>NC_080540.1:259075457-259392957 GCF_028640845.1 Ahaetulla prasina
AGCCCCCGTACCTATCTTTGTTGCTTTGCATTTTCCAAACTGCAGGGTGGGAGTGGATTAGAAGAGAGAGGAGGCAAATTAACCTGGTGGGGATGCACATATTCATGAGAACGAAATGTATGAGAAAATACAGAGAATGTTGTGGTATATAAGCCTGAAATCAGCCCAGCTTTTTGCAAAGACTGCAGACAGTTTCATCACCATCTTCTTCCTATCAAGAGTAACCTTTTTTGGCTTCTGAGAAAAGCTTAACGTTCTTCCCACGTCACCAGTAGCAATGCAGATGGATTCCAAAACACTAATCACACAGCTGGAAATTAAAGAAAAACCCAGAGGAAGTGTGTACTTTTATTCTCATTAAGAATATTTTCTGTTAAGTTCGGGCAATGACGAGGCAGGAGACGATACAAGTGACAACAGCTCTTTGGTTTATTGTGATCCCAGCAAAAGCCAACAGGCAAAAAACCCTCTTTAAATAGTATTTTGGCTGAGGCATCAGCCAATCAGCAACGTGCATGTTCCCGCCCAAATTTCCTTCCTAAAGTTCAAATACATTACACTTCTCCCCTCCCAGAATGCATTGTACCACTATTTACATAGAATTTGCATGTTATTTTTCCACGTAGTCACGCAGGTAGACAGGGCGTCTCCTAACCCTTTCGGATCTGCGCAATTCATTCTCTGGGAGTGAGTCGAGCTGGTCGGAGGGACTGTTTGTTCCTCCCAGCTCCTCCTCCAGGCCATCTGGCCCTGGATTATTGGCAGAGTCGTTCCTGCTGTCCTCTGGAGGAGCCGGTTGGCGTCGCTGGACTTCTTCATACTCAGCTAAGTCTTCCGATCGCCTCGGGGTTGAGCTAATTGTGTAGTCAGGGTCTGGCTGTTTGGTTTCTGGGTTACTGTGTATTCTTTTTCGTAACTGATCTATGTGGCGTCTCCATACTCAGCCATCCCCCATGTCCACTACATAGGATTTTGGGCCTGTTACTCCTATAATTGTTCCCTTAAGCCACGCTGGGCCTTCACTATAGTTATGTGCCCATACTGGGTCACCTGTTGTCATTGCTCTGGTTTTTCCCTTTGTACCTTGGTACCCATCAGGGGAATATGTTGGGTTTAACCGATCTAGGAGGCACCTGAGTCTTCTACCCATCAATAACTCTGATGGGCTGTGGCCGGTTGTCACACAGGGAGTTCTATGTTGTACTGCCAGGAAGGTATCAATTTTGGATTGCCAATCTCCTGGGCTTATTCTAGATAGCGCTTCCTTGGCACTGCAAATGAAACGTTCTGCAAGTCCGTTTGTCGCCGGGTGGAAAGGCACCGAGAGGACGTGTTGGATGCCCTCTTCTGCTAAGTACCCCTCAAACTGTGTGGCCGTGAATTGCGGGCCATTGTCGGATACTATAGTGTCGGGCAACCCGTGTGTTACAAATAGATGCCTCAATACTGTGATTACAGCTTCCGCCGTTGTGGTTTTCATGAGTAAAATTTCTAGCCACTTCGAGTAGGCATCCACCACAATTAAGAACGGCCCGGCAAAATCTATATGGATCCTGGACCAAGGACCCTGGGGTTTCTCCCAATCTCTTATGGGGGCTGTTGGGGGTAGTGGCCTTGACTCCTGGCATGCTTGGCATTTCCCCACCTGGTCACTAATGTCTTTATCCATTAGTGGCCACCACACGTAACTTCTCGCTAGGCTTTTCATTCTTACAATCCCCGGGTGGCCTACATGTAACAGTTCCAACACATGCCCTCGTAATTTCTCCGGAATAACCACTCTATCCCCCCATAACAGACAACCCCCTTGTACCGACAGTTCCAAATGTTTTTTTGCAAAGTCTTGGAACCGATCCCCCGGTGCAGTGGGCCATCCCCGCTGCACCCAACCAATCACAGTTCTTATGAC
The DNA here is from genome assembly GCF_028640845.1 of Ahaetulla prasina. NCBI lineage: Eukaryota > Metazoa > Chordata > Lepidosauria > Squamata > Colubridae > Ahaetulla > Ahaetulla prasina. The sequence continues at coordinate 259,077,367 of NC_080540.1, forward strand.
AACGTCTTTGTAAGATGCCCTAGTCACTTCCTTAGATGTGACTGGGCCAGAGTCCAAAGAGTCAATTAGTAAGACGATGTCCCTGGAGTCGGGTCTTCTACAGTCTCTTGTAAGGGGCATCTACTTAGAGCGTCCGCATGCCCCAATTCCTTTCCCGGGCGGTGGAACAGTTTTTACGAGTATGCTGCCAGGAAAATAGTCCAACGGGTCAGCCTGGGTGATAGTGCAACCGGTGTCAGACGGTCCCCCACCAAGAGTCCTAACAATGGTCTGTGGTCCATGACTATTTCGAATTGCCGCCCAAATAGGTACTCGTGGAATTTTTTAACCCCAGAAACTATGGCCAGGGCCTCCCTGTCTAGTTGGCTGTAGTTCCTTTCCGCTGCGGACATTGTGCGGGAAAAATATGCTATTGGGGCTTCTGAGCCGTTCGGTAATCTATGGCTGAGAACAGCCCCTACCCCGTAGGGTGATGCATCACAAACTAGCACTAGTGGCAGCAACCCATTGTACTGGATTAGGAGGCTATCGCTGGACAAGATATTCTTAACACTCTCAAATGCCCTAGCCTCAACCCTGCCCCAAGTCCAGACAGTTTTTTTCGCTAGCAGTTTATTTAGCGGTTCGGCTACTGTTGCCTTATTTTTTAAAAATACCGCATACAAGTTTACAAGCCCCCAAAATGCTTGTAATTCTGTCTTGTTTTTTGGAGCAGGAGCCTTTCTAATGGCTCGCACTTTGCTCTCAGTTGGGTGGATGCCTTCTTTGTCTATCCGGTATCCCAGGAATTCTACAGATTCAACTCCTATCTGGCATTTGTTGAGTTTAACCCTAAGTCCTGCAGACCTGAAAATGCTCAAGACCTTCCGTAGTTTGACTCCTAACTGTTCTAAGGTTTCGGCTGACACCAGTACATCGTCAAAATATGGGACTACCCCCGGTAGACCCTGTAGGAGTCGTTCCATCAGGTTTTGAAATAACCTGATGGAACCGGGTGCTACGCTAACTCCGAACTGAAGTCGAGTGCATTTAAAAGCGCCTCGATGTGTGACAATCGTCTGTGCTTCGGCTGTGTCGTTGTCTACTGGTAATTGTTGGTAGGCTTGAGCCAGGTCGAGTTTGGCGAAAACCTATCCTTGTCCTAACGAGTGCAACAAATGTTGCACTACTGGAACGGGGTATGCACTCTTTTGCAAAGCTTTGTTAAGCGTTGCCTTATAGTCAGCGCAAATCCGGACTGATCCATCCGGTTTGACTGGGGTCACTATTGGTGTCTCCCATTTTGCATGGTCAACGGGGACTAGTATTCCTTGGCTTACTAGTCTGTCTAGTTCCCTGTCGATCTTTGGCTTTAGGACAAACGGGACCCTCCTAGTTTTTAACCTAATAGGGGCCAACTGGGGGTCCAAATTGAAAGAGATGGGGGTCCCCACGTACTTGCCCAGGCAGTCCTGGAAGACGTCTTCTTCGAATTCGTTCAGCAATTCATCCTTCAGGTTGACTCCGTTTCTGTAAACCCCGGTTACTTCCATGCCCAAGGCTCTGAACCAGTCCAGACCTAGCAAACTGGGTAGGCTTCCATCTACGATGGTGATTGGCAGGGTTTTCTTGAAATGTCCATATTTCACTCTGACGGACGTGACTCTTCGAACAGGGATTCGGTTTCCCTGGTAGTCTTGCACTCTCAACTTTCGGGTTTGAGCTGGCGTTTCGCGACGTTTGGCAGGTCCCTCGTGATGGTGTCCCAAGACATAATCGTAATTGATGAGCCGGTATCCACCTCCATCTTACACGGCACTCCTTCGATGTAAGTCTTGGTGAATATCTTCTTTTCCAGCCATGTCGATACGTGGCCCACTCTTACAGTGGTCTGATTCAATTTCGCGCCTTTTTTGAACGGACCAATCCCTGGCTGTCTCGCTGATCCGGCGCCCTGCTGATTGGCCGGTTTGAATTTTTGGCGGGAAGGTTGAGGGGCTCGGCAGGCCTGAGCTATGTGTCCTTTCTTTTCACACCGCCGACAAATTGCGTCTTTGAACCTGCAATTCTTTCGTTGGTGTTGGCCTCCGCAGCTCACGCACTCATCCCGGTCACTTCTCTCTAGCCTCCCGGTGTGGAAAACCTCTTCCTCTTCTTCACCCTCCGATTCGGCCTGGATTTCCTCGCTGTGGACTGGCGTTGTTTTCGCCGTGACATTTGGTGTGTTCAGCTTTTGTAAGGTTTCCGCCGCTTTGGTGGACATCTCGTGTGCCCTGGCCTCATCCAGGGCTATCGTCAGGGTTAGGTTGCTTTTCGACAGCAACCGCCTCTGTAGCCGGATGTCCCTGGCCCCACAAATGAGTTGTTCTAATAAAGAGTCCTCCAAATCTCTGTACTCACAGTGGTTTGCGGCTTTCCTTAGCACGGCCATGTACACGCTTATCGATTCGCCCTCTCGCTGAACCCTTTGCCTCAACTTGAACCGTTATACAAACTTTGATGGCACTGGCGCGTAGTGTGCTCGTAGTGTCGTCTGTAGTGTTTGCCATGGCACCGACTGTACCGGCATTGGTTCCGACAGCGATTCGGCGGTATCGAAGACTTCTGGTCCGCAGTGGCTCAGGAAGTAAGCGCGTTTCCGATTATCCGAGACTCCTTGCAGCTCATTCGCTTCGAGAAAGCACTCGAAACGAGCCATGTACAACCCCCATTTCTCCTTGGCTGGGTCAAATGGCGCTGGCGGCATATAGCTTGACATCGCTATGTTTCTGCCCTTAAGACTGGCTGGGTTTTAAGGTCCATTACTCCTTCAGTTCTTTTCCTAGTCCCGCTGCCTCAACATCCCACCTTCGTCGCCAATGTTAAGTTCGGGCAATGACGAGGCAGGAGACGATACAAGTGACAACAGCTCTTTGGTTTATTGTGATCCCAGCAAAAGCCAACAGGCAAAAAACCCTCTTTAAATAGTATTTTGGCTGAGGCATCAGCCAATCAGCAACGTGCATGTTCCCGCCCAAATTTCCCTCCTAAAGTTCAAATACATTACATTTTCCTTCCTTCCTTCCTTCCTTCCTTCCTTCCTTCCTCCCTCCCTTCCTCCCTTCCTCCCTTCCTCCCTTCCTCCCTTCCTCCCTTTCCCTTTCCCTTTCTTTTTTTGAACACAACTCAGTGTTCAATGAGGAAGAGGATGATTAGATACCACCATGTTGACTTTATGACTGATTTGATCCCTGAAGCCAAAGTTCCTGTTGGAAGGGTTTACTTCTTTTCAGAGACCAGGTTGGAAAGATTAAGAGACATGAATGCCAAAAATCTGAAGGCAGGGCTATAAGACCTCATCACCTTCTGTATCTGGTGTTTGTGAAGAAGCCAGGGGAATTAAGATTCTGTTCCTGAGAAGTCATCCAGAATGACCTGGCCTGTGATTGCAACTTTCAGCTGCAAAACTACAGATTTTCACCAAGCAGAAGTGATTTTGGTATAATGTTTAAGGCTAGAAATTGGAAGCCAGGAGCTCTACTCCTATCTTAGGCACAAAGCTGGGCAACATAGGGTCAATCACTCTTTCAGACATTGGAAGGAGACAATGGCAGACTACTTCTGAAAAATTGTGCCAAGAAAAGTGAAGGAAGCCAAGCAGTTGCCAAGCATCAACACTGACTCAAAAGCATATTCCTGTTGTGCCTCGCCCACCCCCCTCTCCGCAGCCGGGCCCCTCCCATCTCCTGTTATCTGAGCCAGAGACTGATAGTGAAGAAGAATGGCCTGGCATACCTCCAACCCCCAGCCCTGGCACTATGCCCGGACAGACTGAGCAGATAAACCTCCCCTCCACAGCGTTTGAGCAAGAAGCCAGCCATGAGCTAGAATTGCCGGCAGCTGACAAAATGTGGACAGATCCCCGCTTCCGGAGAATGGAGAGGCAACGTCAGCAAAAGGAAGGGAGGGGCAGGCCTGGATAAGTGCTGAGTCATGGAGCCACACCCCATGGCCTATATAAAGGATCTGCTTTCTGGCATTCCTTGAGTCAGGCAAAGTCCAATCTGGTTGCTAAAGTCACACCTTGGATTCCTGCCTGCCCTGAGAACTCTGACAGGAATTTGGCAAAGCTGCAGAGGCTTCGTGGCCACGCTTGATACAGACTTCCCAGACCCAGCCGTCAGAAGAGGAGTGGGACACGACAATTCCGTATGTACTGCCTATACACGTAGACAAACATATGTACCTCAGGATGGCATATAACCTGGTACAAATTCAAGAAGATGAGAAGTAGTATGTGTGAATTATTCATTACATTACTCAAAGATTGACATTCTTTTCCCACCTTCTCAAAAGAACAAAGGAAGGATTGCACTGCTGGAAGTACAGTAAAGAAACCCACAGATACTTAGTTCAAAGCAATTCCATTGAAAAAGGACTTTTTCCCCGACTAAAAACTTTCATGTCAAGGAATAAAAAGGTGAGTTCAAATCTCTTGGGAATCTCAGGTTGAATCCATGCAAGAACCCATTCTTTAACTATGCTGTGTATTTTTTCCCCAGGAGGGCTTTTCCAGGGCATTAGCTGCCTGAAATAGAACAGCAATTACTCCTTCCTGGTCATGCTGAACACATAGCAATAGCACTTAGACTTATATACTGCTTCACAGTGCTTTTACAGCCCCCTCTAAGCAGTTTACAGAGTCAGCATATTGCTCACCAACAATCTGGGTCCTAATTTTACCAACCTCAGAAGGACAGAAGGCTGAATCAAGACTGATCAAATTACTCTACCATATAACTTTTCCTCAGGAATAAAAAACTAAATAATAAATCATTTGTTCCTTTTTGCATGCAAAACCAGCTATCTGAAAATAAGGGAAAAGTAAACCATAGTGAGAAAAACTGCACTCTTCTTTAGTAGTTTTTCATAATGAAAAGAAAGGAGTTCTCTCATACAATGAACGTTAGCAAAAACAAATGCTTTTCAAACAGTTGAAAATAGCTTCTTAAACAACCTGATGTAGTTGCAGGATAATTTTGTTGCCAAATCTCAAAATGAAGGCTTGATGGGGTCATTTTTAAACACAGAAACACTAGATGTGAGCAGAATTGAGGCAGGAGTTTTATAAAGATAGTTTTGCCCAAAGTTATTCCATCTGCTTGTAATAAAGAGTTTTCTAGAGAGTCCAAAGCTTTGAAAAAAGGGAATAAAAAGTTGAGTATGCGTGTGGGAATTTGGCATTGGCACCTGGTTTATGTACAAGATGATCTTGGGGACACAGTTAGGGTACCATTTTTTAGCTTGGTGGAATTCAAGTACAAATTGGATGATTTTGATTTTTACTAATTGTCTCTTTTTCTACTAGGATTGACTTGACAATTAAGCAACTATGTTAGGGACAGTATTCAGGATTTCTCACTACTATGAGAATGCAGAAAAATGTGTTTGAATTTTGACAGATGAAAAGATCCTTATTCCATTAATTGGGATATGGACTGGAGAAAAAATTATGAACCATGATTTGCTTATCAGGAAGGATTTCTTTCGCTTTATTCTGTTTAAAACTTATTTCTTCAGGTAGTTAAAAATAGTTTTTTTTAATCAAAACCATTTCATTTTCTAAATTTTAGCCAGTTTAATACAAGTATTGATATATTGAATTTTAAGCATTGAAAATACCATTTTGGGATGTTACATATACTTTAACTTAATGTTTCTCATTTTAGGCAACTTCTAAGTGAGTGCACTTCAACTCCTAGAATTCTCAGCAATGGCTTTCTGGCTTAGGAATTCTGGGAATTGATGTCCACACATCTGGAATTTGCCAAGGTATCAAAGGTGTTATCTTACTGTCTTCTGCTCTATTTGATGATTGTAATATATTCTGAACATACAGGAAAGGTTGACAGTTTACATTACATAAGAAGATAATGAAGGACAAACTGCAACAGTTTCTGGCTTTCCATTTTGTCTCACTATAACAAACACACATGTGTTTTTAGCTCATTTCTTTGTTCACATTCTTTTTCTACATTGGTTGTTAGTGTTAGAATAAAAGAAATGCAGTGAATGTGCCTTGAATAGATCCTCTAATGGTTTAGTATATTTTTCTCATCAGACTGAATCAAATAAATCACATACTGCACTGTGATCTCGTGATATAATGAAACGACACATCAGTTGCTGGATCTCACATAACTTAACAATGGAAGTAAAATAAAATACCTTAGAAAGCCATCCAAAAGATAAAAAGTAGGTACACTAAAATTACCTAAAGTTGACTCTGTAACTCTAGGTAGACTTGAAAGTGGTGAGCACAAAAACTGCAATATTTTATATATAATACATTCTATTTGATTTAAATGTGAGATTTTGAGAACTATATAATATAGCTGTCTTGCCTGTTTCTAGGTTAGCTACAGAAGCTAGCAAAATCTTAAAAGGTAATGCATTTTTGTCAAGTTCTTTGCATAATTTTCTTTAGCAAAAGTCTACACTGGCTAAGCTTAATTATTTATCAGGCAAATTGAAATAATGGAAGAAAAAATATAGGAGTTGGACATATTGCAATAGCAATAGCACTGATATACTGCCCCATAGTGCTTTACAGCTCTCTCTAGGTAGTTTACAATGTCAGCATATTGCCCTCAACAATCTGGCCCTCATTTACCAACTTTGGAAGGATGGAAGACTGAGTCAATCTTGAGGCCAGTCTGGATTGAACTCCAGGCTGTTGGCAGAGTTTGCCTGTAATAGACTGGTAGCCTATCAAAAGGCCAAAAGAATCATAAAGGATAATTCGTATATGGAGATATTTCAAGAATAACCACATTAAATGCATCCTTGGGGTGCATCTCAAAATCAAGGAAACTTAGCTAAAACCATTCTTTACACATCCTAATCTACAGAATTCATTATCAACAAGAGGATGTAAACAAGGCTATCAATTGACAGACATGGCCTTCATATATTTTTATGCTGGAGCAATCACAGAGATAAATAAAATACCCTATCCCACCAGACTTGAAATCCTAGGCTTAGAAAACTTGGAACTCCGTCGCCTTCGACAAGACCTAAGCTTAACTCACAGAATCATCTATTGTAATGTCCTTCCTGTTAAATACTACTTCAGCTTTAATTGCAATAATACTAGAGCAACTAATAGATTTAAACTTAATGTCAACCGCTTTAATCTAGATTGCAGAAAATATGACTTTTGTAACAGAATCATCAGTGCTTGGAATACTTTACCTGACTCTGTGGTCTCTTCCCATAATCCTAAAAGTTTTATCCAAAAACTTTCTACTATTAACTTCACCCCATTCCTAAGAGGACCATAAGGGGCGTGCATAAGCGCACAAACATGCCTACCGTTCCTGTCCTATTGATTTTCTTTTCTTCTTCCTATATATATGCTTATACCTCCTTATATTTACCCATATATGTGTTTATTTACTATATAATCTTTTTGTATGATACCTAAATATATTGTTCTGACAAAATAAAATAAATAAAATAAATAAATAAATAGAAATCCAGCCATGCTAAATGATGCTGACAGTATCTAAATATGGCAAGCACAGTAACTGTTGTCCATTATGGTTAATTGCACAGTTGGTACAACCCCATGAAAGCAGTGTCTTCTTGGTTCTGGTATAGCTCTTTTTCCATTCTTTCACTTTTCCAACTCATTGTCTCAAAAAAAATCTCTGATCATAAGATATTTTTGATCATAAGATATCGTTCAGCAAAACAAAGCCAAACAACTACTGATTTTTATTCAGCTATAATAGACTAATAAAAACCATGCAAGCTAGAAACATAGAAGCAGATAAAGAAAATAAAACTGTTTTTCTCCATCAGACCTGTGTGTTGGAATGAGTTTATGACAGAAAAACAAAGCATTTTATTCCAGGTAGGATTATTATGTTTTAGGCCTAGGAAATTAATGGGCGTTCCATGGAAGGAAATGCTAATGTGAATAGTAACTCAGACTGGATCACAATTTCTGAAAAGGAGGTACTAAAAACACAATTGCAAATAAGAAAGAAAAAAGAGAGATGAAGGGCAATACAAATCAATGAAATTACATACTGTGGTCACACAAACATTAAGGTTTGAAAGTTATTTAAAGTTAAAACAATATGCAGAGGAACAAATCAATAGGAATACAGAGGTAGCCTATCTCTTCTTCACCCCAAAACCTTGTTCCCTTCTTTTTCATAACAAGCTTTCTTTCCTAACCCTTTACCAACTACCATCATCATTGCACACATGCTATAATTTCACAAGCTTCTTCCAGCTAAACACGGAGTTTAAACTTAAATCTGCACTCTCTTTACTCATTCTCCCCAATCTTACTAACACTGTGTTTTTAAGGCAAAAGGACATTCCAACTTCATATGGGTAGATTGTTATGCTTTCAATATACTTTTGCAACCAATTAGTAAGCCTGCTCAGAAAGAACTTGTAAGAAAGGTTTCTGGCCATTCACACTTGGGAAAAATGTAGCATTGAGAAGTGATCTGAAAGTAGCAGTATTAAAGTTAACAGGAAAAAAAATAACTGGTAATAGACAGGTCATTTTGTCCCTCTTTTTGTTAGGCAGTTCACTTACCTGGTTTGAATTTCACACATTTGCCTAGATGGAATTCTTGGTTGTTAATGGAAATGAGGTGATGTGTGAAGAGTAGTTAAGTGCAAGTCGAGACTATCTCAAGGATGTGAATCATCCACATTATATTTGTCGGAAAGTTGAAAAGTAATGTTTTTAGAGAAGAATAAGATTATTGTTGCTCAAGTTACTATTCCAAGACCAAAATTAGGATCCTGCTGCTATTTACCTAAAAACACCTTCATAACTTGGAACCATAGTTCATGAAGGAATGAGTCTTCCTGTGTATCTCTTACCTGTACTGTGAGAGTAGCTTCAGAACACCTGCTGTAAGTATCCTTCCATTATGAGATACGATAAGCGTTAGTCTGGGAGCAGTTCTTTTCACTGGAATACACACAACTGTCTTTTCAACACCATGCCAAGGGTTTCAGTAGGTTCTGACTAGTTCTGGAGAACCGGTAGTGGAAATTTTGAGTAGTTCGGAGAACCAGTAATAAAAATTCTGACTGGCCCCGTCCCCATCTATTCTCTGCCTCCCAAGTCCCAGCTGATCAGGTGGAAATGGAGATTTTACAGTATCCTTCCCCTGCCACGCCCACCAAGCTACACCCATCAAACCATGTCACTCCCATCAAGCCATGCCACACTCACCAAGCCGTACCCACAGAACCGGTAGTAAAAGATTTTGAAACTCACCACTAGCCAAGGTGGTTCCATTTCCCCCACACCCTTTTAATCAATTTATTTATATTAATTCTTAATATGTTGCTATTTTTAAAAAATAGACTTTCTGTTGTTAATGTTATTGTTTCTATATAGTTTGAATGTGCTATAATGATTATTGTACATTTTTTGATTTCTTGAGATTTTGTGCGCTTGCAGTCTGTTCTAAAGTGCCCTTTTAAAAAGACAGCATACAGGCAGTCTTCCATGTATGATCACTCATTTAGTGACCATTGAAAGTTATGACAGTGCTGAAATAAGTGATTTATGATTGGGGCTCATATTGGTTGCAGTATCTCAGGGTCATGTGATTGCCATTCCTACATAGCGTCAAACAAGCAAAGTCAATCAGGAGGCCATCAGGGAAGGTTGCAAATCACAATACATAATTTCTTGCTTAACTACATTGTTTATTTGCATAATGACCTTGGCAAGAAAGTTGTAAATCAGTTGTGTTACTTGATACCTCACTTAATGACTGCACTGCTTAACAATGAATTTTCCATTTCCTATTGTGACTGTAGGTTGAGGACTACCTGTACAATTCTGTTAATAAATAATACAGTTGTAAACTAAGGTTGATGCTAAGATAGCAGCTATTGAAAACATCTCTGAACATTTCACAAGGCAAAACACATGACATGATGCAGCAAGCTTTATTTCTGCCTAAGGCACAATACTTATCATAGTTTATTTTTTATATATGTATTTACTGAAAGTAATTGGACAGTTTGTAAAATTACCATGTCTTAGAACTACTGTAGGAGATTTCATACAGCAGATGAACAGACCTGTGGATATTTACAAAACTATAATACAATGCCAACATTGCAATAATGCTCCTAAACATATGTGATCTTGGAAGGGCATTAGCTGATTTGTAGTTGATTGTAGGAGCAATCCTAGGTAAATTTTATAGACCTCAGTTACAGTATTTATTTGCATTATATCAATTTGGGATTCGTATCATTCGTTTTTGCATCCAAAAGTAGAGTTCAGAAATTTTCTTCAGTATTTCTTGTCTGTTGTTTCACTGTGGAAACAGATTATCTTCAAAGAACTGCATCAGGTAAATGGAGTCTGCTCTTTTGTTGAAATGTCTGCTGGCTGGTATTACAAAATGGTTTTCTCTAGTCAATGTTTCTCAGTTTTGACAACTTTTAGATGAATGGACTTCAGTTCCCAGAATTCCCCAGCCAACAATTCTGGGAGTTGAAGTCCACACATCTTAAAGTTGTCCAAGTTAAGAAATGCTGTTCTATACTATTGACAATTATAGGATAGCTTCCAAGTATTGCTCCTATAGCTCTATTACTGCTCCCGGTGTCGTTTCTTGACCTTTTTTAAATATCAAAGGAAAGATTTTCCCCCTCCTTATTCAAGAATTTATCACACTATGAAGAAACCTTTCCAAATGTCAGTTAAAGCTTTACTTAGTTCTCTCTTTATGTCCTTTTGGCCTAATGGAGCCTTGCCACCTGGAAATTTTCACAATCTGCAAATCAACAAAGTAGTTCCTTTTGTTCTTGAGATGAATTTGGCTCTCTTCTTTTATCTTCAACAAAGAAAAATCCTTGTTTTGCAGGGGAAAGAAAATCAATATCTGAGTATTTACATGTGCTGACTCTATAAAGGAACATTCTAATATCTGCTGTTCACTGCAGATATCTTGAAGCAAATTATATCCTCAAATGACTGAAATTTGCTCCCACTAAAACACACATTCTTTTTAGCCTGGATTCAGACCTACATTTCTGATAGAATCAAAGTCATCCTTAAAGATGGCTTCCAGTGTAAGAGAAACAGCTAATGTTATTGATCTTGCTCAGCAGTTTTCAAGACACAAAATGTTCTGACAATTTAACAGACTTTGGGGACTTGGAAATAGAACAAACATTGTAAATAATATAATTTGCACTCAGATTAATCTGTTAATCATGAAATTAAGAAAGAAGAATCTACCCCTGGATAAGGTGGCATTAGGTAAAATTGGAGAACAAGAAGTTATCATTCAATCCTAGGCTAGAATTGAAGTCTTCTGTTACAACCACACAAGCAGAAAGAAGCAGTGTCAGTTGTTGATAAACACTTCTGCCATTAACTGGATTTCTAGAACCTGGGCCAAAGAAATGCTAACAGGGTTAAAACATTTATCAGCAGGAAAATTCTGATTAGGCAAGTTGAGAATGGCTGCCAAGGTCATTAAACGTTATAATCAGTTTAGTGGAATAATCTTGATGTTAAAGCTAACTGAGTCATAGATAATTAATCCTTCATGATGTGTCCCTTGTCCTGTTCCAAGTATTGCTGAGAGTGACAGGGATTTATAGTCTTCAATATGCAAGTCACTGATTGCCCATGTTTCCTAGTACAGAAGAATGTCAAATCCTATAATATATTGCCAGAAGGCAAACTCCATTCTTCTGGCTTCCCAACCAGCAATAGTCCAAGACAGCAGTGACACAGATTTATGAGATGCTGTTAGTAAAGAATACTTCCCGGGGTAGTTGATCTCAGGGCTGCGGGAAATATTTGAGGTGTCTAAACATTTTGGGCAACAATAGAAAGCACTGAAAACATCTGTTTATGGATGACCTGTCTACAAAAATTGGTCAGTAAGCCCAGGTGCACAGAGGTCAGAAAAGTCTGAAAAATGAGTCATAGGCTAAAGATATCTTCCTTTAGCCTGGAGAGCAAATGGAGGGCAAGAATTTTTCTCTTATTGGTAGCTGAGAGTTATATATTAAATATAATATATGATCTAAATATAATAATACACAGAACAAAACATTAGGGAAAACACATTCACGGACTTAGAAGGACACACTGTGATCCTTAGGTTCAAGTTCTGAAACATAATCATCACCATCATCAACAACAACAACAACTTTGCACAGACAGCACTTGAAAAACATTGAAGGAAAATGTGATGACAACTTTACATGGGCATGGCTTATGATGGGAACCTTCAAGAAAGAAATGGAAGGTTTAATACTTGCTGCTCAAGAACAAGCACTACAAATTAATGCCACGAAAGCAAAGATAAAAAAAAATCCACCAAACAATCCAAACTGCCAACTTTGTAACAACAAAGTTGAAACTGTTTCACATTTAATATGTGAATGCAGCAAAATCCCACAAAATGATTATAAAGCTAGACACAACAGAGTTGCTAAATTAATCATTATGTCATTATGTAAAAAACTTACATAATGGATACAACTTACCTGTATCCAAAAAGTCATGGGAACATAAAGTGGAATAAGTTATAGAAAATTAGAAGGTGAAGATCTTGTGGGACTTTCAAATACAGACAGATCGTAATTTGGAACACAACATGCCGGATATCACAGTTGTCGAAAACTGAAACGTACAATTTATTGACATCACGGTACCAGCAGATGCCAGAGTCAAAACAAGAACTGGAAAAAATCATGAAATATCATGACCTAGCCATTGAAACTATGCGATTATGAATTAAGCATGTAACAGTGATACCCATTGTCATCGGGGCACTTGGTACCATGTCCAAGAATTTTATAAGATACATCAACAAATTGCAGCTTCCTGCAATAACACCATTGGAACTGTAAAAAACTGCGCTACTCGGAACATCATATATTTTAAGAAGATACTTGGTTGATACCTAGGATGCTGGCAGCAACTGGTATCAACCATTAGCACCAGTCAAGGGTATTTATGACACATTTTTAAATAATCAGTTGACTGAGTTTCATGTTTAATGAATAAAAGAGATGAGGAGGACGAGGAGGAGGATAATGGTGGTGGTGGTGGTGGTGATAGGTACACAAAAATGCCAAACCCAGTCTGAACTTCTTACTGACTGTGTGATGATCAATAATAATAATAATTCAAACAGACAGACACCTGCTACATAACATCATGGACTTAACAACTGTTGATAAGGAAGACAAAAAAGTCTGGATAGTGGACGTGACAGTGCCTGGAAACAGGAGAATGAAAGAAAAAGACCAGGAGAATATAACAAAATACAAAGACCTACAAATAGAAATAGAACGATAGTGGCAAAGGTAAGCAAGAGTAGTACCAATAGTAATAGGCACCTTGATGCAGTCCCAAAACACCTGGAGCACCACTTGAATACCACCATCACTCAATTGTAAAAGGTGGGGACAGCTTCCATCCTGCGATGATATCTGTAACACCATCAAAACCAATCAAACACATCTGCCTATCCCAAGTTCTTGGTAAAGATTCAACAGGTAGACAAAAATGCCAAATCCAATCTGAACATCTGGCTGACTGTGTGATGATTAACAAGAAAAATAAAAATAACAAAACAACAATAATAAAAACTGCAGAAACACTTTATGAAAACAAACCAGGACACTAGAATCGGTGCCTACTGAGAAACCACTGAGCTTAGTCAGGAAAAAGCTACCAAAATCAGTATATTAGACAATCCCACATAAAACCTGTGGCAGAAATGTGAGGTGATTACAATGATTAAACATAATTGCTTTTGAAGAACTTTTGGCTATTATTCCCTTTTCTTTTATGAATTATTTTTGTGCATCAGCAAAATTCACATGCCAGCTGCAGCGTGTCCATAGAAAACAAAACCAGGGCAGCTAGGAAAATAACAAAACTGATTTCAAACAATGTTCTCTCTAATGCCAGTCACTTTTGTTAACATCTAATTAGCTGCTCATAGGCCCAGAAATGTAATAGTTTGTTTTTAATGAAGCTGGTGTAGGGACTGTCAATGATTTCCTCAAAATCAAACTTTAAGTGAAGTACTATTTACTTTTTTTTACAATATTTGTATTAATATAATGTATTAATTATATTAATAAATTATATTATAATAATAAAATATAATTATATTTTATATTTTATTATGCCTATTTATATATACCTATATATACACCTATTTATAGAGAGATGGCAGCTCCGACCACGCTTTGCTCACAGAAGCACAAAGCCGAAAGCACCAACCTGAATATGATGAGTGAGACCTTATTGAAATGTCACCAACATACACTCAACCTTACACGGGAAAAGACCCGAATATGCCAAGACCTACACACACACACACACACACACACACACACACACACACACACACATTTGATGACTTCCCTTCCTCCAGACAAATATAATTTTAGCAACTTAACACTTTCTCTAGTGTTGCAATTTTAAAAAAGGATATTTTCCTCATATCTCATTCTTTATCAATAATCAAATTTAGAAGTTTATCATTCAGTCCTAATCAACAAAAGTACATTAAGAACCAATAGAAATAGTAACATATGTATTTTAATCCATTTTAGTCCAAAAAATGCATATTGTAATCATATTTACCATATTTAATTCTTTCTCTAAGAATTAAAAGAAAAAAATATCTCCTCATGAATAAACAAATCTTTAAGGCCTTATCATTTGGTCCTAATAAAAAGAAATCCCATTAATAGCTACCAGAAACCACAACATATATGTTTTAATTCTGATTGAACAAATTCACTTTGTAGTCCTTCTTTTTACTTTTTTAAAAGCTTGATCTTTAATTCCATCAAGTTGATTTCTTATCATTTTTTTGTCTCCTTTCAGGAAAAGCTTTAGTAGTTTTCGTTGTTTCCTCTTGGAAAAAGGTTTCTTGGTTTCATTTGTAAATCTAAGATAAGAAAGCTTTTTAAATCACTCTTCTAATTTATTATTTGTGTGTCTGCTATAATTATTAAGACATCAAATGGTTTCATTTGTAAATCCATTTTGGCATCTTTTTCCATCTCTTTCTTTTACTCTGGCATTTTCAGATTCACAGCACCTTTTTCCATATCACTTTTGTAATCCAGCATTTTTTAAAAAAAACTCAAAATCTCATTGAAATCAATCTTAGTATCTGTTTCAGTCTCACTATTGAATAAAACAGAATAAAATCTATTTGTTTATATTTATTTATCAAACTTATTGGCTGCGCATCTTACCACAGGGTAACTCTGGCATAGTGTTGGCTTACACTATGAAACTAGATAAATAGGATGCTATGAAACTATATAAAAGTACAAAATATAAAATACAAATTGGGAGGGGGGAGAAGATGGGATATAATATTAATCTATAAGCCACCTTCAACATGAAGCCCCTCCTTTGGAGCCCCAGATCAGGCAGAGTCAGGTTTTAGGTTCTTACAGAATGTCAGGAGGGTATGGACAGACCTCACTTGGGACAGGGGGGAGATATTCCAGAGGGTAGGCACTCTCTGTTGTTGTTCTGTTGTTTTTATATTCTCTGTCATAGTATCAAACAATTTCATAAATAATTTATGCATACATTGTTCCCAAACAGATTTAATTTCTTTGATACTTAAATAATATTGTCCCATTGCATTAATTGGGCTTTTGTCCTTTAATTGTAATTGTTTGGTCTCTCTGCTCCCCCCTAGTCCAGGGGTCTCCAACCTTGGCAACTTTAAGGCTTGTGGACTTCAACTCCCAGAATTCCTCAGCCAGCTTAGCTGGCTGAGGAACCCTGGGAGTTGAAGTCCACAAACCTTAAAGTTGCTAAGGTTGGAGATCCCTGCCCTAGTCGACCCTCAAGTCCCCTCTTATCATCTATTTATTTTGCAATCAACAAAAATTTTCCAAGGAGAGAATTCCTTGCAATTCATTTCTCTTTTTTTCATATATTCTTTTATAAATGTTTAAATACCACCAAAAATATTCTTTCGAGTCCTAGTCCTTTACCTTTTCATAATCCACATTATAGTTCCCCTTCTTCTGTTTTCCAAAGACTAACGTGTTTTTTTTTAATACTTAAATCCACATGAAGCTTGTTTCATCCAGGGTAAAAGAAGATTCTCCCAATGGCATAAGGAAATTTGTCCTTAAGGAAGGTTCTTAACTTCTAAGAAGGAGCGTGCATAAGTGCACAAAAGTTCCTACCGTTCCTGTCCTATTGTTTCCTTTCAATATATGTTCCTGTATATAATGTTGTGACAAAATTAAAAAAAAACAAAAAACTTTAATGTGACAAAATAAAAAAAAATTCAATAATAGGCAGATCCCTAAAGTACAATAGTTGAGAGAGGAAGAAGGCAAACCCAGTGTCTCTTTGAAAGGATTAAAAGGTTTAGGTAGGAAGATTTTCTCTCGGGATCCCAGACCTCTCAAGATCACTATTTTACATTCTCTTCACAGGGAGATTCAATACGGAGCTAACTTGTGAAGGACCCTTGTCCTCTCTTTGTTCCAGAAAGAAATTCCAAGGACCTGATTCATTTCTATTTTTGCCACAGTCATCGGCCACACAAAAGCAGACCCATGTTTCAGTTTGTCATCGCTATTCCAAGAAGTCACTCAGATGGCATTTATATATATATATACATGCATCAGTATTGAGTAAGCATACTTAGGGTTGTACTGGGAATTATCATTTGAAAAAATAGTGTTTTTTAAAAACATTATCTCTTCTTCTGGCATATTAATATAACAAAGCAATGACTATTCTGCACTGTGCATTTGTGTATGTAATAGGAACAGTAATATCATAACATCCTATGTGTTTGAAGGTAAACTCCATTGGGATACCAGATAAATCCAAATAGTATTATAGGCTAAGCTGCAGAGATCAGACACAATTCACTAGGCATTACTGATGTGCAAGTCCCACTGATATTATTTATTCACTACCATTACTACTTGCTTTTCTGTAAGAAGCCTATTTGCAAGATAAGGTTCAACAAAGGATAAACTGAAAACACAACTCTCTTTAATAGAGTGTGAAAAGAACCCAAACAAAATCAGAAAAGTTGAGATTAAACATTAACAAATCTCCTGGAGATTTAGCAGAATAGAGAGGATCAAGATCTTGTTAAAAAGTCATGCATCATATACGTTGATTTACTAGCATGTTTCCCAAACTAGTAAACTTCAGAACTGTTAGTTTGCAAGAATTCCCAATTAGTAGTTCAAGCCCTCTTTAAGATGCAAAATTAGGAAATGCTATGTTTATTGCTTAGCCTTCTCTGGCCCCATCATATTGTTAGTGAAACAGTACTGAATTTAGGGAACACATTTGGAGACTAGAGATTTACATGGTGGTGACTGAAGGTAGACACTTATAATTTAATAATTTATTTTTATAAATAAATGCAATTTTATCATTGTAGTTAATTATTTATTTATTTAATAATTACAGTTGTTAAAAGATAAAGGTAAAGGTTCCCCTCGCACATATGTGCTAGTCGTTCCCAACTCTATTCTCCGTTTCAAAGCCGAAGAGCCTGCGCTGTCTGAAGACGTCTCCATGGTCATGTGGCCGGCATGACTCAATGCCAAAGGCACACGGAACGCTATTACCTTCCCATCAAAGGTGGTCCCTATTTTTCTACTTGCATTTTTTACGTGCTTTCAAACTGTTAGGTTGGCAGAAGCTAGGACAAGTAACGGGAGCTCACCCCGTTATGCGGCACTAGGGATTCGAACCACTGAACTGCCAACCTTTCGATCGACAAGCTCAGCATCTTACCCACTAAGCCACCGCGTCCCTTACAATTACAGTTATACACTTTTGCAAGTCGACTCTCAACGTTTGAGAAATGTATAATAATATATAATATATAGTACATACTGTATAGGAATGTAGAATGTATAACGTAATGTATACTATTGTGTAATATTATAATGAATATGAAAAAGAAATGAAAACATGACACCATAATTAAAAGGTCTATACACAAAATTTTAAAGAGTATAATTAAATGGCAAAGTCAAATTATAACCCAATTAAGATGGAATTTTGGTCCAACATTGCCTGTTACAGTTTAATTTTGAGCTGCTTCTAGAAGTCAGGTCTCAAGTGCCAGGGAAATCAGAAGATTCAGGCAGTTCAAATGAGTCTAAAGATTTACTGCAAGCTTAAGCTCTCTACAATATTTGAGCTACTATTGGTCAAGGGAAATGAGCGGGAATTAAGAGGCATTCAAGGTAGGCTGGACTTAGATCTTTTGCAGGAGTGCAGGGACTTGTGACTTATGACACGTTTGACCCTTCCATCGAGTTCAGCCTGGTCATCTCCTACATCAGCCAGAGTGGGAAACAACTAGATCCCACAGAAAAACTGTTCCAAGGGGGAGGTGCCAGTACTTAGTACTTTAAAAGGATTTAAATTATTTAAAAGAAATAGACCAAACAAAAAATAGTGGAGTTGCACTATATATAAGAAATAATTACACCTCCACAGAAATAGAGCACAATAATGATGAAAACTGCCTGGAATGCATTTGGATCAATGTAAAAGAGGGGAAAATGACATTACCATAGGTATATACGATAGGCCACCCAACCAAACAGAAGAAATAGATGAACTTTTTGCTAGTCATCTAACTAAGGTATGTAGGAAGCACACCACAATAGTAATGGGGGATTTTAATTACCCTGACATCAACTGGGAGACAAACTCTGCACTAAGTGGAAGATCAAACAGGTTCCTGACAAACCTAGCAGACAATTTTGTTTCCCAAAAAGTAGAGAAGGGAACAAGGGGGTCAGCCATATTGGATTTAATTCTTACTAACAGAGATGAAAAGTAAGGGGCATGCATAAGAGCACCAACGTGCCTGCTGTTCCTGTCCTAATGTTCCCCTTGATCGTATCCAACTCATATAATTATTTCATGCTTATACTTACAGTATATATATGCTTATATGTCATATAGTTATTTCATGCTTATGCTTATATATACTGTTGTGACAAAATAAATAAATAAATAAATAAATAAATAAATAAATAAATAAATAAATAAATAAATAAATAAGGTGTTGAAGCTATAGGAACCTTGGGGGAGGAGTGATCATGCAATATTGGAATTCAACATTATGCAAACACAAGCAATAGAATAAAGACAAATTAGAGTCTTGGACTTTAAGAGAGCTAATTGCAATAAACTTAGAGAGAGCTTGGGAAGGATTCCATGAATGAGAATCCTCAAGGGGAAAACAACTGAAGAAGCTGGGAAAATTTTGAAAAGTGAGATTATAAAAGCTCAGTCTAGCACAATACCAATGAAGAAAAAAAATAACATCTCTCAAAAGAAATCAAAATGGCTGCGTAAAAAACTCTGAATGACAAAAAGGACAAATATAAAAAGTGGAAAAGAGACACATAACTAAGACAGAATATCAGCAAATAGTCCGAGCTTGCAAAGATGAAGTAAGAAAAGCTAAGGCTCACAACAAACAAAGGCTTCTAACAAAAGTGAAAAATAACAAGAAAAGCTTCTTCCAATATGTTAAAAACAAGAAAAAAGTCAAGGAAACAATTGGTCAATTGCTGGGAGAAAGTGGCAAGAAGAACTACTTAACTCGTTTTTTGCATCTGTTTTTACACAAAGGGAAAAAAGAGTCCAACCTATCAAAAACAGCACCACAAAAAATAGATTAGGAACACAAGTTAAAATAGGAAAGAAAATGATAAGTGAGCACCTGTCTACCCTAGACGAGTTCAAATCACCAGGACCAGATAGATTACACCACTGAACTATATTTTTTAAAGATCCTGGAGCACCGGGGAACTGCCAGAGGACTGGAAAAGAGCTGATGTTGTTCCCATATTGTTTTTTTAAAAAATGGGGGGGAAGTCCAGGAAACTACAGACCCATAAGCCTGACCTCAATACCAGGGAAGATTCTGGAAAATATAATCAAGCAACAAATCAGTGAACACCCAGAAGCAAACAAAGTAATAAGCAAAAGCCAATATGGGTTTGTCAAAAACAGATCATGCCAGACTAATCTTATTGCATTCTTTAACAAAATGACAAAACTAGTGGACCAGAGGAAAGCTGTCGATATAATTTACTTGGACTTCAGTAAGGCATTTGACAAAGTAGACCATGACCTACTACTTGAAAAATGTGGGTTAGACAGCATCACCACCAGATGGATTCGTAATTGGCTGATCAACCGCACTCAGTGTGTATTCCTCAATTGAACTGCATCTATATGTATGTATATATATATATACATATATAAGGCTCAAACTTAATCCCTCCAAGACAGAGTGGCGGTGGATGCCGGCACCTCGGTACAGTCAGCTGCAGATGCGGCTGTCTGTCGGGGGCGAGTTGTTGGCCCCGATGGAGAAGGTACGCAACTTGGGCGTGCTCCTGGATGGTCGGTTATCCTTTGAAGATCATTTGGCGACCGTCTCCAGGAGAGCTTTTTATCAGGTTCGCCTGATCTGCCTGTTGCGTCCCTTCCTGGACCGGGATGCCCTATGCACGGTCACTCATGCTCTCGTTACTTCTCGTCTCGACTACTGCAATGCTCTCTACATGGGGCTCCCCTTGAAGAGCACCCGGAGACTTCAGCTAGTCCAGAATGCGGCTGCGCGGGTTATTGAGGGAGCGGTTCGGAGCTCCCACGTAACACCTATCCTGCGCAGACTGCACTGGCTACCTGTTGTTTTCCGGGTGCGCTTCAAGGTATTGGTTACCACCTTTAAAGCGCTCCATGGCTTAGGACCGGGCTACTTACGGGACCGCCTACTGCCGGCCTCTATCTCCCAGCGTCCGGTGCGTTCCCACAGAGAGGGACTCCTCAGGGTGCCGTCAGCCAAACAATGTCGACTGGGGGCCCCCAGGGGGAGGGCCTTCTCTGTGGGGGCTCCTACCTGTGGAACGAGCTTCCCCCCGGGCTTTGACAACTATCTGAACTTAGGACCTTTCGCCGCGAACTTAAAACCTATTTATTCCATATGACTGGACTGGCCTGATTTTAAATTTTAAATTTTAATTGTGGGTTTTAAATTGTTGTAATTTGTATGGGGTGTAATGTTATTTTAAATTTCTGGCATACTTGAATCAGTTTTTTAAGGGTTGTTTTAATTATGGTGTATGTTTCTGTTTGTATTTTATTTGGCTGTTCACCGCCCTGAGTCCTTCGGGAGAAGGGCGGTATACAAATTAAAACATCATCATCATCATCATCATCATCATCATCATCATCATTATATATATATATATATATATATATATGTAGGTCTTTGGTTATTCGGGTTTTCTCCCGCGTAAAATTGGAAGTGTCTTGGCGACATTTCGACGAAGTCTCATTCGTCATCTTCAGGCTTCAGCTTCGTGCTTCTGAGAGCAATGTGTGATTGCAGCTGTTTCTTCCTTTTTAACTGCTAGTGGGGGTTTGAACTGATTGGGTGGGAGCTTGGCTGTGCTCTGATTGGATGGGGGTTTTTTTGTGCTCTGATTGGCTGGGGGTGTGTCCTGTTTGGGTGGGGGCTTGGTTGTGCTCAGATTAGTCTGATTTGCAGGGGGATTTGAGCTGGTGAGCTGCACTGCTGCTGTTTGGCTTCGTGGTCGTGGTCGTGCTACATCTTCATAGTGGGTGTTAATCTGCTGCATGTATGGATTGGAGGGGTTTGAAATGGCTAATGTTGCAGCTGCGGTCTGGCTTCTGGTCCTTGGTCGTGCTTCCTGATCAGTGTGGGTTTGGGTCTGCTTTCTGGCTGGATGTGTGGTGGTGACATCCTGTATGGACCTCGTGAGTGTGGGTCTGGTGTCATTCCTCGTGTTAAGGACTCGTTTGTCAATAAGGGTGGGTTTCCAAATGGCTGGTAGGCGGGAGGTATCATCTCGTTTGTTCATGCTGTGTGGCCGTTTTTCTATCTCGATGGCTTCTCTGATTATTCTGTTGTTAAAGTGTTCAGTTTTGGCGATAGTTCTGGTCTTTTTAAAGTCAATATCGTGTCCTGTGGCTTTAAGGTGTTGGACCAGGGAAGAAGTTGGTTCCTCTTTTTTGAGTCTACAAGAAACCCAATGGCTCCCTAGGACACACCATCTACCAGAAGAAAACACACACAAACCACTATCTGCACGCACTCTCACACCACCACCCAGCACAGATCAACTCCGTAGCCAAGACACTCATCTCTAGAACAAAACGCTTAGCTGACGAACAACACCTAAAAACCGAACTACACACTCTCACAAACATACTAACATCCAATGGATTCCAGAGAAATAAGATTACCAAACTAATCCAAAAAGAACCCCCCACTAAAATCCAAGACAGAGAACAAGAAAACGGCACAGCCCTCCTCCCATATATAAAGGGCACCACAGACAGAATCAGCAAGATCCTCCACAAACATAACATCAAGACAGCATTCTGCACAAACCAAAAAATATCCACCATCCTAAGAAACCCCAAAGACAAAATTGAGTTAGAAAATCAAGGAGTATATGAAATCCCATGCACCGCCTGCCCCACCACATACATCGGACAAACCAACAGAAGAATAAGTGCACGCATTGAAGAACACAAGAACTCAGTCAAAAAAGAGGAACCAACTTCTTCCCTGGTCCAACACCTTAAAGCCACAGGACACGATATTGACTTTACAAAGACCAGAACTATCGCCAAAACTGAACACTTTAACAACAGAATAATCAGAGAAGCCATTGAGATAGAAAAACGCCCGCACAGCATGAACAAGCGAGATGATACCTCCCGCCTACCAGCCATTTGGAAACCCGCCCTTATTGACAAACGAGTCCCTAACACGAGGAATGACACCAGACCCACACTCACGAGGTCCACACAGGATGTCACCACCACACATCCACCCAGAAAGCAGACCCAAACCCACACTGATCAGGAAGCACGACCAAGGACCAGAAGCCAGACCGCAGCTGCAACATTAGCCATTTCAAACCCCTCCAATCCATACATGCAGCAGACTGACACCCACTATGAAGATGTAGCACGACCACGAACACGAAGCCAAACAGCAGCAGTGCAGCTCACCAGCTCAAATCCCCCTGCAACTCAGACTAATCTGAGCACAACCAAGCCCCCACCCAAACAGGACACACCCCCATCCAATCAGAGCACAAAAAAACCCCATCCAATCAGAGCACAGCCAAGCTCCCACCCAATCAGTTCAAACCCCCACTAGCAGTTAAAAAGGAAGAAACAGCTGCAATCACACATTGCTCTCAGAAGCACGAAGCTGAAGCCTGAAGATGACGAATGAGACTTTGTCGAAACGTCGCCAAGACACTTCCAATTTTACGTGGGAGTAAACCCAAATAACCAAAGACCTACATATATATATACATATATATACTGTTGTGACAAAAAGAAATTTAAAAAAAAAATATGGAGGGAGGTATGCAGTGGGGTACCTCAAGGCTCTGTTTTAGGCCCAGTACTCTTCAATATCTTCATCAATGATTTGGACAAGGGGATAGATGAGAACTCATCAAATTTCCAGACAACACCAAGCTAGCAGGAATAGCCAACACTCTGGAAGATAGGCTTAAGATACAGAAGGATCTTGACAGACTTGAACATTGGGTGCTATCTAACAAAATGAAATTCAATGGTGAAAAAAGTAAGGTTCTACATTTAGGCAAGAAAAACAGAATACACTGGTACAGTATATGTGGTACTTTGCTCAATAATGGTGACTGTGAGAGGGATCTTGGAGTCCTAGTGCACAATCACTTAAATATGAGCCAGCAGTGTGCTGCAGCTGCCATAAAACCCAACACAGTTCTAGGCTGCATAAACAGAGGGATAGAATCAAGATCATGTGAAGTGTTAATACCACTTTATAATGACTTGGTAAGGCCACACTTTGAATACTGCATCCAATTTTGGTCACCACGATGTAAAAAAGATGTTGAGACTCTAGAAAGACTGAAGAGAAGAGCAACAAAGATGATTAGGGAACTTGAGGATAAAACATATAAAGAACGGTTGCTGGAATTGGATATGTCTAGTCTTATGAAATGAAGGACTAGGGGTGACATGATAGCAGTGTTCCTATATCTCAGGGGTTGCCACAAAGAAGAGGGAGTCGGGCTGTTCTC
Organism: Ahaetulla prasina; assembly: GCF_028640845.1. Taxonomy (NCBI): domain Eukaryota; kingdom Metazoa; phylum Chordata; class Lepidosauria; order Squamata; family Colubridae; genus Ahaetulla; species Ahaetulla prasina. The sequence continues at coordinate 259,101,538 of NC_080540.1, forward strand.
CAAAGCACCTGAGGGTAGAACAAGAATCAATGGGTGGAAACTAATCAAGGAGAGAAGCTACTAAGAACTAAGGAGAAATTTCCTGACAGTTAGAACAATTAATCAGTGGAACAACTTGCCTTCAGAAGTTGTAAATGCTCCAACACTGGAAGTTTTAAGAAGAAATTAGATAACCATTTGTCTGAAGTGGTGTAGGGTTTCCTGCCTAAGCAGGGGGTTGGACTAGAAGACCTCCAAGGCTCCTTCCAACTGTGTTATTCTATTCTACTGGAAAGCAGTGTCACTGAGCCTAAGCCTTCCTCATTTCCCTAAAATGAGAACTCATATGTAACTTCTTCCAAATAGATCAAACTGGCCAGGTGAGGAATAATTTTGGCAGCACAATCTTTCAGAACTTTTTGTTAAATCAAAAAACCCATACACAATGGGCTTGTAACATAATTTGTTTTAATTTGAAGCCAAGGGCAACTAGGTGGCTAAAATCCTGATCAAGTACAATTTTCCCTCCCACTGATATTAAATAGCCATGGAGGAGGGTATTTGATGCCTTTTGTTCTTTAATTTTCCTTTGAGAAAGAAAAGGACTTTAGGATCATGCCAGACTATGGAATATAATGTTCTAAGATTCAGGTAGGAAAAAAAATCTAAAATATCCAGACATCTGGAGAAAGCAAATAATCAATATATTTTATTTTATATATGCTAAAGTATTGCTTAAATAAACCACCATTTTCACAGGCTCAATGGGTCTACCAATTCTTTCTCATTTCTTCCTTTACTTACACACATTCTTTGACCTTAACACTCTTTGGACAAACTAGAAAAACAGCTCTCTGCAAGAGTCAGATGTGTCTTACAATAAGAATTGTAATTGTAGTGTTTTTTTCTTCTCCTTGATTAGTTTTGTTTTGCCCCAATATTCCCTTAAAAGAAGCCAGTAACAATTCTTTCTATAGAGTCTCTTTTGGCAACTGGCCATATCTGATTCATTTACATACCATCTTTGCAGAAATACACTGTATATTTGCATGCTGCTGAAGTACAGTGAGCCATTATTTATACCAATTATCTTGAAACTAAATAGACACAGTGTGAATCATGGAAGAGAAGATTAGGACACTCACTTAATGTTATCTTCATGTGAAACATAACCCTGCAATCTACATTTGGAAATATCTGACAAATGAAGACTTTAAAATCTAAGGGTTTAAAATCAATGAAGCTGATAAGAAAAATCAGAGAAGCATTTGCTAAGTTATCAGCACTTCAATTAATATGCAAAATACAAATATTAAGGGAAAACACATATTTACTAAAACCAACAATTAACCAATACACTACAGCTGACCTAATTTTAATAGAGTGGGTATTGTAAAGGATTTTTAAAAATTTATATATTTGGATTTTATCAATGGGAAGGAACTAGATTTAAAAATCAAACATCACTGATAGAAATAATTGTGGAGTAAGTTAATGTAGCTGCATAGTTTTACATAATTCTTTGGGGAGATTCTTAGGATGATTCTCAAATAATGTACACTAAAACTACATTCTTGGGGAGGAAAGGTTAAGCAAATCATAATTCATGGCATGTTTAGCTCTAATTCCTTATTGAAAGTTTGTACAAATATACAACAGCCATCACTTCCCACAATAAGCCCTTCTTCTTTCTCCCTTTGTTAACCGATTGTTGGGAATCAAACTGTGCTGCTTTTCTAGATTAGATGACATAATCTAATCTGCTTTTACTGCATTAGATAGGTTGGCATCATTTACCAATGCAAAGGAATAGAATAGAATAGAATAGAATTTTTTATTGGCCAAGTGTGATTGGACACACAAGGAATTTGTCTTGGTGCATACGCTCTCAGTGTACATAAAAGAAAAGAACATCAGGGTACAACATTTACAACACAAATGATGGTCAATATATCAATATAAATCATAAGGATTGCCAGCAACAAAGTTACAGTCATACAGTCATAAGCTAAGGAGGAGCTGCAGCAGGTAAAAATAATTGCATGACAAAAGGAAGGAACATGTTCAATAGCCGAAAAGCCTCTCTTAATTAGCTATTTACAATATCATTGGAATGGTTTGGCAACTCTAATTTTATCCCCTGTCCCTATGTCCCTGGTCTTGTTTATTGCCAGGCAATGATTTATACAGCTTTATCACATTGTTTAGTAGCCAGTCATTAAACAAAGAACAAAGCAAAGAGAATCTGCATCATTACCTCTTTCTATTATTAGATCAAGACTAAAATTCTGCTAAAATGATGAAGGCTGGAAGTATCTTCTTTATATCTTTCTCTTCTTTTTCTTTATTATGTTCTTTGTCTTCCTTCTTGAATTTTTCATTCTTTTTTTCTACTCTGTTCTCTTTATCTAACTTTAGTTTGTATTAGTTTTTACTACTGTAATCAAAATTCTTAATAAAAATATATGTTTTAAAAAGGGTTAGATATTTGATATCGAGCAAAAAGAACAATCGGGGGGGGGAATAGAAAGGAAATCATAGGAAGGTAAACTGAAGAACTGGGGATGTTTAGCCTTCAGAAAACAAGACTGAGGGTAGAAATGATGGCCATCTTCAAATACCTGAAGAAGTATCATGCAGAAGATCAGCACATGTTCGTCATTACTGCAGAATGTATGACACAGAATAATAATAAGGCAGATTCCAATTTAACATTCAATTGGTTAGGGAAAGAAAATCTTATAGAATAGTTCAAGAGAACAATTAAGCACAGAAATCTTGCTTTTGTTACAAATATTGATACCGAAGGTAGATGGTCATCTCTTGAGGATGATTTTATTTGGATTCTTGTATTGAACCTGGGGTTGGGCTTGATAATGTAAATAGTCATTTCCAGCTGTTCAATTCTATGTTCATTGGGATCATAATAAAAAATGTGATCCCTGTATAGAACTCGGATGCTCTGTGCTGTTTAGGAATAGCAAAGCATATATTTTCTACAAACAGTATGGGTAAAGGTAAAGGTTCCCCTCGCACAAATGTGTTAGTCGTTCCCAACTCTATATATACAAACAGTATATTTTCTGTAAATATTCCATGTAACTTTTTTGAAGTCTAAAAGACAACCCATTGAAAGTGTAAAATATTTTCCATTGAATATTTTCATATTTAGATCATTCTTACAATAACATTTGACTCCCCCAACCATAAAAAGATATCTATCAAAACATCTATCTATCTATCTATCTATCTATCTATCTATCTATCTATCTATCTATCTATCTATCTATCTATCTATCTATCTTAGGGAAATTGCACTCATGGATTCTCACTTCCTAAATTCCTTATTATATTTTTTTGGAATTTCTACAGATTAAACATTTCTTTTGTTTAAATCCAGAATGGATTCTTATCAAAATCCAAGCCAAAGTGCTGAAATATATTAGAGGTCTTAAAGATTTAAAAAAAAAATCTCCTTTATCCTTGCACGCCTTATCATAAAGCCTCATTATTGAGCACAATCAATATAAGCTTCCTTATTTATTTATTTATTTATTTATTTATTTATTTATTTATTTATTTATTTATTTATTTATTTATTTAGTCTAGAAATCTAATAAAGAAATCTAATAAATAACACAGTATATATAAGCATAAGCATGAAATAGCTATACAATATATAAGCATATATATAAGCATGAGTATGTAATAACTATATTAATTGGATATAATGGAGGGAAACAGTAGGACAGGAATGGTAGGCACGTTTGTGCTCTTATGCATGCCCTTTACAGACCTCTTAGGAATGGGGTGAGGTCAATAGTAGATAGTTTTTGGTTGAAGCTTTGGGGATTTTGGGAAGAGACCACAGAGTCAGATAGTGTATTCCAAGTATTAACAACTCTGTTACTGAAGTCATATTTTCTGCAATCAAGATTGGAGCAGTTAACATTAAGCTGAAATCTATTGTTTACTCGTGTATTGTTGCAATTGAAGCTGAAATAGTCTTCGACAGGAAGGACATTGCCATAGATGATTCTATGAGTTAAACTCAGGTCATGTCCCTTATTTTAAAATACAGGAAATGGGGATCTCTCCTGTTTACAAATTACATTAATTTCTAGCAAGCTAAGGATGAACCCACCGTTGTTATATCAGCTTTGCCTGCCAAACCAAGCAGCTATCAGCATGATTTGGTTCTACTGTCTGCACTAATTAGAAATTAGCACTTCCATCCCAGCACCAGAAAATGTAATCTAGAGATTCTTTTAGATACAGCTGTGTGCCTATTTATTTATGCATTCAATTTTAAATCCTGCCTCTGCTATGAATATTTCCTAAATCAGGTGACAATAAATAAAAGTTTTAGCAGTCAAACATAAAAGTAAATCAACGAGGAAAAGAATAGCTTTTTTGTCTCTTTTGTGACCCATTTCACTTTTTCCTTTTTTTAATATTAAGAAAAGATTATTAAAATGTTTAGATTTTAAAAATTCCAAAAGATATAAGAAAAAATATAAATAAAAATATTATAAAACAATAAAAGAAAAAGTGAACAAAAAAGCAAGAAACAGAAAGTTAACCAAAGAATAAATCTTCTTTTCAGCAATTACAAACACCCATAACAAACTTCCCATAAACTTCCCATAAACAAACTTTTTTAATCAATAGATCCTGAAATGAGCAGTTCATTTTTACACACACACACACACACACATTTCCATCTATATCTATCTAGCTATCTAGCTATATTTCTGTGTGTTTCCATGTCCGTCCAGTAATTGTGGCTCCCTCTTTGATCACACTGTTCCTTCCAGTTGTTAATAGCTTATTGCTATTACATATTGCTAGGTCTTTGTTTCAGAGATATTCCCTTATAGATTCCTCAATGCCTTCATCAATGGCAGAGTTTCTAATGTATTGAGAAAGTTCTTAACAATTCAGTGAAATATTCTCTGATGTATGTACTTTGAAACACAATCAAACATCAGCAATTGACCACAGCAAATGTTTTACAATCTTTTGTAGTATGTCATAAAATGATAACTTTTATGTCATAAAATATATAAAATTTGCCAAATTTTAATTCTATTTGAGTCACGGATCCTGGATTTTGGGTGTGTTCTGTAAATGTTAGCCCATTGGAAGTACCATATTTTTCGGAGTATAAGACGCACAGCAGTATAAGATGCTTATGAGGATAATAAGAATAAAGCTGATTGGTGGGAGGATTGGCCTCCCGGAATACCCCCAATCAGCTGTTCCCAGAGGTGAACTTTAACAACAGGTTTGTTGGTTGTGAGCTCTGCGCCTAGCTTTTTTTTCAGCCTCTGAAACCTCTATTTCAGAGGCTTTTTTTCTGCTACATTCGGTATATAAGACGAAGCCAAATTTTCACCCTCTTTTAGTGGGGGAAAAGATGCGTCTTACACTCCAAAAAATATGGTGCTTTGGTTGACAATGTTCTGGTGTATGATGCACTATTTTTCCCAGGTGAGTGTTACAGACACAAGAATTTTAGTAATATGTATTGTAGATATTCTGCTGGCCTTACCAAATCAGGACCATGAAACTTCAGGTTTATTAGACAGCCCCAGAGAGATACAGAATGTTTCCTTGCTAAAGTGTAGTGGTCACTTACATTTATGCAACCTAAATATACCAGATTTGTATTTCAGTGGTCTGAATATTTATCCAGAGCTCTCTCCAATGAAAACAGAAAATTGTATTTCTCAAAAATCTTTGCTTCTGGTTTATGTCTCTAAAGCTTCCTTGGTATTAGAAAGAGGACAATAGAAAAGTAGGATGCTTAGATATATAAAAAATGTCCTATTTCCCTATTGTTAAATTAATAGAAGGAAGAAGATAAGGGAAAAATGGAGAATGATGCTCACCATGCAACATTAAATGACGATAATAAACTATGGAACAAAGCAATGTATACTGGAAGTGAAAAGATTTGCTCCCATGATCATATGGGTATCTATTTCAACCAAGGTCATCAGTATGACAATATGGCAGTATTAAGCCACTTCTTTGTGTCCCTCCGACCAAATTGCCACAATTTACTGGCAATTTGAAGGAGAAGGCAGAAAAATGTAGTCTGAAAGTAGCAATAGTAATTTCACTTAGACTTATATACCACTTCACAGTGTTTTACAGCCCTCTCTAAGCAGTTTACAGAGTCATACTATTGCCCCCAACAATCTGGATCCTCATTTTACTGACTTCGGAAAGTTGAAAGGCTGAGTCAACCTTGAGCCAGTGAGACCCGAGCTGCCAAACCGCTGGCAGAAGTAGCCTGCAGTACTGCATTTAATCTGAGATGTACCCACTACAGCTCACCCTTCTCAAAAAAGTCATGTGCACGAGAATATTTCTTTCTTCTAAGCAAAGTGAGCTCAGCTAGTATGTCAGACCTTAAACCATATCTGAAAGCTGTATATTCAAGACTGAGTAATTTGACTTGGGCCATTTTACCTGTAGCAATATTTATTTGCAGCTCATTGCACTTGGCCTTGGGAGCATGAAATATATCTACAAAAACAGCTTACATGAATACAGAATCTTACATTTTCACAAGCACAGTGATGCAGATAATTTTCTGAGCATTAACTATCTTGGCAAACGTTGCCAAGCCCCCTGTGCCAATAATTTAACAGTGATGCGGCCGAGTATGATTACATCCCTTTTATCTTTTAGCCTTCTGTGTTTTTTGGGCTGTGCAAAGCTTCGAAAGAATGCTTCAGTTCAATGAAGCTTTGATTGGATCATCCTGCTGAAGCAGATTCACAAATCAAAATGGGGATCTACTTCAAAGCAGCAAACTGTATCATGTGGCTTTGATGTACTTTCTAACCTTTCAAACTTCATATTTGATGGATTTGCTGCCACTTCTGAAGTGGTTATAGACAATATTAAATGTCACAATTTCACTTTTCTACACAAGGAGAATTTTTATGGGATTGAAGGATGTGATGAGCTCTCTGATGGCGACATTATAGCCAACCAGTGAGTTTTTGTCACCTTAGACTTTCTATCATATTTCTTTTGGAATAAAGAACCTTTGGAGTTCATTCATATGTTCACAGCTCAGCTTCTTTAATGAGGGCAGCCACAAAAGTCTCGATTTTGTTCATAAAGTTACATTTCTCTGCTGGTTTTGCTAATGTACCTGAGCATTCAGGTTATCTCTCATAATCTGCATATGGGTTCAAAAAGTGTACTTTCTTGGGATCAGAATTGGGACTGTATCCCAGCAACAAAACTAGCATAAGTGCTGGCTAAAATGTTTAATCTTTTTAAATGACAGGTGATAGCAAGGCTGTGAATGCAAGTTCTTCCATGTTACCCTTTCTCTCTATGGTCTACCTATTTCTGATGTTTATATCTCACTGTACTAGCCTGCTTCTGTTGCCTCTTCTATTTGAATAATTAATTGACACAGAATATTGTCAGAAAACCACAACGACACACCAAGTCTGGCCAATGATAAAGCTTCCTTTCTAGAAGGAGCAATTCTTATCAGTCAGCTGGATCTATGCTTCTGGTGGCCCACCAAATTTAGAGCCCAGACGCAGCAAAGCCAGTCTAAAAATGTAAGTTGATTATCATTCTTGCAAGTCTAGACTGTAAAAAGTCAAGCTGAACCAATATACCCTACCTACCACTACCAAAGCCAATGATGAGTTGCTTTTCTAGGAGATGCCAAGCTTAGTCATTCTTCCTAGCACTCTAAACCAAAACTAACAAATTGGATGTCAAACCTTTTCAGAAAATAAATGTAAAATAATAACTTACTTTTAAGCACTTTTTAAAGCAGTTTTTTTTTAAAGGAATGTTGGGTTGGACGCCTGCTGGATCAATTCAATGCAATTTAGTTCAAAAATTGTTGTGATGTTGTTTCCTCATTTCTACTATAGTTGTCTTTAAAAGGGGGCAGGGGGAAATCTAAAGTTTACTGTGGTGAAACCCTTAACTATATCCATCTGAAATTAAGCAGCATTAAAAACTTATAAGAAGTCAACTATCATATTTGGCTAAAAAAAAGCAGTTGCCAGTGTTTGAAGCTCCTCCATTATAATATATAGACATTGATTGATCGATATTGATTGATTGCATTGCATTGCATTGAAACATAAAGCACCTTGGATTAAATCCAGGAGTAAAAGGCTCCTGGTTCGGACCAGATCATGCAATCCGGTAGCGATGGGAGCAGGTAGTTTGGAGAACCGGTAGCTAAAATCCCTGCCCCCCCCCACTGTCCATGCCTCGCTGTTCCTCTTCTCTGTCCCTGAAGCGCTCGGTGGTGATATAGCTGCAAACGGCCTTAAATGACTGCCGCGGCACTTCGAAGGGCCGTACTACAGCTGATCAGCGCTGTAGGCAGCTAGTAGACCGGTGCCTCTATTTTTAAAGAAGGTAGACTGGTACCTCTCAATAAAAGGCAATTGGTAGACCGGGACCTCTATTTTTAAAGAAGGTAGACTGGTGCCTGCCAAAAAAAGGCACTTGATAGACCAGTGCCTCTCAGTAAAATGCAATTGGTAGACCGGGGCCTCTATTTTAAAGAAGGTAGACCGGGGCCTCAGTAAAAAGCAATTGGTAGACCGGGGCCTCTATTTTTAAAGAAGGTTGACTGGTACCTCTCAGTAAAACGCAATTGGTAGACTGAAGCCTCTATTTTTAAAGAAGGTAGACCAGTGCCTCCCAAGTTTTGTATACTTTATTATTTTTATTATTTATTATTATTGACCATGCCCATTCAGTCACCTGATCACCAAGCCACTCCCACCAATTAAGCCACACCCACAGAACCGGTAGGGAAAATTTTTAGATTTCACCCCTGATTAAATCAATATACTCTTGAATCTCCAATTGGAAGTAGAAATGAATCATACTCTCTTTGAATCTTGAATTATCAAATAAAGCAGATTCACACAGTTGTACAGTGCTTAGTTCTGCAGCAATCCACCACAAATAAGCTTCTGTAAATCTTTGATATCTCTTAGCATTGAAATGTGTAACAGTAATGTACACAAAAATGTGTTATATGATCTCTTCTAAATTATTTTGGGAAATGGAAAATATATCCATTACTGATGAGATTATATTTGCATGGTAGACCATAATCCTGATGTGGAAATGAGAATGCATTTGGTTCGGAGGTAAGCAACAAACTGTATTTGATCCTAACATAGGAAGTGGGCTAGAATGGAGTATTAATCCATTAAGCTCCATTTCTTGATGCTATTAATTCTTTTATGTGAACTGTTTGAGACGTATTATCCCCCAAGTCTACCTGACTAGAAAAAAACTAGAAAAAAAGCAATTCTTCCATGCCTTCTCAACTTCAGAAATTTATCTCCAATGCACTAGTAGAAACTACTCAACACCTACTTTGAAGTTGTGAATGCTCCAACACTGGAAATTTTTAAGAAAATGTTGGATAACCATCTGACTGAGATGGTGTAGGGTTTCCTGCCTGGGCAGGGGGTTGGACTAGAAGGCCTCCAAGGTCCCTTCCAACTCTGTTGTTATGTTATGTTATGTTATGTTACTCCAATTTTGTTTTGAATATGTCATGTATCAAATAACCAGAATTTTATGGGTCCAATTTTATGAATAACTGGACTAGTTGAAATTCCCAATATTTTATTTCTTTTGTTGTTTATTAGTAATTTTGATCTCATGGTTAGCCTCAGTAAAGCAGAACTGTTAATGTTCAAATTTAATGCAATGAGCATAGAATTTTCTGAATTGGCAATTTTGCCATTAATAGCACTTTCAAATTGATGAAAGAAGCATCTATAAATCAATTATAGATGAAAGAAAGTGGTCAAAAGGTTTGTTTGGCTCTCAAATCACACACAGACAAGGTGAAGGTAGTATTTAGTAAATGATGATTGGATGGACAATAATAACAGTTAATGTGTCTTGGGTTTTGCAAATCCACCCAATATTTCCCAAGGATCAATAGATGAACTAGTTAGCTTAGAAGGACTTTGTGTCTAGCCATAAACAAAAATAGCATGAAAAAACATTGAGCCAAGGGACTGCCTTTCAAAGTAAAAATGTAGAAGAAATCTAAAGTTACTGAATATATGAATCCAGTATATATCCAGTTGAAGAAATGAAAACTAAAGCTAAGAGCAACTGAATTACTATGTAGACAATGTTTCTCAAACTTGGCAACCTTAAGATGCATGCACTTTGAGATACTAGCTAGGGAATTCTGGGAGTTAAAGTTCACATATCTTAAAGATGTCAGATTGAAGAAACATTAGTATAGAGCAGATGGCAACCTTTTTGCCATCGCGTGCCAAGAGGGGGGAGGGTCGCACGCATGCGTGTCCACACCCATAATTCTATGCGTCCCACCCCACTCTCTCTGCCCGCTCTCCCTGCTCCCTACACGAGATGGCCCAGTACGCCCATTTTTCTCTCTCACCTGGCTCCTAGGAGTCTGGGGGAGGAAAAACGTCCTTCCCCACCCCCCGGAGGTCCTCTGGAGGCCGAAAACGGACCATTTGCCAACTTCTGGTGGGACCGGAAGGCCCATTTTTTGCTGTCCTCAGCCTTCAGGGCCACTCTAGGAGTCTGGAAAGGGCAAAAAATGGGCCTTCCCCACCACCCCCCGAGTCCCTCTGGAGGTAGGAAACAGCCTATTTCCCTACTTCTGGTGGCCCCAGAAAAATCAGCTGGCCAGCGCACACATGCACGCCAGAGCTGAGCTCACAATCCCACTCACATGGCTACACGTGCCACCTGTGGCACACGTACCATAGGTTCACCATCACGGGTCTAGAGCAAAAGAGGAGGAGGTCCAACATATATCAACTGAACTGGAAGAGTAATACATCTATCCAGAGAAAAGTAGCCAGAGTACAGTGCAGTACAGGCATAGGAAAATAAGGCTGAGGCTGCAGCAACAACAATAAAACAAAGTTTCTCTGAAAGATTTCATAACTTTTCTCACTCCACGGTATAAGAGAACACAAAGATGGAGACTTCAAGAAGCAAGTCAAGTCTGTGTCATTCATTCCTAGTTTGGTAAAAGCCAAAATGGCAGGATTATACAACAGTCGCTCAGAAAGAGGGAATGATATTTATTCTGTATTTAAAGAAATTGCCTATAAGGAGTTTCAGCTTGGTAATACTGCTCAGAATAGTTTAAGACCTTAATTTCTCAGCAAAGAAAGTCCTTGAGAGAGTTTGGAGTGTAACTAATTCAACTGTTATATACATATTAAATCCAGGATATGCTAGAAATGTTTCAAATATGGTTCATTTGTCGAAGGATAGTGCCTGCTTTTTACACCTATCCCTAATGAAGTGTTATTCCAATCTGCACCTTAATAAAAACCTTTGGATAATATGGTAGAGAGTTGTCATAATTGTTTGAGGTGTGGCATCTGCCCTGATGAAGTGAAATCTTAAAAAGAAAACACCAGATGGTTCAGTATTTCACTTTTCCATATTCTGCCATTTTCGCAGCATATTTGAGCTGTCAAATTACCAATTATTATATAAAATGTGCAAAATGAATCACGAGTTAAATGTAGGAGTGTAAGGGTATGAAAAAGACATTTTTGGTTTTTGAATCAGTGGCCAATATGCTATTTCACTGACAATAAGTACATACCCTAGCAGGATGAGTCAAAGCTTCAGTATCATAAACCTAATGTGGAAGACTTAAAGCTATATTTCATACCATAAGATTTGGGTATTATAATCATAGAATGCTATGTATGATGTGCCGTATTGTACATACATACATACATACATACATACATACATACATACATACATACATACATAAATATTATTACCGTGGGTTCTCTATATATTTGAAAAATATTGAACAATTTGCTCTTTTATCCAAGGCTTTACTATGCACATGAATAGTTTCCTTGAGTGTAACATGTATGGTAAAGTAGAAGTAACTTAGGCAACATATTAGCTGTTTTCCTATGTAGTGCAAGGGTGTCAAATTCATGGCGGCATCACGTAATGTCACAGTGGCATCACATGATGTATTGGGACTTTTTTCCCCTTCACTAAACTGGCCGTGGGCGTGGTCAGCACATGACACATCTGGCCCATGGGCCACAGGTTGGACAGCATTGCTGTAGTGCAACATAGTTAAGTAGCCACTGTTCAATGTCAGAATCTTGGATAACCAAATTAGAAAGGAATCCAAATGCAAGAATCCAAATTCATCCAATGCGAGTAGAAAAATAGGACCACCTTTGGTGGAAAGATAACAATATTCCGTGCACCTTTGGCATTTAGTCATGCCAGCCACATGACCACAGAGACGTCTTTGGACAGCGCTGGCTCTTAGGCTTTGAAACAGGGATTTATAGTAAAATTTGTTTCTAACTACACTTAATGTTGGGACTTAGATAAACTTTTAGTGTTTTATAGCCAGGATTAAAAGAAGAGACAATGAATAAATATATCCATATAAATGAATAAAGATAATATGTAGATAATATGCAACCCTTGATCCCTAAAAATACTTGGGAAATCTTGATGGAACTTTAAATGTAATACTAACAGAACAAACGTGATATTTTATGATGAGATCATTTGCAAATGAAGAGTAGTTGTTACACACCTATATGACTTCCCATTAGCAACACTCAGAGCCTGCTTTCTTTCACCCTGAAACATAATATCTGTCACATTTTATTACTTAATTGAAATACACATCAAGTGAGAGAGCTGCAATTATCTGCAGCTTGCAAAGCCTTTTTATGTGAAGAACATTCCATATTCTCTTTCCATTTCTGTGTTTATGTTCATTGTTCAATTTTTCAGGAACATGACTGAGCTTAGCTATCATAAAACTGCAGATACATTTTGTCCCTTTTTTTTAATGTGATAGGGTGGGAATTGCCAGTCCTTAGTCTGTCATTTCACCATCTTTAATACGGAGATGTCTTTTACCTAATTCAAGACTATTGAATTTAATAACTCTTTAAACTCATTTCTTCTTTAAGCACTAGAAAGATTCACATTTTTCTCTTCTTGTTTTTTATTTTAGATTTCTGCATGTGGTATTTAGATAAGATATTGTTGCATATCTAACCCATCTCCGTGGCTAAATGGGTGCCTAAATTCTCAGTGCAATATAACTCACACTATTCTGCCCCATTGTCTGTATTATCTAAAACAAATAGCAACTAATTCTGTGGTTGGCAAAATTAGTCTGTAAGACTGATTTCTAACCAATGTGCCACTATAGGAAAAAGATCTAGCATAGATTTAAAAAAATAAAGGAAACTCTTCTTGTTTTTATTTTAGATTTCAGCTCAGCTAAATAGCCCTGCAACCAACTGCAATGGTGAAAAGAAAAATAAAATTATCTTAATTGACCTCCTCTGAACCACTCCACTGTATTCCTTTTGAGGGGTTGCAACCAGAACTGCACACACCATTCCAGATTTATATGTGGGCTTGTTGAATAATAAAGCAAACAAATTTAAATATGGCTTTATACCACTTATCTGTGAAGATATAAATTTATCCAACAGTCAGGGAGGCAAAGGAATTTCAAAATAGATTAATCTCAGCCACTATTTTAAATAATATAGCTGCACATACACATCTTTATTAAAAACCATATTTTTCTCTTTATGAAGAGGAACATCAAGATTCAAACTAAGCTTGCTAATCAGGATCCTTAAATTGTTTGATTGAACAACTTTGAAGGGTGTTACCTCATGATATTTGCCAGCATGTGCAATCAATAAGAATTTGTGGCCTTGTTTATAGATCTGAATGATTATCAGAAAAATATTTAAAAAAATTTGGCTCACATAAAGATGGCCATTTTTTTCTCTTTTTTTCCAAAATGTAAAAACATTGAAAACAACTCCAAGGCATTTGAATGATATAGCTTGGTTGATACAGTGTTCCTGAGAATGTCACTTCTTTGGTTTGGTTTTATCAATAAGGCCACTCTGCAATAAAAGACAAATTCTGTGGATCATTTTCTTGACCAGAGAGAAGTCAAGAAGACCATATTCAAAATCTTGTTGCCCAACACAGAGGAATCAAACTTGCACCACACAGTATATACAACAATCAAAATTAATAGGTTCTGTAACACATGCTTGTTTCAGTTCTTTTCAAATCAATAAAAAGCAGAAAAGTACCACGTTGAACTCGCATTGTATGGTTCTCATGAATCCCCAATATAATTATTAGGTACCATTACTATTCTAGGAGTTTAACACATCAAAGCCAAGTTGTGAACTGGTACTTGACTCACGGGACAAGTCATATGTATTAACTATGCATGTATTTTTTATTTCAGTCTCTTCTAAAATGAAAGGCTTAACAAAAGAACTTTAACTCTTTTAATATCAAGGCGCTCAGTTCTTCCACAAGGGACACTTTCCCAAAGCCTACTACAACTAAGGCATCAAAGCAGAGACAGATGATGCAAGATGCTACAGAAGCTGCACTCCAGTCCTTATCAATTATAGCCAGTACGGCAACTGAGAAAAAATGATGGAAGTTGCGTTCTTGTGGTGCTGCAATCTGGTGAGTCATATACACTCCTCTACTAATCCATCAATTGCACTTCCTTTACTTCAAAAATCCAGAATGTATGAGAGACTAAGGAAACACGAATGTGCTGTGATATAATGTGCTTATATCGAAGCATTTTGAATACTTGAAAGTAAAGTTTGTCATGTTTCAGGCTTGTGGCATAGGACTTAATTTTTTTCTAATAAGACTTGTATTTAGGGATTCCCCCAATAATTCTGTTCTGTTTCTTAAAATTTGGATATCAAGTTAACTGGCATTCACTTTCTTAATTTGATATCATTGGAAATAAATGTACTTATTTCTAAGCATTGTTCTCAAGCTAAATGAAAACTTACGTTAGGGCAATCGGACATTGCTCCTTATGTGTATCTAAAAACAGAAGTACATTTTAAAACAGAAATCATGCATAAGCAAAATAAAAATATCAAAAAGAACATTTTCCTGGGCAGTTGGTGCTTCTTAACACAAGACTAAATGACAGCTATTCTGTGTTGCAGTTCACAAATGCCATAAGGCATTAATATTAGATACTGGACAAATCTCATTAAGCCATTAGGTCCCAACAGGGGGTAATTATATTTTTACCACAAGACAATAACCATTCTGAAGAAAAGAGAAGCACCCAGCTGGGTCTTCTGCCCTCCAGGCATCGTTACAGCTTGACAATCTCACCTGGGCAACTGTCAGGTTTCATTGCCCAATTAATTTACTTCCATAGATTGTTCAATAAAACACCTCCTACAGTAATTTCAAATGATTTAATGACAATATGTCATTTGCATTAACACAATATATTGTGGGTTTTAAAATCTCATTTTTTTATTTTTATTTTTTTGTATAGCTGATCCATTTGCCTATATCACTGACTCTTGTTTCATATTAAAAGTATAGAAGGCAATGTGATACTACAACGCATCAAGAAAATCTTCACATCTCTTTAATTTTCCACCTTCTAAATTAGTGCTGTATTTAATATGAAATGTCATTAGTAGAAGTTAAACTTTCAGGTTTGGAAATCTGGAGTAAATATTCTTTGTATGATACACCCATATGTGCATACAATCCTACCATTCCTTTTTGTGCTAAGCAAAGCTATCGCAAAATTAAACAATGAGGTGTTAATTCAGTTAATTATATTTAAATTATCTTATTTACAAAATCTACTATAGTTAGAGTGTATAAAATAAATTAAGGCATGAGATAAGGAAAAGAAAATACAGTTAAATCTAGTTTGCTCTAGATTCATTAGTGGCTTGGGGCTGAGTTATCTAAGCTCGTGTGGCTTGGGGCTGAGTTATATGTGGAATTACCTTTTTGCAAGAGCCTCAGTCATTCAGCTTGCTCTAGATCCAACTTGATCCTTTTTCCAAGAGTCTCAGTCATCCAACTTGATCTAGGGCATGCTGCAGCTAAAGAGTGTCAGTTGTCAGAGACTAGACGATTGGCTTTTTCTGCAGTGCCCCTGCTCTACGGAACGTTCTCCCTTCAGAGATTAGAATGCTGGGTCCTTGGTCTCTATGAGCTTGGTTGTTTTCTTGGAAACGTTTCATTACTCAAACTACATAAGATTATCAGCTCCAAGCTCAGGGAACACCAAGGACCCCTCATATCAACCCTGAGTACAATTATTCTCTTTTAGAGATTAGAATGGCCCCAACTCTGTTAGCCTTTCATAAAAACTATGTTCCCGAGCCTGGAGCATTGAATGTAGGGGTGAAATTCAGTTGGTTCTATCCAGCTTGGGTGAACCAGTAGCAGCGGCTACAGGTGGCTCCACCCACCCAGATGGACATCATGATGTCGCTTTTTGCAACAATTTTAAGCCTCTGCACATGCACAGAAGGCACAGCGGACGAAGGTAAGTGAATTTCACCCCTGACTGAAGTCAAGGATCCCATTTCCTGGCTGTATTGCTAACAGGCCAAGTATCTCAAACATATATATATGTAGGTCTTTGGTTATTCGGGTTTTCTCCCGCATAAAATTGGAAGTGTCTTGGTGACGTTTCGACAAAGTCTCATTCGTCATCTTCAGGCTGGTGTATACAATTTTGGTATACAATACCAATTTTACGCGAGAAAACCGAATAACCAAACACCTACATACAAACGCCCGCGAAAACATATTATTATTATTATTATTATTATTATTATTATTATTATTATTATTATTATTATTATTATTATTATTATTATTATCATTATCATTATCATTATCATTATCATTATCATTATCATTATCATTATCATTATTATTATTATTATTATTATTATTATTATTTATTCGATTTTTATACCGTCCTTCTCCCGAAGGACCTCAGGGCAGTGTACAGCCAAAATAAAACAAGCAATACAATATACAATTAAAACCCAATTTAAAAAACTTATTACACCATTGGCCTAAGACTTTAAAACATAAAAAACTAAGAACCCTTTAAAATTCATAATAAAAATTTAAAACCCAATAAAAATCCAATAAAATTTAAGCCAGCCCCGCGCGAATAAATACATGTGTTTTCAATTCGCGGCGAAAGGTCCGAAGGTCAGGTATTTGGCATAATCCAGGGGGAAGTTCGTTCCAGAGGGTAGGAGCCCCCACAGAGAAGGATCTTCCCCTGGGGGCCGCCAGCCGACATTGTTTGGCGGACGGCACCCTGAGAAGTCCCTCTCTGTGTGAGCGTACGGGTTGGTGGGAGGCATGCGATAACAGTAGGCGGTCCCGTAAGTACCCAGGCCCTAAGCCATGGAGCACTTTAAAGGTAGTAACCAAAACCTTAAAGTGCACCCGAAAGATCACAGGTAGCCAGTGCAGTCTGCGCAGGAGTGGTGTTACATGGGAGCTATGTGAAGCTCCCTCTATCACCCGTGCAGCTGCGTTCTGGACTAACTGAAGCCTCTGGGTGCACCTCAAGGGGAGCCCCATGTAGAGAGCATTACAATAATCCAAGCGGGAGGTAACAATGGCATGAGTGACTGTGCACAAGGCATCCCGATCAAGGAAGGGGCGCAACTGACGAACCAGGCGAACCTGGTGAAAGGCCCTCCTGGAGACAGCTGTCAAATGGTCTTCAAACGACAGCCTTTCATCCAGGAGAACACCCAAGTTGCACACCCTTTTCTTTGGGGCCAATAACTCGCCTCCAACAGTCAGCTGCGGCTGCAGCTGACTGAATCGGGGTGCCGGCATCCACAGCCACTCCGTCTTAGAGGGATTGAGCTTGAGCCTGTTCCTCCCCGTACGGCTTCCAAACACCGGGACAGCACTTCAACAGTTTCGTGTTATTTATTTATTTATTTATTTATTTATTTATTTATTTATTTAGATTTTTATACCACCCTTCTCCCGAAGGACTCAGGGCGGTGTAGAGCCAAAGTATAAAAACAACACGATGTACAATTAAAACAAGAACTTAAAACAAACATAATCCATAATGGCCAAAATTAAGACAATCAAATTTAAAAACCCTTAAAATTTATAAATAATAACCCCGATTAAAATTATTTAGAATTAATAGTTTAGAATTAAAAATTTAAGCCAGTCCCGCTTGAATAAACAAATGCGTTTTCAGCTTATATATGTTTTCGTAGGTTTTCACAGGTATAGGTATGTAGGTCTTGACATTTTCAGGTCTTTTCCTGTGTAAGGTTGAGAGTATCTTGGCAACGTTTTGACGAGGTCTCACTCATCATCTTCAGGCTGGTGTCTTCGGTTTCGTGCTTCTCGAGCAAAGAGTGGTCGGAGCTGCCGTCTCTCTATAAATACTGGTGGGGAGGTGGGGAGTGTTGCTGTGAGCAGGTTGGTTGGCTGTGTGGTTGCATCTTGATTGGTAGATGGAGTGGGTGTTTGCAGATTGGTCGAAGTGGGGACTGTTGCTGTGAGCGGGTTGGTTGGCTCTGTGGTTGTATCCTGATTGGTAGATGGAGTGGGTGTTTGCAGATTGGTCGGCTGTTTCATAGCATCCTGTGTGCATGTGGTCCTGGTCTTTTGTTCCTGAGCTTTGGTGTTGTGGCCTCTGAAGTTCTGTGATGTGATGTCTTGAGGTGATGGCTGTGATGCAGCATCCTGGGCCCTGGTTTGGCTCTGAGTCCGAGGTCTTGTCACGTGTTCCTGGTGTGTGTCAGTCTGCTTTGTGCGGGGATCAGAGAGGGGCGCAGCAGCCAGTGGTGTCAGCTTGGTCTGGCTTCTGGATGGTGGTTGTGTTTCATCTGTGAGATGGGTTTGGGTTTGAATCTGGTGAGGATGATTGGTGGCAACGTTGTGTGTTGTCCTGAGTCCGGGGTCAATTTTTGTGGCAGGGACTCCAGATGTCTGGTAGGTGTGAGGTGTCATCCCGTTTGTTCATATTGTAGGGGTGTTTCTCTATTTCAATGGCTTCCATAATTCTTCTTCTTTTTTTCTTCTTTTCTGACTGTGTTTTTGTGTTCTGCGATGCGTGCATTTATTCTCCTATTAGTTTGTCCAATGTATGTGGCTGGAAAGATTTTGCATAGTATTTCATAGACTCCTTGGTTTTCTAGATGGATCTTGTCTTTGGGGTTTCTTAAGATGTTGGCTATTTTTTGGTTTGTGCAGAAGGCTGTCTTGATGTTGTGTTTGTGGAGAATTTTGCTGATTTTATCTGTGGTGCCTTTGATGTACAGGAGGAGGGCGATGCCGTTGTCTTGTTCTGTGTCTTGGTTCTTGGGCGGTGTCTTCCTTTGGATTAGGCTAGTAATTGTGTTTCTTTGGTATCCATTGGATATTAATACATTTGTGAGAGTGTGTAATTCAGTTTTCAGTTGGTCTTTGTCAGATAGGCGTTTGGTCCTGGAGATGAGAGTCTTGGCTACGGAGCTGATCTGTGCAGGGTGGTGATGTGATTGTGCGTTTAAGTAGAGGTTGGTGTGTGTTTTTTTTATGGTAGATGGTGTGTCCTAGGGAGCCATTGGGTTTTTTGTAGATAGGACATCCAGAAAGGGGAGTTGGTTGTTAGCTTCTATTTCCATAGTGAATTGTATTTTGGGGTGTAGACTGTTGAGATGTGTGAGGAAGTTGTCCAGTTTTTCCTTGCCATGTGGCCAAATTACGAAAGTGTCATCTACGTATCTAAGCCAGAGTTTGGGTTTGAGTTCAGATTTATCTAAAGCATTGGTTTCAAAGTATTCCATGTATAGGTTTGCAATGACAGGTGAGAGGGGTGATCCCATGGGTGCTCCTTCTATCTGTTTGTATCTTTGTCAATTATGGATGAAGTATGTGTTGGTTAGGCAGTGGTTGGTTAGATTTAGGATGTGTTTGGGGGGGCTGTATTTGTTTTGGATAGCTGTAAAGGCTTCTTTAATAGGCACTTTGGTGAAAAGGGATATGACATCGAAGCTCACAAGTAAGTCGCTGGGTTGTAGGTTTTGTTTCTTTATTGTTTCTATGAAGTGGAATGAGTTTTGTACGTGTGAGGTGATGGATTCTGCATAGAGCTGAAATTGTTTAGCAAGGAATTTGGCGAGATTTTGTAGAGGTGAGCCTGTGGAGCTGACTATGGGCCTGAGTGGTATTCCTTCTTTGTGTATCTTGGGGAGACCATAAAGCTTGGGGCAACTGGATGATTTCTCTCTGGGGGTGATTCCTTGCTGGATCTGTTCACTGATGATGGAGGCTTTTATTTTGGATTTGGTGGTTTTTTCCAGGTAGGTGATGGTTAGAGGTTTGTAAGCAGGGTCTTGGAGAAAGTTGGATAGTTTGGATTGGTAGTCAGATGTGTTCGTCACCACTGTGTCGTTGCCTTTGTCTGCTGGGAGAATGATTCTGTTATTGTCTTTCTTCAAGTTGGTGAGTGCTTTTTGTACTTCTTTGTGTAAGTTGCTTCTGGGTGGGTTGCTGGAGCAGAGACGTTGGTGACTTCAAGTCTGATTTTATTGGCTTCATCTGGGTTGATTTCGGTTAGACTAGCTTCAACTCCGCATATGATGTTTTCAGTCGAGATGTGTTTGGGGGTGACTGCAAAGTTGAATCCTTTGGAGAGAACATTGGTTTCTGCTATGGTGAGGGTCCTTCTGATATGTTGTGTACTGTTTGTTTCATGAGTTGCTGTGGAGGGGGGTGGGCTTCTGGTGTTTTTCTAGTCTGTGGATTTTGTTGGTGTACGTGTCCGTCTTGTGGGAGGTTTCTGTTTCGGCTCTCCAGATGGCTGGTTGTTTAGATTTGTCCCAAAGTGCTGGGTGGATTTTGTTGCTGAGTTTGAGGTGCAGAGTGAGTAGGTCCTTGTTGGTTTGGTCTAGTAGGAATCTTTTTCTGTGGAGTTCGTTTCTGATCAGGGCTAATTCTGTTCTTTTCAGGATCCTTTTGGTGGCTGGGGTTTTGGAATGGAATTTTAGTTGGAAGGATGTGGGGATCACATTCTTGTCTCAGCAGTTGCGTAGGAATGTGAGGTCGCATAGGATGGTAGCTCTTTGGACTTCGAGTTTTTCATAGGTCCTGGTCAGTCGGAAGGTTTCCTCCCTGTAGAGGTGGATATTTGTTTTCATAGGTTTTCACGGGTATAAGTATGTAGGTCTTTGCATTTTCTGGTCTTTTCCCGTGTAAGGTTGAGAGTATCTTGGTGATGTTTCAACAAGGTCTTACTCATCATCTTCAGGCTGGTGTCTTCAGCTTCGTGCTTCTCGAGCAAAGAGTGGTCGGAGCTGCCGTCTCTCTATAAATACTGGTGGGAAGATGGGGAGTGTTACTGTGAGCGGGTTGGTTGGCTGTGTGGTTGCATCTTGATTGGTAGATCAAAGAAACACAATTACCAGCCTAATCCAAAGGGAGACACCGCCCAAGAACCAAGACACAGTACAAGACAACGGCAGCGCCCTCCTCCCATACATCAAAGGCACCACAGATAAAATCAGCAAAATTCTCCACAAACACAACATCAAGACAGCCTTCTGCACAGACCAAAAAATAGCCAACATCTTAAAAAACCCCAAAGTCAAGATCCATCTAGAAAACCAAGGAGTCTATGAAATACCATGCAAAATCTGTCCAGCCACATATATTGGACAAATTTATTGGAGAATAAATTCATCCCAGAACACAGAAATGCAGTGAGAAAAGAAGAAAAAACCTCCTCCCTTTTCCAGCACCTTAAAACCACAGGACACAAAATTGATTCTGAAGGACCCAAATTAATCTCCAAAACTGAACACTATAACAAGAGAATAATTATGGAAGCCATTGAAATAGAGAAACACTCCACAATATGAACAAACAGGACAACGCCTCCCGCCTATCAACATCTGGAAACCAGTCTTGCTCAAAAAACGAGTCCCAGCCATGAAAATTGACCCCGGACCCAGGACAACACACAACGCCACCACCAATCATCCTCACCAGATTCAAACCTAAACCCATCCCACAGACGAAACACAACCACCATCCAGAAGCCAGAACATGCTGACACCACTGGCTGCTGCGCCCCCCCTCTGATCCCCACACAAAGCAGGCTGACACACACCAGGAACACATGACAGGACCTCGGACTCGGAGCCAAACCAGGGCCCAGGATGCTGCATCACAGCCATCTGCTCAAGACATCACATCACAGAACTTCAGAGGCCACAACACCAAAGCTCAGGAACAAAAGACCAGGACCACACCCACATAGGATGCTACGAAACAGCCGACCAATCTGCAAACACCCATTCCATCTACCAATCAAGATGCAACCACACAGCCAACCAACCCACTCACAGCAACACTCCCCACCCCCACCAGTATTTATAGAGAGACGGCAGCTCCAACCACACTTTTCTCGCGCAAGCACGAAGCTGAAAGCACCAGCCTGAAGATGATGAGTGAGACCTCGTCAAAATGTTGCCAAGATACTCTGAATCTTACACAGGAAAAGACCCGAATATGCCAAGACCTACACACATACATACACACATACATATACATATATACATACATAGACACACACACACATATATATCCTTTACAAACTATCTTTTCTTTCTACCATGTCAGTCGCTTCATATATTGTTTTTTTCTCTTTACATTTTTTATGTCTCATTTGAAGTGTCCCATCAGCTCTAGACAACCACAACTTTTTAAAATCTTCCCATTTGTCTTTATCTCTTCATTTTCTTTCTTTGATAGTTTTGATCTAAGATGGATTTGATCTTCAGTCATTCTATCTAATCCAACCACTTCAACTGGTATGCATAAAGCCCCACTTGACAAATATTGTTTATTGTCACCTCTCATGCCCTTTCCATCAGATTTCTGTCACACACTTTCCCAACCTACTGTGATCTATACATACTGCAACCTACTGTGATCTATACATACTGTTTTTATTAAAGACATTTTTAACAAAGTAAAAGTCACAAGAGAAAATAAAGAGAATAAAGAAAAGTAGTGAACAGTAAAAACATAATAAATAGAAATAGGGAGGAAACATTATGAAAAAGTAGCTTCTAAACTTCTTGATAACATAGATACATTTAGATTTTAACCTCTCTAAGCTTATATCACCATTTCCTTCTTTCTCTAAGTTGCAATTTCTACAAACCCATAAATCACAAGTTCTTTTTTCCTCTTTTTCCAGTAAAAAGTTAATAAGGCTTTCCAGTCAGTAGTAGTTGTTGATTTTTTCTAATCAAACCAGTTAAATTGCCATCTCAGCTAGTTCTGTAATCTTTGCCAATCATTTCTCCATTGGAGGTATTTTTGACTCTTAATTTTTGCGCATATGGTAGTCTTGCAGCAGGAAACGTAACAAAATAACCTTCCATGGCTCTTTTCTAATTGACTATCCATTAATCCCAACAAGAAACATTTTTAATTGTTCATATAATTGTGTATATTTCAACCCCAAATTTTTTGGGTTTTGCACAAATCCAGCAAACTTTTTATGTTGTCTACAATACAAATTGAAGTACCTTTATTCTTCCTAGACAATTTTTCTGTAGTTATTTTAGCAACCTACTGCAATCTCTATTCATTTTTACTACCTTTATTTTGTATAGGAGATAATTGTCACACAAGAATGTTAAATAAATCACACAGCCACTTCATAAGAAAAGTGTGTCCATATTTTTTTCCCATTGTACTGTCTACTCCTATATCCTACCATTTTTCAACATTGTCAACATTTATGGCTTCCTTTTCACTGTTCTGTTTTTGATCACTAACATTTATATTATTTGTTTCATTTCTAATCTTTGACATATCATTTGGTCTGTTTTATTAATTCCATTCATTTAGCCTTTTTCTGTTGTACGCAATTTGTTTATCCAGCGGGTTGGTTGGTTGGATAAATATACACAGTTGTGTATATTCTTTGTTAAAACAATGGTGTGTTTTTCAATATTATTTAAATTATCTTAAAATATAATAATATTTAAGTTATCTTATTTATCAAGTTCACTATAATTAGAGAGATACATATTCCAAAAATGTGCTAGAAAGTGAATTTAACACTGACAGATTATCTCAACATTAAGAAATCAAGAGCAATCACAACTTATCCAAATTTAGTAACACTTTCAGAAATTACAAACATGAAGGAGGTCTTTCACATCTACTGAGATAATATAGTACATCATCCACCAGGCTGTATAAAAAGATGCCAAAACCCACATCTGAAATTGTTTCTCTTTCCCTTACCGGACTAAGACATAAATACTCGTGTGCAGTATTACTAAATCTGTCTAGTAACTTGGAAAGCAGAACATTAATCTGGTAATATAGAAACTCTTCCATGAGCCAGACAAAAATTTATCTAAATTGGTACAGGTATAGGAAAAATGTCTTCCAAGCAAACCTGCCACATACAAGAAGATTGTGGAGGACGCATTGCTTTAGCTCCAATGAAATCCTCTCAAAGCTGAACAAGGTCAAGAGCACCTCCAAAATTTTAAGTACGTGGCAATACATGTATTCCAATACAGTTGTTTCAATAGCAGTACAGGGAGATCTGATTGTGCAGGGTGATAATGAGCTTCACCTTTTCTATTCATCCTGATTAGCTCCCTCCCTATCTAATGCTGCTATTTATTCAAAAGCCCCACCATTATTCACCTTTTAACAAATGCAGCAACAATATTCTATATGCATGTATGAAATATCAAATGCATTTCTCAAATCTGTTTGTCTCATTTCCTCCTAGAATTCCAACATGATAAGGATTTTATGGAAGGTTGGGATATTTTCATTATCAGCAGTTTTTTGTTTAAAGAATGGTTAAGGAACAAAGGTTTGGGATTTTGAAGCATTCCCTCCACCCCACCCTACCCCCGCCGCCACCCCATTCCAATTCTATGTTGTTCACGATGGTCTCAGTTTAATCTTCTTCTTCTTGATTTGAGTAACAATAATTTCTAATGGCTATAGTATATCCACTAGACAGCTAGTTTTCTTTACACTTAACAAAGGTGCATTTCCTTTGCTAAAGTAATATGTGTCATGCACAACTTTTCTATTTTGGCAACTCAAATGCATTTAGAACAAATGTGTGAAAGAATCACAAACACATTCCACTTGACATTCTCTCTCACATGCACTTATATCTCACAAGCACAACCAAACCCTGAAATGCATCCTTGGTTGGGGAGGGGAGAAGGATTGCCTTGCCTCTTTTATAAGCAGAGAAACAAAGAAGACAGATTTACATCGAGGCAGAATTGCAAAGTGTGGGAAAAACATTAATGAAGATTCAAGAAGAGTGAAAGGAAAAAACAGTGAGATGACAAGTCTTTTCTATTTAATTAAGTGCATCATCTGGGATCACAGCGGGAAATACCCTCCTACGTGTTTATGTTTAATTCATATCTCAGACTTCAAGATTAGAGCAACAGAATAAGCAAATCTGTGTGACATCCAGGCTTCAGGTGCAAGTTACAAGAACAGAAGCACCAAAGTGAAGGCAATGAAGCATTCCACGTACCTCACAAAATCCATGAATGTTTTCATTGGAAGCGCAACTGACTGGATGAGCAGAAAAGCAGGATTACAATTTTTGCTGTTATGAAAGAATAATGGTCCTGTGATTTTGGGGGGCAATCTTCTTTTGACTCCTCATACTATAACTATCTATAAAGCCCATTCGCTGGGCCAGTTCTTTCCAATATTGATGTTGTACTGTTGGGGAATCTTATCCATTGTGCTAGCCACAAAGACAGCTTGCTCTATAATATATTTTGAAGTTTGGAAAAACAATCTTTTGAGTCTTATAAAATTTTGAATTTTAGTCTAGTTTCCCCCCCCCCCTGTACTGTATATAAATGCATTAACGTTCTTTGTCATTCTTGTACATTTTTTCTGGAATTGGAATTGAAATTGGCACCATTTGAAACAAATAGTTTATCATGGGTAACACATTCATCACATTGAGTCATAGTTAGTTGATCCTAACTAAGAAATCTTTATGTTTTTCCACTTTTCAAGATTGCTTTTGACTAGTTTCCATGGCAACTGGCATGTATTTATGATGGTTGCAGTGTCCCAGGAATACCTGATGACCTTGACAAGCAAAGTCAATGGGGAAGCCAGATTCACTTAACAACCGCGTTACTAACTTAACAACTGTGGCAAGGAAGGTAAATAACATAGGGCAAAATTCACTTAACAATTGCCCTGCTTAGCAATGGAAATTTTGGGTTCAATTGTAGTTATAATTATAATATAAAATTATAAACTTTATAATTTATAATTATAAAGTTATAATTTATAGTTATAAAAAGAGAGGGACTCCTCAGGGTGCCGTCAGCGAGGCAATGTCGTCTGGCGACACCCAAGGGAAGGGCCTTCTCTGTGGGGGCTCCCACCCTCTGGAACGAGCTACCCCCAGGACTTCGTCAGCTTCCAGACCTTCGGACCTTCCGCCGCGAGCTTAAAACATACTTATTTATTTGCGCAGGACTGAGTTAGATTTTAAATTTACGGGTTTTAAATTGGGTTTTATTTTTATATTTTTTTAGTTATTGGGCTTTTAGAATAAGTTTTTTAATATTGTTTTTATGCTGTATTTATGTGTTTTAAGTGCCTGTTAACCGCCCTGAGTCCTTCGGGAGATAGGGCGGTATACAAATATGATTAAATAAATAAATAAATAAATAAATAAGAGACTGTATTTTTATGTGAAATAAAATATAGTATTTTTACAACCAACAGTTTCTGAATGAGTCCAAGGATTGCTAAACTTGGTCCTGATGAGTTTGTATAACAGCACAAAGAATGTGGAGGCTCAGTTTACCAGCCCACAGTGGGACAAACATTGCACATTATGAAGAGGAAGAGATGTCCTATAGCATGTACACATCAGTGGTGGGATTCTACCAGTTCTACTCAGTTCAGGCGAACTAGTACCAGTGGCGTGGGAGGCTCTGCCCACCTGCCTGGACATCATAATGGATGCTCTATGCATGCACAGAAGGCTCTGCGCATGTACAGAGGTGGCGTACGGGAGGTCTCACATTTCCAGCCGGTAGCGAAGGTAAGTGAATACCATTACTGGTGCACATCCCACCATCTCCTATTTTTGCTTGTGATATTAAAATAGTTTGGCTTTTAAAACAAAAGGTAGAACACAATGGCTGCTGTGGGAAAAGGCTGCATAATAAACAGGAATTTGCATTTTTCCTCAAAACTTAAAAAAAATATTGGGACCCCTAAGAAGTTTGATCTAAAGCAAAGATTATTTTGCTTCTGTTTTTATAGAAAACAATAAAATAATCTAGCCAGCAACACCACATTGGGATTTCTGCTTTTAAATTGTTTTATGTATAAATTATAGAATTGTATTTAAATCAGCCTTTATTCCTACTTTCAGCTGTGTTCATAACTTGGTTAGAGTACAAGGAATCCAAACTATATTTATAGTAGACAAGCACCACTTTGTGATCCGGTCTCTATATTTTATTTCTTATGCATTGTTCTTTTTAACAAAATGGTATTTTTCTCCTTCAGAACTAAATATTTGTATTTTGGTTATTAAAAGGTTTTAAAAGTTTAAATCTTTATGGTTCGCCTCTTCCTTTTTTAAGTAAAATTGATTTTGGTTTACTTCCCAAGGCATTGGCGGCGGCGGCGGGGGTGGGGAGGTGGTAGGAAGAATTGAAATCTTTAGTTGCTTGCTTTATACTATATTGTTAGGAGTTACACTTTTGAAATTATATCCCTGTTTTTTTAATGTTTATTTCTTAAAAATACTGGGTTTATGATAACTACTATGTGAGGCATTTCCTATAAGAGGAGGCAGCAGAAACTGCCAAGTTGCTTTTCCGAAGCAGGAAATAGGACCAGGGTTTGTTGTTGTTGTTGGTTGCAAATTCATAATCCAACCCATCATGACCCCATGGACAACGTTCCTCCAGGCCTTCCTGTCTTCTACCATCCTCTGGAGTCCATTTAAGCTCACGCCTATTGCTTCAGTGACTCCATCCAGCCACCTCATTCTCTGTCGTCCCCTTCTTCTTTTGCTCTCAATCGTTCCCAGCATTAGGCTCTTTTCCAGTGACTCCTTCCTTATCATTAGGTGGCCAAAGTATTATGTGCTATTTTATAATAGCAGAGTACAAGCTAAAAACATTGCTAGAATTTTGTGTTGTCAAAGCCAAAAACTTCTGTATCTGGCCTGAAACATATTAAGATGATAAGTGATTTACTGAATATTATGGATGTAAAAAAAACTCTGGTATGGATTTTTTTTTTTAGAAAACAAAATAATAATCCATCATTATAATCCATCATTATGTGTTCCGATCAGTAGTGGGTTTCAATTTTGGTCGCTACCGGTTTGCTCACTGGTGCGTGCACGCTCATGCACACATGTGATGCTTCTGCGCATGCACAGAAGCTTCTACACATGTGCAGAGATGTCCAGGCAGGTGGGTGAAGCCTCCTGCTGCCACTGCTACCGATTTTCCCAATCCGGGGTGAACCGGTAGCAACCCACCACTGTTCTGATACATCAGAATTAATCTAGAAGCTGCTTTAATAATTTTACCTGTTTGAACTCAGTTTTTCTCAGTTTTGGAAAAATCCAGGAGCCTACAAAAAAAGCAATTTTATTTTTAATGTTCTGTCTTACTCAAAAATAAATACAGTTACGAGTTTCTAATTCTGAAGTTACAGGAAATTATAATTTATTTATTTTCTGATTGTAGGAAACAAAGCTCAGGTGTTTGCATCAACCACGAGGGAGGGACATATATGTGCAACAGTTTCATATTTAAGCTAATTAAACAATATATAAGTGGTCATATATGTGCAACAGTTTCATATTTAAGCTAATAAAACAATATATGTTCATTCAAGGGCAGTTATAGATAAACTGGTAGAAAAAAGCAAGTGATAAGGTAAACCACATTTTCATATCTATGTTGGTGTTTTTCCTGTAAACTATCTACTTGTCAAGGTTCCAGAAAAACCTCTTCTGCATAAAAAAAAACCTCAGAAGCCATTGTTTTCCAGAGTTCTTTACTAGCATGAGGAAACTGGCACACGATGAGTGAAATTCCAAAACTGAATTTCCGGATTCTTTTCCCCAGTTATACAAACCCCAAGAGTCCCACCCCCCTGACCCCTTTGATGGTCACATGGTCCCACGTTCTCCCAGTTCATTCGAATATCTTCTTGCCACTCTTCCTGCAGATGTGAACACCATCCGACCTTGACCGCTTGAAGAATGTTACCATACCCCTCAGCCTCCCTTCCTCCCCTCAGGGGAAAAATGTGGCAGCGTCTGGAACCCTAAAGTCTAATATGGTTTCCAGGCCTGACACTACTATTATACTGACATACATGTAAGTGTATTTTTACATGGGAATTTTACAAAATATTTGAAATGCCTCCATAAAGTTAGAAAGACTACGCTGGTTATAACGTGATAAATTAAAAGCTAATCTAAAACAAAAATATCTTGTGGTTTGCATAAACCAAACAGATCTAGCTTGATCAGTTTGCTTTTATTATGAACAAATGGTTATGACTGGCAAACAATTGGACCAAAACAAAAAATTGAAATGCCATATTGATGATTGCATGAATTTGATAAAGGAGCACTCTTAGAATATGGCTTTGCAATAAATTGCTGTCAATAATGCTGACAGCACGTCCCAGACTGAAACTCAATACATTTTTACAAAGTAAAAATATTATCTTTATTTTAAGAAATGGTGTGGAGGAGGGAGGGGGCATGATCCTGCAAAACTGTCTTAGAAATATTGTCTTTAGATCATAGGAACATTAATATTTCCTGCATGTTCATCATGTTTAGATAATTCCTATATAAATATACGCTTCTGTGCAGTTTTAGTGCATATGTATCAGTGGTTTTGTGATCACCTGTCTTTGGGTAGACATTGAAGTTTCAGTGACTGTTGCTCTCATAATGCCTTCAGGGATCCATACAGCTTATTAAAAATTGTGCTATGCTATCACATAAAAAGGTTGATCTTATCAGTACAGGTGCAAAGTCTTCACACAAGACAACCTCTAACAGCTAAGGGAAAGGTCAGAGATCAAAAGAAAAAACTAGTTCAACTGTGCAATCACCAGATTACTCAAACACATTTTTAAAATGCTCTCTGTTTTCTTAAAGCAATGCCTTCTTTTAGCATTTTTCTTTTTTTTTTCTTTTTTCTTTTTGCCTTTGTTTATGTAACAATTCAAACATCTCCCTTGAATGGTAAGACATCAGAACAAAATTGCAATTTCCACCAATGGAACATAATTCTACATTTCATCACTGAGAGAGACCGGTCTGATTAAATTGGTCGTGCCAGGGAGAATTGTGACCTGAATGGTCTATGGTAAAAAGAGAATTCTGTTAGTCAACAATAGACTAGAGTAGAAGAGCATATATAATGGGGTGATAGAAGGTTTCTGAACGGATGTGCTAAATACTAATTTATATAAAATTAGGGGGTTTTATGGATCATAAAGAGATGAGATAGAATGACATTGAACAGAATAAACTTTTAAAGTGGGGAAAATTTATCTGAAGAATAATCAGGTGTCTGGCATATCTATTAATTTTAAAGGCTTGGTCTACGCAAAGGCCCTGTTATGGTCAATAAAGCTGAAGTAAATCTCCTTATACTTTCATGCTGTCTATTATGTTTTACTTAATTATCTCATGTCCTGGATCTGTTTCTGAAACTTGCTTGTTCATTTGGCATTCTTTTCTCAAAAAAAATGACTATATATGTACGTGTGTGTGTGTGTGTGTGTGTGTGTGTGTGTGTGTGTGTAAAATATTATTTTCCTCTTCATATTACATTTTTTATTCATTGAATTTCTTAATTGAGATACATTTCCTTGCTCTTTCTTACTCCAGATTAAAAGTCTATGTTCAGTCATGGTATATCCTTGCTGTAGCCTGCATATTTCAACTTCCTTCTGTCTTATGACTTGCTCTGAAAGTCACTTAGATCTTTTGCTTTTTGAACTGCGGGAATTTTTTACTGTTTTTCTTTCAGTTTTTGCAATACCTTTTTTTTTTGTTACAGTTTTTGCGATAAGTTTTATCTTTTAACATAATAACAGAGTTGGAAGAAACCTTGGAGGTCTTCTAGTCCAATCCCCTGCCCAGGCAGGAAACCCTACCCCATTTCAGACAAATGGCTATCCAACATCTTCTCTCATAAAACCTCAGGATCTTTTTTGCATAACTGTACTGAATTTGTTCTTTTCATTGATCTTTTGTTTTGTGTATTTCAGATCAAATCTTTCTGGTACATCTTACCTCCTTTAAGTTTACTCACAAACTTGACATCAATAATTCATGGACTGTTTGACAATCTGCATCTGGATATGCCCTGGCTGACTAGATTGCACTTATCTGTCTTCTGTTTCCTATTATGTAATCAATTGAATTTCAATATTGTTTATCCGGTGATGTCCAAGATATAGATTCTCCATTAATATTGCTTAAACCATGTGTTAGCAATAAATAAAGTATTCTCTTCACAAAATTTCATCAACTGATCTTATGCATCATTATGTTTGCCAGACCCAAATCTTCCAATAATTCCAAAATCTTCCATTTCTCCAAGTTTTTCATCCCAAACATCCATCAACATTACTTTACCAATCCATTACTTTTGTGTAAATGAATTTATTGAATTTAATGTATTTATTGACCTTAATGTCAAAGTAAACAGCTTAATTTTCTTTAATTTAATTTTCTCTAGACCTGAATATACCAGTGGCACATTATATTATATAAGAGTTGTGGAATGGTTTTATATTCATGGGATCTTACAAACTAATATTCTTAATGACCTTGAATGAATAAAGAACAAGATATTCTGTTAAATCACTGAGCTATCATATCCATTAGCTTTGTTTATAATTGCCTAGTATATAGACTAGAGCCTGGTAAACTGAATTCTAGTCCTGCTTTAAACATAATTTATGTTTAATGTTTCAACTCCTACCCTCAAAATGACGCTATAGAGCACTGCACACCAGAACAACTAGACACAAGAACAGTTTTTCCCCGAAGGCCATCACTCTGCTAAACAAATAATTCCATCAACACTGTCAAACTATTTACTGAATCTGCACTACTATTAATCTTCTCATAGTTCCCATCACCAATCTCTTTCCATTTATGACTGTATGACTATAACTTGTTGCTGGCAATCCTTATGATTTATATTGATATATTGACCATCAATTGTGTTGTAAATGCTGTACCTTGATGAACGTATCTTTTCTTTTATGTACAGTGAGAGCATATGCACCAAGACAAATTCCGTGTGTGTCCAATCACACTTGGCCAATAAAAATTCTATTCTATAAAAAAAATTATATTCTATTCTATAATCCAGCTGATTTATTTGGGGCCAGTCATTTTCTGTTAGCTCTAGGAAGAAAGCAATGGCAAAGCCCCTTCCAAAATCTTGCCAAGAAAACTGTAAGGACTTGTTCGGACAGTCACTGGAGGGTCAACACAAAACGTATCACATTGAGCAAGCCAATTATTCAATAACAATCTGAATTAGAGTTGCATTTATTTTTTTCAAAAATGGAATAGTTATTGAGTATGCAAAAGTGAGTAGATAAATAGGTACCACTTTGGTGGTAAGGAAACAGAATTTTGTATGCCTTCGTGTATAGTCATGCAGGCCACATCACCACAGAAGTGTCTTCAGATAATGCTGGCTCTCTCGGCTAAGAAATAGAGATGAGCACTGCCCCCTAGAGTCAGACATGACTGGACAGAGCAAACCTTTACCTTTACCTTTATTGAGTATTCCATGCATTCAATATGCAACCAGGTAAGAAGAGGGTCATTCTGTGGCAGGTGAGGGGTTGAATCAGGGATTAGTTGAATATCTCAGGAAAGTAGCTAATTAAAATCCAAAGGTCAGGAATTGGCTGAACATTGCCAAATTGAGGGAAATAAATTACTCAAATTGAAATGTTACTCTTCACCAAATGATGTGTCGACCAATGTAGAAAATCAAAAGCAAGAAGAGGTGTTTAAATTTCTAGGTATCTATATATGGCTGACCACTTTCTGGATGCAACAAACTTAAAAGTTCAAACTCATAAAACTGACAGTGCAGTTATTAGATTTTCCAGTTAAAGTAGGAAGGTTCACTCTCCTTAGCCCTTAAGGTTTTGAAGTTCTCATATCAAATGACCTTAATGCCAAAGCCCACCGCAACTACATAGCAAAAAAGGCCCTAAGAGTTGTAAACCTAATTTTACACAGTGTCGTGTCCCACTCCTCCGCTGACGGCCGGGTCGGGGACGTCCATATCAAGCGTGCCTCTGCAGCTCTGCCAAAGTCCTATCAGAGTTCTCAAGGCAGGCAGGAGACCAGGAAGTGACTTCAGCAATCCAAGTTAGACTTTGCCTGACTCAGAGAATGCCAGAAAGCAGATCGCTTATATAGGCCATGGGGTGTGGCTCCATGACTCAGCACTTATCCAGGCCTGCCCCTCCCTTTCTTTTGGTGACGTCGCCTCTCCATTCTCCGGAAGCGTGGGTCTATCCATTGCATTGTTTCGTCTCCAGCTGTTGGTAATCTCAGCTCATGGCTGGCTTCAGGCGTACATGCTATCGGAGGGAGGTTTGTTTGTTCGGCCTGTCCGGGAATGGTGCCTGGGCTGGGGGCTGGAGGCATGCCAGGACATTCTTCAGCACTATCAGCATCTGGCAGGAGATAAGAGGGGCCCGGCTGCGGCAGGGGGAGCGGGCGAGACACAACACACAGCTTCTTTTCTAAAAACTCTACACTACTAACTAGAGCATACAAAACATTTGCCAGACCTATTCTTGAATACAGCTCACCCATCTGGAACCCATACCACATCTCTGACATAAATACAATAGAACGAGTCCAGAAATATTTTACTAGAAGAGTTCTTCACTCCTCCAAAAACAACAAAATACCTTATATCAACAGACTTGAAATCCTGGGATTAGAAAACTTACAATTCCGTCGACTTCGACATGACCTGTGTTTAACAAACAAAATCATCTATTGTAATATCCTTCCTATAAAAGACTACTTCAGCTTCAATCGTAATATTACAAGAGCAAAAAATAGATTCAAGCTAAATGTCAGCCGCTTCAAACTTGATTGCAGAAAATATGACTTCTGTAACAGAGTTGTTAATGCTTGGGACTCATTACCTGACTCCATAGTCTCTACTCAAAATCCCAAAATCTTCAACCAAAAACTATCTACTATTGACCTCACCCCATTCCTAAGAGGACTATAAGGGGCGTGCATAAGAGTACAATAGTGCCTACCGTTCCTGTCCTATTCCCTTCATTATATCAAATTAATATAGTTGATGCATATTTTTTACTTATATATATATATATTTTCTTCAAGGTATTTTGTTTTATCTATGACAATTGTTTATGTATACTGTTGTGACAAAAAATAATAAAAAATAATAATACCTGATTGATTGACTGATTGATTGATTGATTATTATTATTATTATTATTATTATTTATTTATTAAATTTTTATACCACCCTTCTCCCGAAGGACTCAGGGCGGTGTACAGCCAAAAATAAAAACAAGATATATACAATTAAAAACAACATTTAAAACATAGCAGATTATGAAAGGCTAATAATTAAAATTTAGATTTAAAATTTTAAAATATTAACAAAACCCCAAATTAAAATTCAACACTATTATGCCAGTCCCGCTTGAATGAATAAGTATGTTTTGAGCTCACGACGGAAGGTCCGAAGATCAGGCACTTGACGTAGGCCAGGGGGAAGTTCGTTCCAGAGCATCACTGCCCCCACAGAGAAGGCCCTACTCCTGGGGGCCGCCAGCCGACACTGTTTGGCGGACGGCACCCTGAGGAGACCCCCTCTGTGAGAGCGTACGGGTCGGTGGGAGGCAAAGGGTAACAGCAGGCGGTCTCATAAGTACCTGGGTCCATGGAGCGCTTTAAAGATGGTAACCAAAATCTTGAAGCGCACCCGAAAAACCACAGGAAGACAGTGCAGACTACAGAGCAGTGATGTCACGTGGGAGCCACGAGCGGCTCCCGTTACTACTCGCGCAGCCGCATTCTGGACTAACTGTAGCCTCCGGGTGCACCTCAAGGGCAGCCCCATGTAGAGAGCATTGCAGTAATCCAACCTAGACGTAACCAGAGCGTGAGTGACCGTGCATAAGGCATCCCGGTCAAGGAAGGGACGCAACTGGCGGACCAAGCGAACTTGGTAAAAGGCCCTCCTGGTGACAGCCGCCAGATGTTCATCGAAGGACAGCCGTCCATCCAGGAGGACGCCCAAGTTGCGAACCACCTCCTTTGGGGCCACTAACTCGCCCCCAACAGTCAGCTGCGGATGCAGCTGACTGTACCGGGGTGCCGGCATCTACAGCCACTCCACCTTGGAGGGATTGAGCTTGAGTCTGTTTCTCCCCATCCAGACCCGTACAGCTTCCAGGCACCGGGACAGCACTTTGACCGCTTCGTTGGGGTGGTCCAGGTGGAAAAGTACAGCTGAGTATCATCAGCGTACAGATGATAACTCACCCCGAAACCACTGATGACCTCACCCAGCGGCTTCATATAGATGTTGAACAGGGCAGGCGAGAGAATTGACCCCTGAGGCACCCCACAAGTGAGGCGCCTCGAGGACGACCTCTGCCCCCCTGTCAACACCGTCTGCGACTGGTCAGAGAGATAGGAGGAGAACCACCGATAAACGGTGCCCCCCACTCCTAATCCCTCCAACCGGCGCAGCAGGATACCATGGTCGATGGTATCAAAAGCCGCTGAGAGATCTAATAGGACCAAGGCAGAGGAGCAACCCCTGTCCCTGGCCTTCCAGAGGTCATCCACCAACGCGACCAAAGCCGTCTCCGTGCTATAACCGGGTCGGAAGCCGGACTGGAACGGGTCTAGATAGACAGCTTCCTCCAGGTGCCGGGGGAGCTGCCATGCAACCACACTCTCTACAACCTGCCTGCTTCTTTGTATACTGCTTCTTTTCCTGCTTCTTTGTATACTCTGATGATTTTTAAACCATCTGTTGGAACTTTATTGTGGGTCATCCTGATTGCACTTCATCCTTATCTGTAGCAATTCAAATGAGAATCTGTTGTTTGAAATTTTATCTAAAACAGAGCCTCTGGGGTGAATTTTTAGCCTAGCATGCCCTGGCAGGTAAATTTACTTCTACATAAAAGAAGAAGACCATTTGCCAATTATTTATCCTCCTGTGGCTTTTCAGTCACCGGGACTAGACACACTTATATATGTAATTAAACAGAATTATTGAATTGGACATAGAGAATAACAGACCTATCATTCCATCTTCCTGTCTTTAAGAACCACTGTTTAAATTTTCTTCTTTCTTTCTTTCTTTCTTTTTTTTTTGCCCAATTTTTATTTCCCTGTGACTTCTTGTTTGTTATGGAGTAGGGCTGTGCAATGCTTCAGGTCCAATTCCTTAAAGCTACTTTGACATATACTTGGAATGGAAGAATTTGGTTCAGCCAGCTCACCACAAGCAAGTCGCCTCTGCTGCCAAGTTGCCACAGGACAAATCCACATGAGCAACTCTTCACAGGGACAACTCACCATGGGAGGCCAGAGGGAGAGCCAGGTGGATAGGCGAGCAAGCAGGTGGACAGAATGCAGAACAGCAGCGGCAGCTGGAGGCTTTTCATTTTCACTCACCCCAATACTTCTGCTGCTTCTGCTGCCGCCACTGAGCTCTGGGATGAAGGAACAGTGGGAGTCTCCAGCCACTGCTGTTGTTCTGCACTCTGCCTACCCACTCCCTCACCTATTCAACTGGGTTTCCCTCCCTCTATCCGTAGCAAGTTGTCCCTGCAGCAAGTTGGTCATGTGGACTTGTCCTGAAGTAACTTGATGGCAGTGAGTTGGCAGAGGCAACTTGGCAGTGGTGTAGTGGCAGTGAGCTGGGCATGCCAAGTTGTCCTAAACTGAGCACACTATCATGGGGGAATGTAGCCATGCGATCCAAGGAAAATATATAATAGCTTTAAAAAGTTGCAGACAGGTGCTATATTCATACCTTCATGCACCCAAAAAGCTCATGTTTGAAACTGTATTGCTTAGCTTTCTATAAGATGCCAGTATTTTTTATGGTTTTTAATCTACAAAATGCTAATGAAACAAGAAACATGGTCTCTGTACTGATTTATCCCAACCATCATGTTATTGTTCATTTTTGCGTCTCTGTGGATCCAAATATAATAGGCTACATAGTTGTCGTACACAGTTTTATCATGAAGTCTAATTAGAAACAAGGTAATGCTTCTTTCTTGGCATCACTATTGGAAATATCATAATGTAGCAGCTATTGATTCCTTCTTATGATAAAGTTTTCTGACAAATGCCACTTAGTGAAAGACAAGGGTGTTTGTCATTGAGATAATGAAATACAATGAGCCTAATTCAGTAAGATTCTGTATTATTGTAAGAATAATTCTTTATATCAGAAAGATTCTCCATAGAAAAGCATCACTGAGGCAGCTGCTTCCTTGTGAATTAGTGGACAGATGCTTCAGTTCCAAAGTTCTATTTTTTCATGTGCCATGAAAAGAAGGCAGCCACTTATTTTGTTGCATGAAGAGCAGCTGTTGCCAAAGAAATATTAAGGGAATGAAGAAGTTACAGCATGAATGAGCAACAGTTAAAATTTGCTTCCTTGCCAAGAGAATTGGGGGGGAGTGAAAAGTGAAAAAGCAAGTGTTTTGGGAAGCATTATCCTGTTGGTCAGCAAGGAAATATAGCCACTTTCTTTTTCTATAAACTACTCCCCGCAGACAAGTATTTGATAGCTGGGTATATCTGAATTAAGACAGTCATCTGTTAAAAAAATAAAAGTATCAAGTAATCACAATGGATGAGCCTTCTAAGGATATCCATATGTAAAAGAGCTCCAGCAGTGGATTATTATTACACCTAAGTAGCCTAGGCAATTTAGTTTGTTCTCACTTTGCTCCTGATGCATATCAAACAGCTACAGCATGGTATTTATACTTTGTGAAATGAACTGTTCACAACAGAGGTGGGTTTCAGCAGGTTCTGACCAGTTCTAAGAATGGGCAGCGGAAATTTTGAGTATTTCGGAGAACCGGTAGTAAAAATTCTGATTGGCCCCACTCCCATCTATTCTCTGCCTCCAAATTCCCAGCTGATCAGGAGGAAATGGGGATTTTTGCAGTAACCTTCCCCTGGAGTGGGGTGGGAATGGACATTTTACAATATGCTTCCCCTGCCACGCCCACCAAGCCATGCCACACCCACTAAGCCACACCTACAGAACCGGTAGTAAAAGAATTTGAAACCTACCACTGGTCCACAAGCCCTCTAGAGGCTGAAGACTTTTTTTGTGAATATAGCATTTGTAGTGGGAAATCAAATGAATTAAGTACATTAATGTCCAGTAGTTTTAACACTCTAATAAGCGTGACTTGGATAGAATAAAATAATTCTTCCCATACCTATTCAATGTATAATCTAATTCTGTTTGTTTGGTTGTTGTTTTAAAAAACACTAAATTAGGTTCCAAACCAACGTACTGGTTCTAGGTATATGTACTTTCAAACAATTAGTGGTTCGATTTTACACCTAACAATGGTATATGTAATTTCTTTCCACCTAACGATGAACTATTCATCAATGATATAGTCCCATGATGGTGCACCTATGGCACACATGCCAGGAGTTGCATGCAGAGCAGTCTGTTCAGGCACACCAGGCATCGCCCATTGGTCTTCCAGGTTCCAGCATGTGCACATGTGCTGGCCAGCTGGTCTTTCCGTGCACATGCGCACCAGAAACCAGAAGACCATGTGGCCTGCACGCATATGCATTGGAAACTGGAAGCTCAGCTTCCTGGCGTGCACATGCGCACTGGGGAGCTGCTCTTCCAGTTTCCAGCACTCCTGCGTGCGCATGCCAGAAAGCTGCTCTTCTGGTTTCTGGTGCTTCCCACGCATGAGCACTCCCATTTCGGCACTCAGTGCTGAAAAGGTTCACCAATACTGATATAGTCCCTTCCAATTCTGTCATTCTATTCTATTCTATTCTATTCTATTCTATTCTATTCTATTCTATTCTATTCTATTCTATTCTATTCTATTCTTAATTTCTAATTTCTGATTCTACAATAGTGCAAATTAGCATTTATCATTGTTTCTGGATGACAGCTGTAATGTATCTTTAAGAGTTTTGGAGGGAAAACTGAGCGGGAAAAAGCACGTTGCTGATTGGATAAAGCCTCTGGCTAAACTGTATATAAAGAGAGGGTTTTCCCAGCCCGAGCCGCTGGGTTCACCATATAGTAAAGAGCTGTTGTCACTATCCTGGTCTCCTGCCTCGTTATTGCCCGAATTTAACACTGGCGACGAAGGTGGGATCTCGAGGCTAGGAGCGCCAGGAAAAAAGCTGAATTCACCAGGAAGACGCGAACCCAGCAAACAAGGGGCGGAAAGCAGCGATGTCCAGCTACACACCGCCAGCGCCATTCGACCCAGCTAAGGAAAAATGGGGGTCATACATGGCTCGTTTCGAGTGTTTCCTCGAGGCGAACGAACTCCAAGGAGTCTCAGACAACAGGAAGCGAGCGTATTTCCTGAGCCACTGCGGTCCAGAGGTTTTTGACACCGCAGAATCGTTGGCGGAGCCAACGCCGGTACAATCGGTGCCGTGGCAGACTCTACAGACCGTATTGAAAGCCCATTATGCACCAACGCCGTCCAAGTATGTGCAACGGTACAAATTCAGGGAGCGTAGGCAGCAAGAGGGCGAGTCCATCAGCGTATACATGGCAGCCCTGAGGAAAGCCACGAACCATTGCGAGTACCGAGACTTGGAAGAGGCATTACTGGAGCAACTCATTCGTGGGTTCAGGGACATCCGTTTGCGACGGCAGCTGCTGTCCAAAAGCAACTTGACGCTGGCAAACGCCTTGGATGAAGCCAGGGCTCATGAGATGTCTACCCAAGCGGCGGAAACCCTACAAAAGCAGGTCGCACCAACGGCTGGTGCGAAATCAACCCCG
Source organism: Ahaetulla prasina (assembly GCF_028640845.1). Lineage (NCBI taxonomy): Eukaryota > Metazoa > Chordata > Lepidosauria > Squamata > Colubridae > Ahaetulla > Ahaetulla prasina. Next base: position 259,141,581 of record NC_080540.1, read on the forward strand.
GTCCACAATGAAGAGGTCCAGGCCGAGTCGGACGGTGAGGAGGAGGAAGGAGTCTTCCACACCGGGAGGCCGGAGAAAGAAGACCGGGGTGACTGCGCGAGTTGTGGAGGGCAACACCAACGACAACAATGCAAATTTAAGGATGCGACTTGTCGGCGGTGCGAAAGGAAGGGGCACATAGCACAGGCCTGTCGAGCACCCCAACCTTCCCGCCAAAAATTCAAACTGACCAACCAGAGCGCGGGAACGTGATTGGTCAATTCAAAAAAGGCGCGAAGTTGAATCAGACTGCCGTGAGAGTGGGTCACGCAGCAACACGCCTAGAAAAAAAAATCTTTACGAAAACAAAGATTGAGGGGGTGCCGTGCCGATTGGAGGTGGACACCGGCTCAGCGATCACGATCATGTCCTGGGACACTCTTGTGAAAGCCTTACCCGCCATCGCAAAGCGCAAGCTGAAACCACAGAACTTAAAGGTACAAGACTACCAAGGGAATCACATCCCTGTTCGAGGGGTAACGTCCGTCCACGTCGAGTATGGACAATACAAGAAAACTCTGCCCATCACCATAGTCGATGGGACCCTGCCAAGCTTGTTGGGACTGGACTGGTTCCGAGCATTGGGCATGGGAGTGACTGGAATCTTCAGAAACGAAGTCAACCTCAAAGAAGGAAGCTTAGGTGCCCACTAGACCGTTTAAACCCAAACTATACACCAGACGGTTACAAAGGGGCACACGGTAAAACAAGAGGGATGGCAGTAGGCGACCTAGTGTGGGCACACAACTACAGCGAGGGCCCGACCTGGTTAGCAGGAAAAATCCTAGAGATAACAGGACCAAAATCATATCTAGTAGAGATAGAGGATGGCCGGGTATGGAAGCGCCACATAGACCAAATAAGGAAACGCATAACCGGTAAATCAGAATCAGACGAAACAGGCCCTGACTATCCAATGTTTGAATCCACAGCTGACTCAAACCCGGGGCAAACGCGGGACTTATCTGAGTTCCAGGAGGTCCAGCGACGCCAACCGGTTCCTCCTGAAGACAGCAGGGACGACTCTGCAAATAATCCAGGGCCGGATGGCTAGAGGAGGAGCTGAGAGGAACAAACAGTCCCTCCGGTCAGCTCGACTCACTCCCAGAAAATGAATTGCGCAGGTCCGAAAGAGTCAGGAGACGCCCAGTCTACTTGCGTGATTACGTAGAAAAATAAGATGTTAATTCTATGTAAATATTGGTAAAGTGTTCTCTGGGAGGGAAGGAGTGTAATGTATCTTTAAGAGTTTTGGAGGGAAAACTGAGCGGGAAAAAGCACGTTGCTGATTGGATAAAGCCTCTGGCTAAACTGTATATAAAGAGAGGGTTTTCCCAGCCCGAGCCACTGGGTTCACCATATAGTAAAGAGCTGTTGTCACTATCCTGGTCTCCTGCCTCGTTATTGCCCGAATTTAACAACAGCAATACAAGGGAATCCTGTTCTGTCTTAAAGACTAATGAACTTCCTTTATATTTTCCTACACGGCAGACAAAATTTTCACATGACACACTTTGACTATGGCATGAGAAGTAATAGTTGTTCAGTGATGATGGGGGAATTCTTTCATAGCAACTTCTCACCCTGAATATTAACCTTCAGCCTCTGGAGTTCCTTTTAGTCAAGAAAGATCAAGGATGTGTGGGCAGGTGAAGGTTTATAGACTGAGCTTTCCTTCAAGCTATTTTAGTAACCATATAAGATCTAGGCTTCAATTTTTAACACACCTTTTGAGAGCAACATCCTGAATCAATGGGAAGTGCTTCTGATTTGAGTAGTCATAGGCTTATGCTATTAATCTATTCAGTTGATGGAAGAACTGCAGTGTGGTTGATAAATGATGAAAAGTAGCAGAAGAATTTAAAGCAGAGTAAAGGTATTCTGCATCAACAATCGTATGTGTGATTCATATCTCTTGAGGTTGAGAAAAAAAAACTCACAATGATTTTTCATTCAGTGATTTTTCTGTCTTGAAACACAATCCAGAAATCCCTGTTGAGCATGCAACAATTGATCTGTTATTCTCTGATCAGTATCTCTTGCTGGGAAAAGAAAACACAGTTTTTGAAACACCCTTGCCCAACCTGGAGCTCTCTTTCATGCCCAGGATTTGGGGAAATGTAGTTCAACATAATCAGAGGACATCAGAGGAATATTCATAAAAAGATTGCCAACATCTGCATTCAAATAATACGTCTAAGAACATCTGAATGATACAAAGATGACTACAGATTGGGTAGACTGGTTCAATCGAATAATATGTTTTTTTATTGTTGTTGCCTTTTTTCTGTTGCTGTGCAAGACAGTTGTTAACTGAGTTTTGCCCCATTTTGCAACCTTTCTTGCCACAATTGTTAAGTGAATCACTGCAATTGTTAAGTTGTTAAGTGAATCTGGCTTCTCCATTGACCTTGCTTGTCAGATGGTCAGAAAAGGTGATCACATGACCCTGGAACATGCAACATCAAAAATACAAGTCAGTTGTCAAGCATCTGAATTCTGATCATGTGGCCATGGGAATGCTACAACTATTGTAAATATAAAAAACAGTCATAAATCACATTTTTCAATGCTGCTGTAACTTCAAACAGCATTAAATGAACTGTTGTAAATTGAGGATTATCTGTATAAGGAATTATTGCAATGATGTTAAGCAGTGGTGGGTTGCTACCGGTTCACCCCAGATCGGACGAACCAGTAGCAGCGGTGGGAGGTTCCGCCCACCTGCCCGGACACTTCTGCGCATGCACAGAAGCATCGCACACACACGGCCATGAGCGAACTGGTAGCAACGGGTTTTGAAACCCGCCCCTGATGTTACGATGTGTTGGTTGGGACATGAATGAATGTGTATATTTTACAGAGACGAAGTCGTGCTGTTAGCTGAGAATATGAATGATCTATAGCAATTAGGTTTTATAATTTAGCTAAATCTGTGGATTGAAATCAAGCTGGCTGTGCTTGAGTGAATGATTGCAACTTATTCATAAACAGCAAAAAAAAATATGACAAAAATAAAACCAAACTGGAGCAAGTAGATGAACTTGTATACTTGGTAAAATGTTTAGCAATGGTGGGGAAATAAATGGAGAAATGTTAAGATGTGCAACAGCTGGAAAAAGTGGAGAGTAAGTGTCCTTTGAATATTTAAAAAGGAACAAAAATTGTATACAAATGCCTATTTCTGTCCACTTTATTATGTGGAAGTTAGAGTAGCCTTTATCGAGAGAAACATAAAAGTAAATTGAATGCAGTTGAAATGGGATACTTAAGAAATGTATGTAATAAAACAAGAAACAGAGCCATGAATAAAAGGGTAATATGTGGATGAAGATTAAATAATGAGTGAGAGGTCAGTAGGGAAGAAATAAGTTCAGGTTTTTTGGTTATATAAAGAGAATTAATGAAGATTATGTTCAAAACAAATATACAAAGAAAAATAAATTAAGAGGAAGATCAATAAAATCATGGTCCAATGATGATATCCTTGGTAAATTAGATTATTTGAAAGAACAAAAGGTAATATAAGAAGTCAAAAAACATATGGTAGAAACAAGAATGATTTGCAAGAAGTCTAGTGAATTTTGTTGATGCAAACTAAGTTTAATGGTATTTCATTTTCCTTTCTCTTAGCTCATATCTTTTTTTTTCCCTATTTCTATTTATTATTCAATTATTTCATTAATTTTGCTGTGTCCAGAAAGGAATAATGTTATGGACTTATTTGTATGCAATTTCTTGAATGGTGACCTTACCCTTACTGTAATGTATCTTTAAGGGTTTTGGAGGGAAAATAGAGCGGGAAATAGCACGTTGCTAATTGGCTGAAGCCTCCAGCTGAACTGTATATAAGGAGGGGTTTTTACCGTTTGCTTTTGCTGGGTTCACCATATAGTAAAGAGCTGTTGTTACTCATCTGGTCTCCTGCCTCGTTATTGCCCGAATCTAACACTGGCGACGAAGGTGGGATTTCGAGGCAAAAGAGCACCAGGAACGAACCCAGCAAAATAAGGGCGGTTAGCAACGATGTCCAGCTATACACCGCCAGCGCCATTCGACCCAGCCAAAGAAAAATGGGGGTCATACATGGCTCGCTTCGAGTGTTTCCTCGAAGCCAACGAGCTCCAAGGAGTCTCGGACAACAGGAAACGGGCGTACTTCCTGAGTCACTGCGGTCCCGAGGTTTTCGACACCGCGGAATCGCTTTCTGAGCCAACGCCCGTACAGGCGGTACCGTGGCAAACTCTGCAGACTGTTTTGAAAGCCCACTATGCACCAACGCCTTCCAAGTTCGTTCAACGGTTCGAATTAAGGCAGCGCATGCAGCAAGAGGGCGAGTCCATCAGTGTGTACATGGCAGCACTGAGGAAAGCCGCGAACCATTGTGAGTACCGAGACTTGGAAGACGCGTTGCTCGACCAGCTAATTTGCGGGGTCAGGGACATCCATTTGCGACGGCGGCTGCTGTCCAGAAGCAACCTAACGCTCACAATCGCCCTGGACGAGGCAAGGGCTCACGAGATGTCTACCCAAGCGGCAGAAACACTACAAAAGCCGGTCGCGCCAGGGGCGGCAGCGAAAACAACCCCGGTCCACAACGAGGAAGTCCAGGCCGAGTCGGAAGAGGAGGAAGAGGAAGAAGTCTTCCACACCGGGAGGCCGGAGAGGGAAGACCGGGCGATGCGCGAGTTGCGGGGGCCAACACCAACGGCAACATTGCAAATTTAAGGATGCCACGTGTCGGCGATGTGAAAAAAAAGGGCACATCGCGAAAGCCTGCCGAGCGCCCCAACCTTCCCGCCAAAAATTCAAACCGACCAATCAAAGCGCGGGAACCGTGAAACGCCCGGATTGGTCAAGGGAAAAAGGCGAAGTTGAATCAGACCGCCGTGAGAGTGGGCCAGGCATCAACACGCCTAGAAAAAAAAATCTTTATTAAAACACTCATCGAAGGAGTGCCGTGCCGAATGGAAGTGGACACTGGATCTTCAATTACGATCATGTCCTGGAGCAACTTAGAAAAAAACTTGCCGGCTATCGCGAAACGCAAACCGCGCCACAGAAGCTACGAGTGCAGGACTATCAAGGAACAGGATCCCTGTCCGAGGGGCGACGACCATCCACGCCAAGTATGGACAGTTCGAAAAACTCTGCCCATCACCATCGCCGATGGGACTCTGCCGAGTTTGTTGGGACTAGACTGGTTCCGGGCATTGGGCATGGGAGTGACCGGAGTCTTCGAAATGAAGTCGACCTCAAGGACGAACTCATGAAGGAGTTCGAGGGCGTTTTCAAAGACTGCCTGGGCAAGTACAAGGGGACCCCTATCTCCTTCAACCTAGACCTCAAGTTGCCCCTATCCGCTTAAAGGCTAGGAGGGTTCCTTCGCCCTGAAGCCCAAGATTGACCGGGAACTGGACAAACTAGTAAGCCAGGGATACTAGTGCCAGTCGACCATGCGGTGGGAAATGCCGATAGTCACCCCAGTGAAACCAGACGGGTCAGTCAGGATTTGCGCCGATTACAAGGCAACGCTAAACAAAGCTTTGCAAAAGCGCTTACCCGTCCAGTGGTGCAACACTTGCTGCACTCGCTAGGGCAGGGCAGGTTTTTGCCAAACTAGATTTGGCCCAAGCCTATCAACAATTGCCCGTAGATAGCAGCACGGCGAGGCACAAACAATCGTAACGCACAGGGTGCTTTCAAATGCACCGGGTTACAATTTGGGGTCAGTGTGGCACCAGGATTATTTCAAAATTTAATGGAGCGGCTTCTGCAGGGCTCCCGGGTGGTACCGTACTTTGATGACGTACTGGTATCCGCCGATAATATGGAAGAACTAGGGGTGCGACTGAGAAAAGTTTTGAGTATTTTCCGGTCCGCCGGTTTAAAAGTCAAATTAAACAAGTGCCAGATCGGGGTAGGATCCGTAGAATTCCTGGGCTACCGGATAGACAGGAGGATCCACCCGACTGAGAGCAAGGTTAGGGCAATCAGAAAGGCCCCAGCACCCCAAAACAAAACAGAGTTGCAGGCGTTTTTGGGTCTGGTAAATTTTTACGCGGTTTTTTTAAAAAATAAGGCTACCATAGCCGAGCCGCTACACAAATTACTAGGAAAAAATGCTGCATGGTCTTGGGGAAAGGCGGAAGCTAGAGCATTCGAAGCAATAAAAAACCTCCTGTCTAGCGATAGCCTATTGATCCAATACAATAGCACACTACCATTGGTGCTAGTTTGTGATGCATCCCCTACGGGTGGGGCTGTGCTCAGCCACAGGCTGCCAAATGGCACAGAAGCCCCTATAGCGTTTACTCCCGAACAATGTCCTCAGCTGAAAGGAACTATAGTCAGTTGGATAGGAAGCCTTGGCCATAGTCTCCGGGTAAAGAAGTTCCATGAATATGTTTTGGTCGCGACTTGAAATCGTCACAGACCATAGACCCCTACTAGGGTTGCTGGCGGCGATCGCCCAACGCCCGTGGCACTTTCGCCCAGATTGACCCGATGGACTATCTTTCTGGCTGCATATTCTTACAAACTGCTACATCGGCCAGGAAAGGAGTTAGGCATGCAGACGCCTTGAGCAGATGCCCTTTACCAGCGACTATCGAAGACCCCACTCCGGGCACACCCGTCTTGTTAATTGACTCTTTGGACTCTGGTCCAGTCACTTCCAAGGAGGTGGCTCGGCTTACAAGGACATTACACTAAGGACTGTAATGGGTTGGGTGCAAAGAGGATGGCCCGCTGCGCCGGGTGAGCGTTTTAGGGAATATGTAAAAAAGCGCGGGGAATTGTCGGTGCAAGGGGGGTGTTTGCTCTGGGGGGATAGAGTGGTGGTCCCAGAGAAATTGCGGAAAAAAGTTCTGGAACTTCTGCGAAGGCCATCCTGGATCGTGAGAATGAAGGGTTTAGCCAGGAGCTATGTGTGGTGGCCCTTGATGGACATGGAGATTAGCGATAGGGTTGGGAAATGCCAAGCATGCCAGGAATCCAGACCACTACCACCAACGGCCCCAATCCGAGAGTGGGAGAAACCCCAGGGCCCATGGTCCCGAATCCATATCGACTTTGCCGGCCCTTTCCACGGCCAAACATTCTTAGTGGTGGTAGACGCATTTTCCAAATGGCTGGAAATCATTCTAATGAAATCCATGACAGCAGAGGCTGTAATTTCAGTCCTGCGGCACCTTTTTGTAACACACGGGTTACCAGACACACTCGTTTCAGACAACGGGCCACAGTTCACGGTGACCCTTTTTGAGGGGTACTTGGCGGAAGAGGGCATCCGGCATGTCCTCTCGGCGCCTTTCCACCCTGCGACGAACGGCCTTGCAGAGCGTTTCGTCCGGAGTGCAAAAGAGGCATTGTCCAGAATCAGACCCGGGGATTGGCAATTAAAAATTGACACCTTCTTAGCGGTACAACACAGAACCCCTTGTGTAGCGACTGGCGCAGCCCAGCAGAGCTACTGATGGGGAGAAAGCTTAGATGCCCGTTAGACCGGTTAAACCCGAACTACACACCAGGCGGGTACAAAACAACACCGGGCAAAACAAGAGAATTGACAGTAGGGAGTTCCGTATGGGCACACAATTATGGTGAAGGCCCAAACTGGCAAAGGAACAATCCTAGAAACAACCGGGCCCAAATCATATCTCGTAGAAATAGAGGATGGCCGGGTTTGGAAACGCCACATAGACCAGTTAAGAAAAAGAATAGCCACCAGTCTAGAGACAGACGAAACAGGCCCTGACTATTCAATGATTGAATCCACAGCTAACTCAAACCCGAGAAAACCGCAGGACTTATCTGAGTTCCAGCGACACCAACCGGTCCCTCCGAAGGAAAGCAGGAACGACTCTGCAAGTAATCCAAGGCCGGATGGCCTGGAGGAGGAGCTGAGAGGAACGAACAGTCCCTCCGGCCAGCTCGACTCACTCCCAGATAATGAACTGCGCAGGTCCGAAAGAGTTAGGAGACGCCCTGCGTACTTATGTGACTACGTAGAAAAATAATTATTCATTTTATGTAAATAGGAGTAAAAAGTTTTCTGGGAGGGGAGGAGTGTAATGTATCTTTAAGGGTTTTGGAGGGAAAATAGAGCGGGAAATAGCACGTTGCTAATTGGCTGAAGCCTCCAGCTGAACTGTATATAAGGAGGGGTTTTTACCGTTTGCTTTTGCTGGGTTCACCATATAGTAAAGAGCTGTTGTTACTCATCTGGTCTCCTGCCTCGTTATTGCCCGAATCTAACACTTACATGAATAAATCTAACAATTTAGAGTAGAGTAGAGTAGAGTAGAACAGAACAGAACAGAACAGAACAGAATAGAATAACAGAGTTGAAAGGGACCTTGGAGGTCTTCTAGTCCAACCCTCTGCCCAGGCAGGAAACCCTACACCATTTCAGACAAATGGCTATCCAACATCTTCTTAAAAACTTCCAGTGTTGGAGCATTCACAACTTCTGGAGGCAAGTTGTTCCACTGATTAATTGTTCTAACTGTAAATAAATTATTCCTTAGTTCTAAGTTGCTTCTCTCCTTGATTAGTTTCTTGTTCTACCCTCAGGTGCTTTGGAGAATAGCTTGACTCCCTCTTCTTTGTGGCAACCCCTGAAATGCTGGACTACTGCTATCATGTCTCCCCTAGTCCTTCTTTGTGGAGATATGCAATAAGCATGCTCATGTGGGTAGGCAAGTCCAAGTTCAAAGTGTGAATGAAAGGGAAAGCCCACTTTTGTCCTTTTTGAAGTTCCCAGAATTAAAACTGGGACCTGAAAAAAGACCCCAGCATTCTTTATGAGCATATAATAGACAGAAGTATACAGCCAGTACAGAGATGAGACATACCAATATTGTTTGGCTAATAAATTCAAAATTCAGTTATTATCGTGGCATTTTGAGTATATCAATAAAGCTGAACTATACAATTGTAAATGTCAAAGCGCTTTTCCCAATTTGAACAAGCTGAATTAAAACGTACATTTCTCGTGCTAATTTGTTTGAGTTAATTTAAAGAGGAAAGTGATGTCTGTTTAATAGATCTCATAAACCACACTTTGATTTTTTTCCCCAAGTTCAGTTTAATAATCTATTCTCATGTTGCCAAAAGGTGTTTTATATAAATATGGACTATTATATTATTATGTGCAAATAAACTGTCAGTATCTCATCTGCTGGAATATTGAGGTCCTAGAAAGGTCAATTCTAAAGATTCATCACACTGTCTCCCATCAGTGTTGAAACTCATAGGAAATGAAGTAAGTAATTAAAATGTCAAATGGAAATCAATGTGAATGGGGGAAACATCAGCATCAATATCTTAATACAATTATCCCAATTTAATTCAGATGAAATAATATTTGATCATATGCTATGAACCCATATAACTGATTAATTTTGAATAAGAAATTGCAGCCATTATATCGACCATCTTAACTGATGTACTTATAACATAGCATTATAATACAGTAAAATTATCACAGTGACTTAGTAGTCAATCCACTTCAGTTGGCTCTAGACAAATTGTGATCCTTTTCTTCTGCGTCAATGCTGGAATGTAATTTGTGGTCTTTGAATGTCATTTAGATATCACAGTTTTTAGATGTCTGTCTACATTAAAGAAGGGAAGTGGAATTTCTGGTGTCTATGTCAGAACTCCACAGAGAAGCAGGAATGTCATTTGTTCTTAAAGCTACTCTATCAGGTTCAATGCATGTGTACTAAAGTAGCTCAGCTTTGATCAGGCCAGCGATGGTTTAATGAATCATCCATTCTAGAGTCTGTATGAATCTGAAACCTGGTCAATTTGATTTAGATTTTTGAATCAATTAGGAAAAAAAGCATTTCTGCACCATGGTGGTGCAGTGGTTAGAATGTAGTACTGCAGGCTACTTCTGCTGATTGCTGGCTGACTGCAATTTGGCAGATCGAATCTCACCAGGCTCAAGATTGACTCAGCTTTCCATCCTTCCGAGGTGGGTAAAATGAGGACCAAGATTGTTGGGGGCAATATGCTGACTCTGTAAACAGCTTAGAGAGGGCTGTAAAAGCACTGTGAAGCAGTATATAAGTTTTTTTTTATTTGCATTTATATCCCGCCCTTCTCCGAAGACTTAGGGCGGCTTACACTATGTCAAGCAATAGTCTTCATCCATTTGTATATTATATACAAAGTCAACTTATTGCCCCCAACAATCTGGGTACTCATTTTACCTATCTTATAAAGGATGGAAGGCTGAATCAATCTTGGGCCTGGTGGGGCTTGAACCTGCAGTAATTGCAAGCAGCTGCTGTTAATAACAAACTGTCTTACCAGTCTGAGCCACAGAGGCCCATTTAAGTGCTATTGCTACTTAGGTCATCAAAATGTATGAAAAATCAAAATCATTTTTACTAACTGTTCAAAGTTTAAACGTTCATTCAATTCACAAATTTATCTTTCATACTGAAGCTCCAAGGACATTTTTGTACACATCAGGTTATGGGGCCTTCTAGCTGCTTAGGAAATCAGAGAGTTACAGTACCAGCACATCTGGAAGGCAGCAGGTAGCGAAACCTGATTTAGGCTCTGTTCCCCCAAGTACACATACTACATTCTATTCACAATTAGTTCTACAGGAAACATTGAAGTAGTCCTCAACTTATGACCACAATTGAGCCTAAAATTTATGTTGCTAAGTGAGACAGTTGCTAAGTGAATTTTGCCCCATTTTACAACCTTTCTTGGCACAGTTATTAAGTGAATCACTGTACTTGTTAAATGAATCTGGCTTTGACATTGACTTTGGTTGTCAGAATTGTTGCAAAAGGTGATCACGTGACTCTGGAACACTGCAACCATCATAAATATGAACCAGTTGCCAGGTATTCAAATTTGGATCACATGACACACAGGAGGCTGCAATGGTTGAAAGTATGAAAACATGGTTTTAAGTCACTTTTTTTCAGTGATGTTGTAACTTTGAACAGTTCATTAACTGAACTGTTGTAATGGAGGACTACCTGTAGTGAATTTGGGTTTCACAAGTAACAAGCATTGTACCATCTAGGACTTTAACGATGATAAGCAACACCTTGAATTGCACCTGTAAAGCAGCTGGAAGCCAGTGCAACTCAGGGAAGACTGGTTTTACTTGGATAAACCGCAGGACACCCAAAACAGTTATGCCATTCCATTCTGGTCCAACTGCAGCTTCCAGCTGGTCTTAGCTAGAGAATAGCTGTGTGTAGAGTTCGGTAATCCAAACAGAAGATGACTAAAGCATGAGTGACTATGAGCAAGGCCTCCTGTTAGAGACTTAGACTTAGAATAACTTTATTGTCACTTTGAATTTACACTAATCGGCATTCATTAAAATGAAATTTCATTGCATACAGCTTTTAAAGGTTCCAGGAATTGTGCCTATTTGTGCAAAGCCCTCTCACAGCCATAGTTGCCACCTGCTTTTCTAGCAGGAACTTCAAATCCAAGTGGACTCCTAAATTGTATGCCAAGTGTATGTGGGGGAGTGGTATCATCCAGAGAATAAGATATCAACTCACCTGAATCCAGGAAACCCAAAACTCACAACCATTTGGGTTGAGTTGTTGCTTAGGGTTGAGTTGAGACCGGGTCCTCCCCATGCAGGTGGGCACAGTCTGCTGGCGCTGAAACATCCGAACAACATCATTTGCCTGGCATGGGGTAGAGATGTATAATTGGGTATCATCAGCATACTGATAGTACCCTATGCTAGCAAATGATATCTCTCAGTGACTCAGTGTTAAATAGGAGAGGAGAGGGACTTAAGCCCTGAGGAACCTAAAATAATAGGGGCCTAAGTCTGGAACTCTCCTCCTCCATAAATATCAACTGGTATTGGCCACAGAAAAAGGAGAATCACTGCAAAAAAGTGTCCTCCACTCTCAGTCTCCAGACCCAGTCCAGAAAGATACCATGATTAATGGTATCAAAAGCTGATGAGAGATCCAGAAGGGTCAGGATTCACACATCACCACCATCTGAAGCTCTCCAAAGATATATACTGTACATGTTCATTTTAGATATTTCTTATATCAAACCCAAGACCCATGGGCCAGATCCTGTCCATAGGGCTGTCCTGGAAACAGCAAAGGACTGGCCCACGGTGCCTCTGTTACCAAAAACGGGGCTCAAGAAGGCTCCGTTTTCACTGTCAGATGGTTGCAGGAGGCCGGCCCAGCCAAAAATGGAGCTCGCACCCTCTACCAAGCTCTGTTTTTACTGGCAGGGTTGCAGGAGGCCATCCCAGCCGAAAATGGAGCTCAGGAGCCTGTTTTCACTGGCAGAGCACTCGGGCCACAACAGGCCCCCCTGACACGAGTGATGTCAAGCTAGCCATGCCTACCCTGGCCACACCCTCCTGCCCTTCCCCGCAAAGTCAAACACAGCCCTGATACAGCCCTCAATAAAATCGAGTTTGACACCCGTCTTATATCATTATATCTTGCAGAGCTCCTCTATAAATGAAGAAGGCCCTGAGATCAACATATAGGAGAGGCTAACTGGGAAGAATTCAGCCCAAGGATGATGACTCCAGTTCATTCCAAGCAGTGACTACGCTTTTAGTCAAACTGCCTATTGATCCCAAAAAACCTTCCCAAGCACCTTCTAAAACCTGTTGGATTCATTAGGCACCTAGGAGACTCTGAATAAATAGGTGCATTCCTTCTGCAAAGCAAAGCAACGCTAAATATTTAAAGTCATGATGTGATGATGACAAGAAACAGATGTTCATATCCCCCCATTATAAAAATAGGACTTATTGCTGAATAAGTAGGTTTGTATTGTTGGTGTATGGTATTCAAACAGGCATACTCAGTTACTCAGCATAATCTATCTTTCCTAAAATAACTATCAGCTATTTAGATAGATTAAATACTTATCTTTGACACTAAGATGTAAAATTTACCAACTTACCCAGAGGTTATAAAAATGAGATGAAATGAAATGTTTAATCCTTCCTCAAAGAATGCACATGATACATAGAAATCCATATTTTATTACTCAGGTGGATGTGGCATAATAATGCCTTATAGAAGACTTTGAATGGTCTGCAAATGTAGTCCACCAGGGCTATTTTTCCTGTTTTATTATAGAATATATTATTTTCATTGATTTTTCCAATTGCAATTATTTCAAGTCATTGTGTGAGAACAGATATGAGAGTTTTGCCATTATCCAAGTCTAATGGAATGTTGTAGCAAGATAAATGATCTCTATGGGAAGGAACAATCTCAGAGTATAAGTTATTTGTCTCTCTCTTTCTAAGCACACATGACAAAGATCTTCAGCATTACCAAAGAAAAGAAAACTGAAGCATCCGTAACTGAGGATACATGGCCACTAAACAAAATGCTAGACTTCCATTGAATACATCACATGATTTCTCACATGAAGAAGAGAATAGGGGTAAATATACTAGCCTAACCTAAATTGGCTAGTGGCAGTCTAAAAAAGACAGCTTCATCTATATCTTTATGGAGATTTTCCACACGTTTAAGAAGAGTTCACTCTTCTCATAACTGGAAATTGGATTTTCTCTAAACAGCAACAAAGAAAACAGGATTAGGAAGCAAAGCATGCCAGTGTTAGAAAATCCCAAAGTGCTTTCAAATCCAGACATTACAACAGAAAATACAAAAGTTGCAGCCTTTTGGTTACATGTCCATCTTCCTCAAAGCCTTGGTTATAATACCTTTAAATTTTAAGAGCTACCTATCATGTCTTCTTTTATCTCCTCTCTCTCTTCCCTCACTCTCTTTCTCATCTGTCAAGATCTTTCTAAGCCCTTGCTGAAGCTATCAATTCCTGCATATAGCTTTCTCTGGTGTAATATAATACATCATTTTTGTATTAAAAATTAAAGAATATTCTCAGTTGAACTTATTGACATTTATGATTTATGAACTAAAGAACTGGAACATATGATCACAGAAACACTATAGCTTAAAGAATGTTAAATTGGTTTATTGGACTTAAGACTAGTTGATTCATCAGGTTCATTAAATGCCCCAACAAATGAATGTGAAAAGATGGATATAAGATTTTCTTCGATGGTGATATTAAATATTTGAGAGATCATTGATTCATATGTTGTGGTCTTTGGTTTTACTGGCATCTTTTTGGAACAGTTTTCTAATATATATAAGTACATATAAGGGGAAATCTTTTAATGTTAAAAATGTTATTGTAATGAATAGAATAGAATAGAATTTTATTGGCCAAGTGTGATTGGACACACAAGGAATTTGTCTTGGTGCATATGCTCTCAGTGTACATAAAATGTGGAATTATGTTCCAAAATTTGGAATTTGATTCACTTCAAAAAACTTTGGATACATCGCATGTTGAATATTGATAAGGGAATTATTTTGAGAAATTGGAAAAGTAGTATTCTGGATATTAAAGAGATGGGATTGAGGAAATAGTCAATTTTATGTAGGGATTAAGGCATCTGGCTAAATCCCTACAGGAAACTCTAAATTCCAGTCCTGCCTTAGGCAAAAAGCCATCTGGGTGACCTTGGGCCAGTCGTTTTCTCTTATCCGTAAGAATGAGGTCATGACAAACCATTTAAAAAATAATCTTGCCAAGAGAACTGAAGGAAACTGTCCAAGTAGTTGCCAGGAGTCAAAACTAACTTTTCTTTTCTTTGCTTTGCTTTTTAAAAATTATTTACAGTTTATTTTATTTATATCTCACCTTTATTAATTTTGAAAATAACTCAAGATGGCAAACATATCTAATAAACTTTCCTCCTTCTATTTATGCCACAGCGACAACAACCCTATGAGATGGATTGGGCTGAGAGAGAGAGAGAGAGTGAGTGGCCGAATGTCACCAGATGGTTTTTATGGCTAAGCCAGGACTCACGGTCTCCCACCTAGGATCCTAGTGCCTTAATCACTGGGCCAAACTGGCTTTCAGTTTTCAAGTTTTCTTAAACTTGAATACCTGCAAAAAAGAAAAACCCAATAAAGAAATAAAGAAATCAGGAATACGTAAATATGTGCCCATTTTTTAAAAGCCATGTATTTAATGATAGTTTACAATAGTAGAATATTGTTATTATGGCCCTTTAAATTGGAAATTATTACATAATCTTTAATGTGTGATACATATGTGACATTCTTGGACAGCTTATAGAGGTACAGTAGCTCTCGGCTTATGAGCAGAATAGAATCTGTCTATTGCAACTGTAAGTTCTGATGGTCATAAAACAGGTGACCAGACTTCTTTTTTAAAACCTTTTATTTGCACGTCATTAAGTGAACACTGCAGTTGTAAAGTGAATGTTACGATCATAAAACAAACCCCACAGTCATAAAGCAAATACCATAGAGGCAGAGAGAACCTATTCTTGCTACGGGCCATTTTTGCCAAAAACCAGAAATAAATGCCAGCTTTCAACAAAAACCTTGTAAAATGTGTTCACATGACTATGGGATGCCTTAAATGAGCATAAAACGGGCTGGTTACCAAATGCTACACAAGTAGACATATGATCATGAGGGAGCACAATTTCAGAATGGGATCATAAGTACAGTTCAGGGGGTCCATCCAGTGGTGAAATCCAATTTTTTTTACTACCGGTTCTGTGGGTGTGGCTTAGTGGGTGTGGCTTAGTGGGTGTGGCTTGGTGGGCGTAGCAGGGGAAGGATACTGCAAAATCTCCATTCCCTCCCCACTTCTGGGGGAAGGATACTGCAAAATCCCCATTCCCACCCCCACTCCAGGGGGAGGATATTGCAAAATCTCCATTCCCATCCAGGGGAAGGATACTGCAAAATCCCCATTCTCACCACACTCCAGGGGAAAGATACTGCAAAATCCCCATTCCTTCCCCACTCCAGGGGAAGGATACTATAAAATTTCCATTCCCATCCCACTCCAGGGGAAGGATACTGCAAAATCTCCATTCCTACCCCACTCTGGGGCCAGCCAGAGGTGGTATTTGCCAGTTATCCGAACTGCTCAAAATTTCTGCTACCGGTTCTCCAGAACCTGTCAGAACCTGCTGGACTTCACCCCTGGGTCCATCCATCATAATTCTGAATGATTACTAAGTGACCAATTGTAAGTAGATGACTATCTGCATTTTTCTTTTTAAATTTTTAAATGTTTAGTTTGTCATTTTTTTATTAGTTGCGGTGGGTTTTTTTACACTATTGGAAGATGATGAACTGAGTTATGAGAATATAAGATGAGGTGCAGAGTCAACAATTCCTGCTCTTTGCCATCAATAGAGAAACTTACATAGCTCAGTAAGGTTGGTATGTCCACTATAAATTATGTCTGTAAAATAATAATGCCAAGAATCACATTATACCTTCTATCTAATCTTTCTGTTCACCCCAATTAGCTAACACTGCCCTCATGTGGGAATATATAATATCATGGGATCATAGAGTTGGGAGATGCTCTTCAGAACATTAATCCCAACCCTCTATTCAATGGTAGAATACAAATTAAAATAATTGTGACAGATGGCTTTTTAGCCTGTATTTTAACAGATGCATGTAGTGTAGTTCACTGATTATTTTTTGATAAATGGTTTCATTGCCAATCTTCTCTTATTGTTGGATGTTTCCCCTTAAGAATCCATGTTCCCATACTTTAAATCCATTATTCCATGTGCTATGCTATAGAGTAATTGATGACACATACTTACTTTCTTTTGTACAACATTTCTTTACAAATTTAAAGAGTGCTATTATATCCTTCTTGTCTTTCAGTTTTGCCTTTGCATGACTAAACATGCCCAATTTCTTCAGCCTTTTTCCCACAACATTCAACTTATAGTCTTTTGATCATTTTTACCATATCTTCGCATAGGTTCTCAGTTAGCAATGGAAAGGTCAAATCTTCATTTACTTTCTACCCTGTGAAAGTAGGAAGAAGATCATTATCAGCAGGAGCATAAAGTCTAACAAACCTGGAAAACATCTGGTGTGGGGAAAATATTGAAGAGAGACAGTTTATTTGTAATGTGGATGAAGATAAAAATATCACTATTATGCCAAGAGACAACTATTTGCCTTCAACAGTTAGAAGCATTTCAATAGACCTACTATAGCTGGTAAGTAGAAGGAACTAAGCAATTGGATTAAAGCTTGTATCCAAATGTAAGTCTTTTAGGAATAATTAAAAGTCTCATTTATCTCATCATGTCACTTCAAAACTATTATTTGAACAAAGTGTATGTATGTATGCATGCATGTATATATGTATGTATGTATACAGGTACCGTAGTCCTTGACTTACTACCCTAATTGAGTCCTTAAGTGGGTCACCATGTGACTGCACCTGATTTTACACCTTTTTATATGGAAGACATTAACCAAATGCCACAATTATTAAACAAATGCCATGGTTGTTAAGCAGATGTCACAGTTGTTAAGTGACCACCATGGTTGTTAAGCAAAAACCACTGTTGCTAAGTGAATCTATTCCCTGAAATGGGAATTTTGTGCTGGGAACCAGAAGTCAAAGCTAATTTCCAGCAAAAAATGTTGTAAATCATGGTCACATGACTGAGACGCTGAAAAATATCTAAACTGGGCTGATTGCTAAGACTCCAGAATGTGATTGGATGACTGCATGATTGCATCCCAACCATCAGAACTTCAATTCTGAGTCATAAATAGTCCTGAGGAGATCTGTGGTAATTTTGAATTGAATAGAATAGAATAGAATAGAATTCTTTATTGGCCAAGTGTGATTGGACACACAAGGAATATGTACTTAAAAGAAAAGATACATTCATCAAGAATCATAAGGTTTGATTCATTAATAACACTTAATAATAGTCATAGGGAACAAATAAGCAATCAAATCATATTAGGAAACAGTCAATATAAATCATAGGATACTAGGAACAAGGTTACAGACATACAGTCATAAGTGGAAGGAGATGGGTGATGGGAACAATGAGAAGATTAATAGTAATGCAGACTTAATAACTAGTTTGACAGTGTTGAGGGAATTATTTGTTTAGCAGATTGATGGCATTCGGGAGAAAACTGTTCTTGTATCTAGTTGTTCTGGTGTGCAGTGCTCTATAGCGTCGCTTTGAGGGTAGGAGTTGAAACAGTTTATATCCAGGATGTGAGGGGTCTGTAAATATTTTCACAGCCCTCTTTTTGATTCATGCAGTATACATGTCCCCAATGGAAGGCAGGTTGGTAGCAATTGTTTTTTCTGCAGTTCTAATTATTGTCTGAAGTCTTTGTCTGTCTTGTTGGGTTGCAGAACCAAACCAGACAGTTATAGCAGTGCAGATGACAGATTCAAGAATTTCTCTGTAGAACTGTGTCAGCAGCTCCTTGGGCAGTTTGATCTTTCTGAGTTGGTGCAGAAAGAACATCTTTTGTTATGCTTTTTTGATTACATTTTTGATGTTAGCTGTCCATTTTAGATTTGCAATATAGTAGAACCTAGAAATGTGAAGGTCTCTACTGTTGATACTTTATCATAAGAGGTGGTAGTATGGGAGGGTTTTTCCTAAAGTCCACCACCATTTCTAGGGTTTTGAGTGTGTTCAGTTCTAGATTGTTCTGGTTGCACCACAAGGCTAGTTGTTCAACCTCCCATCTGTATGTGGATTCATTATCTTGAATGAGACGGATCATTGTTGTGTCATCTGCGAACTTCAGTAGTTTAACAGATGGATCGTTTGAGATGCAGTCATTGGTATATAGAGAGAAGAGAAGTAGAGAGAGCACACAGCCTTGGGGGGGCAGGCTGCGCTAATTGTACAGATATCTGATGTGATTCTGCTTAGCTTCACTTGCTGCTTCCTGTCTGTTAGGAAGCTTATGATCCACTTGCAAATGTGTTCAGGTACCACTAGCTGGTTTAGCTTAGTTAGAAGAATGTCTGAATGATGATGTTGAATGCTGAACTAAAGTCTACAAAGAGGTTCCTTGCATAGGTCTTTGAAGACTAAAGATGTTGTAGGATGTAGTGCAGAGCCATATTAACAGCATCATCTGTTGATCTATTTGCTCGGTATGCAAATTACAAGGGGTCTAACAGCGGATCCATGATGGTTTTCAAGTGGCATAGCACTAGCCTTTCAAAGGTTCTCATGACTACAGATGTTAGAGCAACTGGTCTGTAGTCATTCAGTTCCTTGATGGTGGGCTTCTTCGGCACTGGGATAATAGTAGAGCATTTGAAGCAAGAAGGAACATAACACATCTCTAGTGATTTATTGAAAATACGGATGAAGATGGGGGCCAAAAAGTACAGACTTTTTACCAAGAAGGAGTTATCCTGTCTGGGCCTGGAGCTTTTCCTGGCTTTTGTCTGTGAAATAGGTCTTGCACTTCCTTTTCTGTGATCGCTAGGGGTTGGGAACCCAATGGGATGGGATCAGTTGCGAACAGTCACTAAGTGACTGGTCATAAGATAAGAACTACCTATACATGTGTATGAAGAAGTCAGTTTTGGTTATTCAATTCAGGTCTGACAGTACACACATCTGTTTCTTGATCTATAAAAGTGAATAGACTGAATAAATAGTTTGATTAATGAAGATTGTGTTACTTTCCATCTGGAAGTCATGCCGTGTATCTATCAGCAAAACTCATAACATTAGATGTCTTTTCTTATTCCTTTCTAGTTTTCCAACATCAGATTGTTTAAATAATAATAAAGCATTAATTAAATGAACCTGATTCATAACTTACTGTATACATAAAATAGAATCACTAATTCTAAAGACATTTAAAACTGGCTGATTTCATCCATATGCAAATTATTCTACTTTAAACCATCTAACTCTTACCTTCTCCTCACACACACACCCCATTAAATATTTTACAAAGGGCTGTAGTCACAATAACCTTGAAACAATATTTTAAAGTGATTGTAAATGGCTAATCTGGAATAAAAATGTCAACCAATTCTTGATTATTCTTGACTTTGCTCACATTCCACTTTTACATGAACCCAGAAGAAAAAACTGTTCTTGTATCTAGTTGTTCTGGTGTGCAGTGCTCTATAGCGTCGTTTTGAGGGTAGGAGTTGAAATAGTTTATGTCCAGGCTGTGAGGGGTCTGTAAATATTTTCACAGCCCTCTTTTTGATTCATACAGTATACAGGTCCTCAATGGAAGGCAGGTTGGTAGCAATTGTTTTTCTGCAGTTCTAATTATCCTCTGAAATCTGTGTCTGTCTTGTTGGGTTGCAGAACCAAATCAGACAGTTATAGAGGTGCAGATGACAGACTCAATAATTCCTCTGTAGAAGTGGATCAGCAGCTCCTTGTGCAGTTTGAGCTTTCTGAGTAGGCGTAGAAAGAATATTCTTTCTTGTGCTTTTTTGATGACATTTTTGATGTTGGGTGTCATTTTAGGTCTTGAGATATGGTAGAACCTAGAAATTTGAAGGTTTCTACTGTTGATACTTTATCATAAGAGGTGGTAGTATGGGAGGGTTTTTCCTAAAGTCCACCATCATTTCTATGGTTTTGAGTGTGTTCAGTTCCAAATTGTTCTGATCGCACCACGAGGCTAGTTGTTCAACCTCCCATCTGTATGTGGATTCATCGTTGTCTCAAATGAGACCGATCACTGTTGTGTCAGCTGCGAACTTCAGTAGTTTAACAGATGGATCGTTTGAGATGTTGTCATTGGTATAGAGAGAGAAGAGAAGTAGAGAGAGCACACAGCCTTGGGAGGGGGGGGGCTGTGCTAATTGTATAGATATCTGATGTGATTCTGCTTAGCTTCACCTGCTGCTTCCTGTCTGTTAGGAAGCTTATGATCCATTTACAAGTGTTTTCAGGTACTGCTAGCTGGTTTGGCTTAGTTAGAAGAATGTCTGAAATGATGGTGTTGAATGCTGAACTAAAGTCTACAAAGAGGACCCTTGCGTAGGTCTTTGGAGATTCAAGGTGTTGTAGGATGTAGTGCAGAGCCATATTAATAGCATCATCTGTTGATCTATTTGCTCGGTATGCAAATTGCAAGGGGTCTAACAGCGGATCCATGATGGTTTTCAAGTGGGATAGCACTTGCCTTTCAAAGGTTTTCATAACTACAGATGTTAGAACAGCTGGTTTATAGTCATTCAGTTCCTTGATGGTGGGCTTTTTTGGCACTGGGATGATAGTAAAGCATTTGAAGCAAAAAGAAACATAGCACATTTCTAGCGATTTATTGAAGATACGGATGAAGATGGGGGCCAAAAAGTACAGACTTTTTACCAAGAAGGAGTTATCCTGTCTGGGCCTGGAGCTTTTCCTGGCTTTTGTCTGTGAAATAGGTCTTGCACTTCCTTTTCTGTGATCGCTAGGGGTTGGGAACCCAATGGGATGGGATCAGTTGCGAACAGTCACTAAGTGACTGGTCATAAGATAAGAACTACCTATACATGTGTATGAAGAAGTCAGTTTTGGTTATTCAATTCAGGTCTGACAGTACACACATCTGTTTCTTGATCTATAAAAGTGAATAGACTGAATAAATAGTTTGATTAATGAAGATTGTGTTACTTTCCATCTGGAAGTCATGCCGTGTATCTATCAGCAAAACTCATAGCACTAGATGTCTTTTCTTATTCCTTTCTAGTTTTCCAACATCAGATTGTTTAAATAATAATAAAGCATTAATTAAATGAACCTGATTCATAACTTACTGTATACATAAAATAGAATCACTAATTCTAAAGACTGGCTGATTTCATCCATATGCAAATTATTCTACTTTACACCATCTAACTCTTACCTTCTCCTCACACACACACCCCATTAAATATTTTACAAAGGGCTGTAGTTACAATAACCTTGAAACAATATTTTAAAGTGATTGTAAATGGCTAATCTGGAATAAAAATGTCAACCAATTCTTGATTATTCTTGACTTTGCTCACATTCCACTTTTACATGAACCCAGAAGAAAAAAACTCTGTGAAGACAATAATAAGTTTATGGTGGAAATCTGAAGTCAGAGGAAAACTCTGCATGGTGAATGGAAATGCAGTCAATAAAAAGAACTAATTGTCCATACAACAGGACAACTTTCACTTTATAGCTCAAAGACAATTATCTATATGCTTCTGCTTGTCCGCTGTGGATGTGGTGATAATGATCATTTGTGCATAATGCTTTCAAAGGTCTCAGTTGCCATTTGTTTTATCACAGAGCATTCGGTTGCATATGTGGCAGCCACCATCCAGGCCTGTAATTCATCTGATCAGAAATTCTTTGAAGGAAAAAGACCTTTGGCTTCAATTTGAATACTCAGTATATTTACCATGGGCAACTGTCATGCATTTTTGTCAGATGGACATGAATATGCAAACCTGGGTGGGGAAACAGCTTTTATCGTCAATTTCCCAACTCTCCAGTAGTTCCATTCAGTGAATAATCAGAGTTTTATTGTTCTGTTGAAATTCAGTTGGTAGATGTTATCACCATCTGAAGTTGTTGCCTGTAAATATAAGGACTATAAAAAAACCTTGTGCAAATTGATTTTAGAAGGAGAAAGCCATTTCATTGTGCTGATAGAGAGACATTTAAAAAAAAAACTTAAAGGAAAGTGTTGGGCACTGCTAAAGATAGCAATAAACCATGTAATGTAGCTGTTTGAAAAATGAACAGTATCTAAATATCAATTTTTACTATAATAATGAAGGGAACTGTAAGAGTTTTATCCACATATTGAAAATATAAAGCTAGAGCAGTATTAAATGTAATTATATATATATATATAGGATAACTGCGTTCCTGTCAAACAGGCAACAAGTAGTCAAAATAGGCAGCACCCTATCAAATCCTGCACCTGTTAATAGCAGTGTCCCCCAAGGCAGCATTCTAGGACCAACACTCTTCATATTATACATAAATGACATTTGTGATCATATTATAAGTAACTGCGTTTTCTTCACCAATGATGTTAAACTATTTAACATTACCAACAATGCTGCTATCCTTCAAAAAGACCTTGACTTTGTGTCGGAATGGTCAAAAAATTGGCAACTCCAAATCTCAACCAACAAATGCTCTGTCTTATACATTGGCAAAAGGAATCAGAACACAAAATACAAGCTAAGTGGACATGACCTTGTAGATGACCTTCACTCTGTCAAGGACCTTGGAGTACTCATATCAAATGATCTAAGTTCCAAAGTCCACTGTAACAACATCGCCAATAAGGCATTAAGGGTTGTAAACCTAATCTTGCGTAGCTTCTTCTCCGGTAAGATTACACTACTAACCAGAGCATACAAAACATTTCCTAGACCAATTCTTGAATACAGCTCATCCGTCTGGAACCCACACTGCATATTGGACATTAATACAATTGAGCACGTCCAGAAATATTTCACAAGAAGAGTCCTCCACTCCTCTGCTCGCAACAAAATACCTTATGCCACCAGACTTGAAATCCTGGGTTTAGAAAATTTAGAACTACACCGCCTTCGGTATGACCTGAACATAGCTCTTAAAGTCATCTGCTACAATGTCTTTCCTGTCAATGACTATTTCAGCTTCAACCACAGCAATACACGAGCACACAATAGATTCAAACTTAAAGTGAACTTCTCCAATCTCAATTGCAGAAAATATGACTTTAGTAACAGAGTTGTTAATGCCTGGAATGCACTACCAGACTCTGTGGTCTCATCCCCAAATCCCCAAAACTTTAACAAAAGACTATCTACTGTTGACCTCACCTCAATCCTAAGAGGTCTGTAAGGGGCGTGCATAAGAGCACCAGTGTGCCTATCGTCCCTGTCCTAATGTTATTCATTTTATGTATTCAATTCATGCTTATACTTATATATATTATTTAATATGTATTTGACAAAATAAATAAATAAATAAATAAATCTGCAGAAAAAACAATTGCTACCAACCTGCCTTCCATTGAGGACCTGTATACTGCACAAGTCAAAAAGAGGGCTGTGAAAATATTTACAGACCCTCGCATCCTGGACATAAACTGTTTCAACTCCTACCCTCAAAAGAACGCTACAGGGCACTGCACACCTGAACAACTAGACACAAGAACAGTTTCTTTCCGAACGCCATCACTCTGCTAAGCAAATAATTCCCTCAACACTGTTAAACTATTTACTAAATCTGCACTATTATTAATCTTCTCATCATTCCCATCACCCATCTCCTTCCACTTATACCTGTATGACTGTAATCTTGTTGCTTGTATCATTACAATTTATATTGATATTGATTGTTTCCTGATTGCTTATTTGTACCCTATGACTATCATTAAGTGTTGCACTTTAGAATTCTTGATGAACCTATCTTTTCTTTTATGTACCCTGAGAGCATATGCACCAAGACAAATTCCTTGTGTGTCCAATCACACTTGGCCAATATAGAATTCTATTCTATTCTATTCTATTCTATTCTATTCTATTCCATCCAATCTGTGTCAGTCACCAGAGATTTATTCTTCCAAGCTTTTGGATTCATGCTGGAGCCCATCCTCAGGGAACTTCTTTCTCTCCATATTCTCTCCAGAATGAGTCCAGAAGCTTGGAACAATAAATCTCCGGTTCAGATGAGCAACAGCGATTGGATCCTGCAATATTATTCTGGGACACATATATCTGCCTTCATCTGCATAATATAATCATATTTATTTATCTAAAACTTTGTGTATAAAACTCTGGCAAGTCATTTTCTACAAAATAAAGCTGAATGTCAAATTCTAATTTAATAAATTAATAAAAGCCAAAGTTAAGCCAGACTGTCCCAGGTTTAGATGCAGATACTCTGACACAGAGCTTGATCTATTTCCAGCTTACATCATTTTCATATATGATCATTCAGAAAAGCATGCCATTTTTAAGATTACATTATTTTAAAATAATGATGATTGTAGTGTATTTTGAAATACATTTTCTCAACGTTACAGAATTGCTCATTAAAATCCTTATTTAAAACGCATTCAGGTAGTCCTTGACTTATGACCATAATCGAGCCTAATTTTTTTGTTGCTAAATTTTTTGTTGCTAAGCCAATTTTATGATTTTTCTTGCCACAGTTATTAAGTGAATCACTGCAATTATTAAGATAATAAAAGGTTTGTTAAATGAATCTGGCTTCCCTGTTGGCTTTGCTTCTCAGAAGTTTGCAAAAGATGACTCTGGGACACTGTAACCATCATAAATATGAACCAGTTGCCCAGCATCTGAATTTTGATCCTGTGACTATGGAGATGCTGCAATGGTGGTAAGTGTGAAAAATGGCCATATCACTTTTTCCAGTGCCGTTTGTCACTTCAAACAATCACTAAACAAATGGTTGTAAATTAAGGACTAGCTGTACTTCTAATCATATAGAATAGAATAGAATAGAATAGAATAGAATAGAATAGAATAGAATAGAATAGAATAGAATAGAATAGAATAGAATAGAATAGAATAGAATTTTATTGGCCAAGTGTGATTGGACACACAAGGAATTTGTCTTGGTGCATATGCTCTCAATGTACATAAAAGAAATGATACCTTCATCAAGGTACAACATTTACAACACAATTGATGATCAATATATCAATATAAATCATAAGGATTGCCAGCAACAAGTTATAGTCATACAGTCATAAGTGGAAAGAGATTGGTGATGGGAACTATGAAACGATTAATAGTAGTGCAGATTCAGTAAATAGTCTGACAGTGTTGAGGGAATTATTTGTTTAGCAGAGTGATGGCCTTGAGAAAAACTGTTCTTGTGTCTAGTTGTTCTGGTGTGCAGTGCTCTATAGCGTCGTTTTGAGGGTAGGAGTTGAAACAGTTTATGTCCAGGATGCGAGGGATCTGCAAATATTTTCATGGCCCTCTTCTTGATTCGTGCAGTATACAGGTCCTCAATGGAAGGCAAGTTGGTAGCAATTATTTTTTCTGCAGTTCTAATTATCCTCTGAAGTCTGTGTTTTTCTTGTTGGGTTGCAGAACCGAACCAGACAGTTATAGAGGTGCAAATGACAGACTCAATAATTCCTCTGTTATGGTACTTTAAAAAAATTCCATCCCTTTCTGGGGGCTGTTGCCACCATTTCGCCTGTGGGTAGCATCCCTAAAATCTGAGAGAAGGCAGGAAGGAAGTAGCATGTTCAGGTACTCTTGATCTCTGCAGGGCCATTGGCACTAAATGCCATGGAAATTGAGTCTTAAGATTTTGCCAGTTTGTTTTCATATACTATTAATTGTATTTTATGTTTGTGAAAGACACTTTGAGATTATTCTCCTGAAAGGTGAGATATTAAAACATGCAAAAAAAGTCAAAAATATGAAATCATTTCATATGGAATATGACATACCAAATCATGTATTAGTTCAAAATTGCAGTGTAAATCAATTTTCTATTTGGTTCATGTGTCACATACTGGAACTCCTTCAGTATATCCATTTAATATCCCCTGAGATAAATATCTTTAAAAGGAATAATGAAATATAAGAATAATTCTATTAAAACTTCAGATCTTTTCTGTGTCCTACTTTGATAAAAATGCTAAGGATGTGTTCAGATAGATAGATAGATAGATAGATAGATAGATAGATAGATAGATAGATAGATAGATAGATAGATAGATAGATAGATAGATACATACACACACACACACATCCTTATATATAAGCAATGATATTTTATATACTTATAAAATAGTTTCATATATAATAGGGATTTAGGGATGGGGTGGATGTTAAACTGTGAATTTTTATGTTGTACACTACCCAAAATCACTGTTTGTGAATTGGATGGCTATACAAATTTGTTTAATAAAAATGATTATTTCAATATAAATCATAAGGATTGCCAGCAACAAGTTATAGTCATACAGTCATAAGTGGAAAGAGATTGGTGATGGGAACTATGAAACGATTAATAGTAGTGCAGATTCAGTAAATAGTCTGACAGTGTTGAGGAATTATTTGTTTAGCAGAGTGATGGCCTTGAGAAAAACTGTTCTTGTGTCTAGTTGTTCTGGTGTGCAGTGCTCTATAGCGTCGTTTTGAGGGTAGGAGTTGAAACAGTTTATGTCCAGGATGCGAGGGATCTGCAAATATTTTCATGGCCCTCTTCTTGATTCGTGCAGTATACAGGTCCTCAATGGAAGGCAAGTTGGTAGCAATTATTTTTTCTGCAGTTCTAATTATCCTCTGAAGTCTGTGTTTTTCTTGTTGGGTTGCAGAACCGAACCAGACAGTTATAGAGGTGCAAATGACAGACTCAATAATTCCTCTGTTATGGTACTTTAAAAAAATTCCATCCCTTTCTGGGGGCTGTTGCCACCATTTCGCCTGTGGGTAGCATCCCTAAAATCTGAGAGAAGGCAGGAAGGAAGTAGCATGTTCAGGTACTCTTGATCTCTGCAGGGCCATTGGCACTAAATGCCATGGAAATTGAGTCTTAAGATTTTGCCAGTTTGTTTTCATATACTATTAATTGTATTTTATGTTCGTGAAAGACACTTTGAGATTATTCTCCTGAAAGGTGAGATATTAAAACATGCAAAAAAAGTCAAAAATATGAAATCATTTCATATGGAATATGACATACCAAATCATGTATTAGTTCAAAATTGCAGTGTAAATCAATTTTCTATTTGGTTCATGTGTCACATACTGGAACTCCTTCAGTATATCCATTTAATATCCCCTGAGATAAATATCTTTAAAAGGAATAATGAAATATAAGAATAATTCTATTAAAACTTCAGATCTTTTCTGTGTCCTACTTTGATAAAAATGCTAAGGATGTGTTCAGATAGATAGATAGATAGATAGATAGATAGATAGATAGATAGATAGATAGATAGATAGATAGATAGATAGATAGATAGATAGATACATACACACACACATCCTTATATATAAGCAATGATATTTTATATACTTATAAAATAGTTTCATATATAATAGGGATTTAGGGATGGGGTGGATGTTAAACTGTGAATTTTTATGTTGTACACTACCCAAAATCACTGTTTGTGAATTGGATGGCTATACAAATTTGTTTAATAAAAATGATTATTTCAAAAAAAAAATAAGATTAACCAAGTTACTCCAATCTAGCATTCACTGGATTCACTTCCAGAACTCAAACAAAATTAAACATTTTGGAATACCAAATACTTTGGAAGGTTATTATCAGACGAAATGCAGAACACAGTACTGAGGAGAAAAAACAATGCATCTCCTGTAAAGGTAAAATCCATAATCAATCTAGATAAATTTTTGTAATATTAACAATCACAAACCTGCTATATAACTCCATTGCATTCATAAATTGTGTACTGTAAGTGTTTTGGGTTGTTGTTGTTGTTTTTGTCCAATTGGCAGAAGTGTAAAGAATTGAATTCAAAAGTAAACTTACGTTGCTGAAGAAATTTTTGGAAACGGTATTCCAAAGAACAGATACTAAAAAACATGACACGGATTACTAACTCTGTCACATGCAAAGGTTTTCTTTGAAATCATGTGCAACTATGTGTCTAGCATACTTGCCTGCCTGACTGAAAAGCAGACGTATCACATGATTCCTTTGTCCATTGTGAAGCATTTGCTGTCAAAAGAAACAGCACTGCATCTCTTGAAGCATTTCCAGTATTTCATAAATCATCTGTTGACCTGAGGCCCATAACTTCTTTATAAGAGCTAGTAAAGATAAAATTGTATTTTTTAATAGGAACAAAGAAAAGCTGTTAGAAAAACTATCCATAATCATAATCATGCTGTAAGAGTGTCCCTTGGCAAAGAGATCACATCTACAAATCTATCCTTTCCTCTCTTAGTGCAAACTCTTGATTGGCAATAAATTGGTCCAATTATTAGGCAAATGAAGCAAGGTTTACTGCTCTTCTCAGCCTCCCCAACACTTCTTGATAGTAAAGAGATACCAATTTATTTTTATCTGAGCTGATTTGCTTCTTGTTGTCAATACCCTGCAGTTACACCCGCTGAGCACAATCTGTCACTACAAACATAACTTAGTAAAGACACAAAAGAATAAATTACTCCTTATAGCCTGTCATAGAAGAATGATGCTCCAAAGAACAAGAAGAAATCCTATCAAAAAACAAACCTTTCTTTGCACTCTTAAAATGGACAAAAAAGGCACTTTTCATAATTTTCCCTCAACAACTAGCATAGCATGAGGGCAAAGTAGAGCTCTATTCTGTGGCTAATCACATATTGCTATTCTCACCTTCCTTTCATCTTCCAGACCTTGGGGGAAATTGGGGGGACACTCATACACAAATAAAAAAATCAAAATTGATTGTTTTGGGAGACAAGTTTTTGGCCAAGATGAACCCAATTCAGCCTAATCTGTTTTACATGAGCTGATCTTAGTATATGATTACAGCTGCCCTATATTATGTCTTTTGGCACAAGAGTCATTCAGAAGGAAAGAAAAATATAGCTAAGTAGATAAGTAAATATTTCATTCTTCTCTCTGCTTCTCTTATAGATATGGGTACGGAGAAAAGGAATATGAGTTAGAACTATAATTATGGCTCCTTCCTACAGAGATAGGAATAAGAAGATTCAAGGATCGTGGCTATGTAGAAACCCATGGGAAGAAGTATCATTTGCTTCTTGAATTCATTCTGGTTGGTATTAACCAGCATAGGTCCCAGGGAATTAAAAGAGAAGGACTTTGCAAAGTTTTCCCGGTTACCATACCATAACTATTCTTTTCCAATATCAACTTCCAGCAGTGTCATTGAGTTTACACAACAATATTGAAAATCCATAAAATGAGCCATTTCCACATTGTCTGAAGCTCATTTAGCTACTGCAAAAGAACATTGTTATGGCTCCCCAAGTAGCATGAATGTCACTCGGGGAGCCATAATTAACCTATGTCCTAGGTCCACTAAAATATGTCTCAGTATTTATTAAAAATGTCAATTTCAGTTTATCAGACCTATATAAAGAAAGACAAATTATTGAGAACAATAATGATTAAATTATACAACCAAATATAGAAGAAAATATAAAGGTATAGGATGGTGGCTTTATAGGTAGAGCTTTTACCAATTTATCTGTTACGTTTTGAATGGTTTCCTTTTTATAGCCGATATTCATATTGCATAATTGACCACATATATTAGAAGGATGGTATCTTTTCTTTAATAAGATGGATCATGCTTGAATCATTTGTACAACCTATGTTAGTGCACACATATATTTGGTATGCAGATTTGGAAGGTATGGCCATGAATTTTATTTTAAAAAATAGTTTTCTCAGAATAATGCTAAAGACAAAGAATTAAAGACAAAAGCCAAGCCAAGCAAAGGTACAGCATCTCTCTCTCTCTCTCTCTCTCTCTCTCTCTCTCCCCCCACCCCCCCACCCCCACCCAAAGAAGACAGTGCCAAACCACCTTCAAAAATATTGCCAGGAAAATTGCATGGAGAATTCTCTCAAAGGCACAAAAACTGTCACAAGTTTTATTCAAATAAGCACATAGAAATAGTTCAAGGCTGACTCAGTTCCTCATCAAATATAGAGTATATTTGCCACAGGCTATAATATTAACAAGAATCCTGTAAACTGAATTTTCCCCCTAGGTTATAATGTAATCATTCCATGTAAATCACCATTTTTCTCCAGAGAAAAAAATAACAAGTAATGGAACAGTTTCTTAAATATCTGCATCAAGTGCCAGAAGCAGCGTCCAAATAAGGTAGCCAAATAAGATTTAAAACTACCTTGTTTCACATGGCTTCATTTTGATCATGTTTGCTGAAATCGTAACAAAAAAGAAAACTAGAAGATGCCTTGAAACTATTACAGTAAGTAAACTGTTGGAAGAAATATCCATCTGGGTTCAGTTCCAAGTGGGGACAAAGACACTGGAAACATGGAGGCTGCTTGGAAAGATGGTTTAATGGTGGTCAGGATCACATGGCTTGAGTTCCTGAACAGAAAAGGGCTGAGATCCTGTGCTCCCTGGTTTTATGCTTTTCTGAGCTTTGACCTTTCTGGGGCACAGGAAGAGTATCCTGATTGGTTGTCAGACTCCCAGGGGGTGGGGGTCTTAGCTAGCCTTGCTGGCTGTCTCTCAAGCTTGCTTGAGCCTTGCCATGTGGTGAGTTTCAGTTGTATTGTGTTGCAAATCATGGGGGGATTGAGTGAGCTTGGTTGAAGCCTTAATTGCCCATTGACAAAGGTGGGGAGAATGAGTGAGCTTAGCTGAGGCTTTTAATGGCCCATAGACAAAGGTGGGGGAGTCAGGAAGTCGCAGGGAGCTCCTTTGTCTTTAAAATATGTTTCTCCATTTCTCATCCAGGAAGGTATAATATTCTGCTTTTAAAATATTTCCTAGAATATTTCATTCTTCTAGGAGGGTGGGTGCTAAATTCCTACAATCCCTACTTTTTTTTTTCAAAACGTGAGTTTTGAAACATGCTCTTGGCAAAATTAAAATTGATCAAATCAGTGGGTGCTTTTAATTTTCCTGATGCAAAGGAAGCCATTGATAGAGACAACAGAAAAAGATTCCTTCAGTGGCTCCCAAAAGCTTTCAACCATGAAGGTCTAGCAGCCAGGGAAAAGTTCTGGTAAGAATTTTACAGTATCCAATTTTCTATGCCAATTAATTTCAGCTGTTAGATATCACTTTTCTGAGAGCTTCCAGTCAGGTCAAGCAAGCACACATCCCAAAATTTTCACAGCCATGGTTTCCTTTAAATTACAGGCTGCTCATTTCCAAGGGTTGGTTACTGAACCTGCCCTAGCTCTTACTAGTCTATCCAAGATTTTTTTTTTTTCCAAATTGAGGTTAATCAGTGTGCAATCCAGGCTTTTTCCTTTCTTTTTTTTTTTTTAAATTACACACAATGAGCCCTGGGACTTCTACTCATGAGACCACCAGTGCAACATATCTTGCTTTACTGGGCAACTGGGCAGCATCATTTGTGAGTCATTCAGGGCTTGGGTTTTGGATATCACTTTTTCTGCTATCTCTTCAAGTGAGGAATTGCCTGAGGGGGATGCCCTCCCCTATGGAATTAGCAGGGAGATCTGACTCCTTGGGCTTTTAGTGCCACAGAGCAAAAATCAACCTAGAAGTCTTGTGTGGAGGTAAGTGAAGGGAATAGACTAATTCTGAATGGTGTGTGTCTCTGTGTGTGCCTGTGTATGCAGCTACTTTTACAATTCAGGCAATACAAACAATACAAACATGCTGGACAAATTTCCCTACCATTAGACAGAAATCTCAGGTGTTCAGAACTTGCTGTGGTAGCCACTCAAATACAATCCTTACATGAGTACTTTAGACTGATTACAATATAAATGAGACAAGACAGAAAACATTACAATGAATTTCCACCCTCCCCCATAGTCTTTCCAGTTGTCTTCTGGGAATTGAAAAGAGTCTTTTAGTCTTTACTTGTACAACTCAGGGTCCTTTTTTTCATAATAGTTTACTAGTTTACAGATATACTATAAGGATGGTATCTTTTCTTTAATAAGATGGATCATGCTTGAATCATTTGTACAACCTATGTTAGTGCACACATATATTTGGTATGCAGATTTGGAAGGTATGGCCATGAATTTTATTTTAAAAAATAGTTTTCTCAGAATAATGCTAAAGACAAAGAATTAAAGACAAAAGCCAAGCCAAGCAAAGGTACAGCATATCTCTCTCTCTCTCTCTCTCTCTCTCTCTCTCTCTCTCTCTCTCTCTCTCTCCCCCCACCCCCACCCCCACCCAAAGAAGACAGTGCCAAACCACCTTCAAAAATATTGCCAGGAAAATTGCATGGAGAATTCTCTCAAAGGCACAAAAACTGTCACAAGTTTTATTCAAATAAGCACATAGAAATAGTTCAAGGCTGACTCAGTTCCTCATCAAATATAGAGTATATTTGCCACAGGCTATAATATTAACAAGAATCCTGTAAACTGAATTTTCCCCCTAGGTTATAATGTAATCATTCCATGTAAATCACCATTTTTCTCCAGAGAAAAAAATAACAAGTAATGGAACAGTTTCTTAAATATCTGCATCAAGTGCCAGAAGCAGCGTCCAAATAAGGTAACCAAATAAGATTTAAAACTACCTTGTTTCACATGGCTTCATTTTGATCATGTTTGCTGAAATCGTAACAAAAAAGAAAACTAGAAGATGCCTTGAAACTATTACAGTAAGTAAACTGTTGGAAGAAATATCCATCTGGGTTCAGTTCCAAGTGGGGACAAAGACACTGGAAACATGGAGGCTGCTTGGAAAGATGGTTTAATGGTGGTCAGGATCACATGGCTTCATTTTGATCATGTTTGCTGAAATCGTAACAAAAAAGAAAACTAGAAGATGCCTTGAAACTATTACAGTAAGTAAACTGTTGGAAGAAATATCCATCTGGGTTCAGTTCCAAGTGGGGACAAAGACACTGGAAACATGGAGGCTGCTTGGAAAGATGGTTTAATGGTGGTCAGGATCACATGGCTTCATTTTGATCATGTTTGCTGAAATCGTAACAAAAAAGAAAACTAGAAGATGCCTTGAAACTATTACAGTAAGTAAACTGTTGGAAGAAATATCCATCTGGGTTCAGTTCCAAGTGGGGACAAAGACAGGAAAAAGGCTCTTTCTTTTTTCTCTCTCTCTCTCTCTCTCTCTCTCTCTCTCTCTCTCTCTCTCTCTCCCCACCCCCACCCCCACCCAAAGAAGACAGTGCCAAACCACCTTCAAAAATATTGCCAGGAAAATTGCATGGAGAATTCTCTCAAAGGCACAAAAACTGTCACAAGTTTTATTCAAATAAGCACATAGAAATAGTTCAAGGCTGACTCAGTTCCTCATCAAATATAGAGTATATTTGCCACAGGCTATAATATTAACAAGAATCCTGTAAACTGAATTTTCCCCCTAGGTTATAATGTAATCATTCCATGTAAATCACCATTTTTCTCCAGAGAAAAAAATAACAAGTAATGGAACAGTTTCTTAAATATCTGCATCAAGTGCCAGAAGCAGCGTCCAAATAAGGTAGCCAAATAAGATTTAAAACTACCTTGTTTCACATGGCTTCATTTTGATCATGTTTGCTGAAATCGTAACAAAAAAGAAAACTAGAAGATGCCTTGAAACTATTACAGTAAGTAAACTGTTGGAAGAAATATCCATCTGGGTTCAGTTCCAAGTGGGGACAAAGACACTGGAAACATGGAGGCTGCTTGGAAAGATGGTTTAATGGTGGTCAGGATCACATGGCTTGAGTTCCTGAGCAGAAAAGGGGCCCGAGATCCTGTGTGCTCCCTGGTTTTATGATTTTTCTGAGCTTTGACCTTTCTGGGGCACAGGAAGAGTATCCTGATTGGTTGTCAGACTCCCAGGGGGTGGGGGTCTTAGCTAGCCTTGCTGGCTGTCTCTCAAGCTTGCTTGAGCCTTGCCATGTGGTGAGTTTCAGTTGTATTGTGTTGCAAATCATGGGGGGATTGAGTGAGCTTGGTTGAAGCCTTAATTGCCCATTGACAAAGGTGGGGAGAATGAGTGAGCTTAGCTGAGGCTTTTAATGGCCCATTGACAAAGGTGGGGGAGTCAGGAAGTTGCAGGAGCTCCTTTGTCTTTAAAATATGTTTCTCCATTTCTCATCCAGGAAGGTATAATATTCTGCTTTTAAAATATTTCCTAGAATATTTCATTCTTCTAGGAGGGGTGGGTGCTAAATTCCTACAATCCCTACTTTTTTTTTTCAAAACGTGAGTTTTGAAACATGCTCTTGGCAAAATTAAAATTGATCAAATCAGTGGGTGCTTTTAATTTTCCTGATGCAAAGGAAGCCATTGATAGAGACAACAGAAAAAGATTCCTTCAGTGGCTCCCAAAAGCTTTCAACCATGAAGGTCTAGCAGCCAGGGAAAAGTTCTGGTAAGAATTTTACAGTATCCAATTTTCTATGCCAATTAATTTCAGCTGTTAGATATCACTTTTCTGAGAGCTTCCAGTCAGGTCAAGCAAGCACACATCCCAAAATTTTCACAGCCATGGTTTTCCTTTAAATTACAGGCTGCTCATTTCCAAGGGTTGGTTACTGAACCTGCCCTAGCTCTTACTAGTCTATCCAAGATTTTTTCCAGTCCAAATTGAGGTTAATCAGTGTGCAATCCAGGCTTTTCCTTTCTTCTTTTTTTTTTAAATTACACAATGAGCCCTGGGACTTCTACTCATGAGACCACCAGTGCAACATTTCTTGCTTTACTGGGCAACTGGGCAGCATCATTTGTGAGTCATAGTCAGGGCTTGGGTTTTGGATATCACTTTTTCTGCTATCTCTTCAAGAGAGGAATTGCCTGAGGGGATGCCCTCCCCATGGAATTAGCAGGGAGATCTGATTCCTTGGGCTTTTAGTGCCACAGAGCAAAAATCAACCTAAAAGTCTTGTGTGGAGGTAAGTGAAGGGAATAGACTAATTCTGAATGGTGTGTCTCTCTGTGTGTGCCTGTGTATGCAGCTACTTTTACAATACAGGCAATACAAACAATACAAACATGCTGGACAAATTTCCCTACCATTAGACAGAAATCTCAGGTGTTCAGAACTAACTGTGGTAGCCACTCAAATACAATCCTTACATGAGTACTTTAGACTGATTACAATATAAAGGAGACAAGACAGAAAACATTACAATGAATTTTCCACCTCCCCCATAGTCTTTCCAGTTGTCTTCTGGGGATTGAAAAGAGTCTTTTAGTCTTTACTTGTACATCTCAGGGTCCTTTCTTTCATATCTGCTGGGTAGCATGTTTGGTGGTCAGTCAGGTTTGGAAAGGTCTGCTCCAAATCTGGTTGCTATGATGATTTTCAGTGGGGGCTGGATTCAAACTCAATTCCTGGCTCCAACAAATAGAAGGTCTCCTCTGGGGGCAGCATCTGGAACCATGTGCTCTGCTTCCACAGTTGCAGAGTCATCTTTTCAGGGCTGAAAGACATTAGAACAGGATCTCCTCCCCACTTTTGTGGGTAATCTTCTCAGGAAAGGCATTGTAACAGGATTAAAAAAGGAGGGGGGTAGATATCTTGCAGGCAGAGTTTGAAAAGAAACAACACATCAATATTGCAGTTACTAAAAGATAATGCAGTTTCAACAAAATGCAGTTTCAACAACTGATGAGGAAGAAAAAACTGGATTCACATGCTTCAGGAACAGGTAAAATCATTTAAACACACAGTAAATGCAAGACTGAATTTTTTTTTTCTCTTGTAAGTGAACTTAAAACGTTTCCTCATAAACTTATCTTGTAAGTGAACTTAAAATGTTTCCTTATAAACTTGAGTTGTTACTTTAAGATAAAGAGGAGAAAAAAAAAACAGAAATAGGATGAAAAGTCCTTTTTACTATTTTGTTGGCCGGACAAAGACAGGAAAAAGGCTCTTTCCTTTTTTTCTCTCTCTCTCTTGTCCCTATTTTATTGCTTCAACCTTTTGTTTTTGTTTTTCCCTAACAATTTAAAATTCTTGTCTCTAGAGATCAGATACATTTTACAGTTACAATTACTTCAAGGGCCCACAAAGACAGACATACACACATAAAAACAAGGAGGACAGAGAGGAAAACAAAACTCTGAGATTTACACACACACTGATCATTCCCGCCATAAATCTCAGTTAAATTAGGGAAGGCACAAATCTTAACAGACATACCACGTGGTTCCATAGAAGACAGAGAGACAAACAAACAAAACAAACAAAAACCCAAACATTCCTATTTATATATTTCTCTTTTCTTTTAAGTACCTTTATTTAGCCAAATTTGTTTCCTATTCTCATCTTTATTACACAATTTCCTCAATTTCTTTTTCCGCATACCAGGTAAAACTGGCAGCCTCCGGGCACTCCAGGCCCCAGCAGGTTTTCCAGGGGATTTCCCTCCACCCTCGAGCTACTGCTTCCCATGTTTCCCTCTCTGATGTGAGGTTTTATTTTTCACTTTGGCTTAGCCGGGTGGATCCTCCTACAGTTTTCAGAAAAAAAAGTTCTGGGAAGGACTTCGACTCCCTTCTGTCGAAGTATGAGCACCTTCCTGTTAAGGGAGCTTCCGTTTTGGATCAAAAAAGGTGATCCCAGAGGACCTACTGCCCTGCCAGTAGGTACGAGCACCTCCTCAACACTGCTTCCTGCTTCCTTTTTAGCATACCAGGCAGTACTGGCAGCCTCCGGGCATCCAGGGCCCCAAGCAGATCTCCTGCTTCCTTTTTTTTTTTCTCCTTTTTTCTTTTTTTACTCTCTTAATTGCTTCATTCACACTTACTTTCCTCTCGCTCGGCTTCCGTTCCTAATAAACACAAAGTTCCACGTTTGGCTTCCCCCCCTTGCTTTCTCTATCCTACCGGTCACGGCTCGGTGGAGCTAGCAGTAGGCAGAGGTGCGGCTAGAGGTTGCTCAAAGAGGTGGAATCAGACTGTTTCCTTAGGTGGAATCCCACACACACACTTCTTCCTTCCCTAACAGAAGGTCCTGTGCTCTGGCAAAACCCCATGCTCTCCAGACTTTTGGTCTTTCTGCGGTTAGGAAATGCACAGAGAAAGCAAGATCCAGCTATGATTGGGAGAAGGGCTCTCTCATTCACACACATGCAGGCATACACATATTTCCCATGCTTTTCCATGCTTAAAATTAAAATTTAGAGGTACTCACCTTCTTTCCAAGCAGTCTTTGAGCTCAACACTCAAAACTCCTTTAAAACCTAGTTCCAAATGGCCAAGATCCAGGAAAACTTACCCACAGACTCAATGGGTCTGCTGCTAGCAAGGAGGCTTACCTGGGCCAGGTCCATTGGTTAGGTTAACAGAGTCCCATCTGGGGTGCCAATTGTTGGAAGAAATATCCATCTGGGTTCAGTTCCAAGTGGGGGCAAAGACACTGGAAACATGGAGGCTGCTTGGAAAGATGGTTTAATGGTGGTCAGGATGACATGGCTTGAGTTCCTGAACAAGAAAGGGCTGAGATCCTGTGTGCTCCCTGGTTTTATGATTTTCTGAGCTTTGACCTTTCTGGGGCACAGGAAGAGTATCCTGATTGGTTGTCAGACTCCCAGGGGGTGGGGGTCTTAGCTAGCCTTGCTGGCTGTCTCTCAAGCTTGCTTGAGCCTTGCCATGTGGTGAGTTTCAGTTGTATTGTGTTGCAAATCATGGGGGGATTGAGTGAGCTTGGTTGAAGCCTTAATTGCCCATTGACAAAGGTGGGGAGAATGAGTGAGCTTAGCTGAGGCTTTTAATGGCCCATTGACAAAGGTGGGGGGGGAGTCAGGAAGTTGCAGGGAGCTCCTTTGTCTTTAAAATATGTTTCTCCATTTCTCATCCAGGAAGGTATAATATTCTGCTTTTTAAAATATTTCCTAGAATATTTCATTCTTCTAGGAGGTGGGTGGGTGCTAAATTCCTACAAAACAATAAAGTCTTTCATAACCAATCCTGCTGTGTTTAGCAAATATAATAAAAAAAGGTTCACTTTTCTTTCATAATAGTTTACTAGTTTACAGATATACTATAAGGCTATGGACCACACACGTTTTGTTAAAATCTGAGTCAAGACTTTTATTACGATGCAAGCCTAGGTTTCACCGGATTATTTTCTTGCTAGGATGAAGCAGGAATAATAGCAAATATTTGGTCACTCCTGATATTACCGTTACTAGTTTGAAATTAGCTATTTTTGAGCTCCAATCTGAGTGCATTTAGAATTGAACAATGTTGCAGATAATGCAGAATGACCTAATTGTAGAATTGAAAGCATATTGTAGATGATTGTATGTACCTTTTTAACCAATGTTGCATGCACAGTGCAAGATGCAAATACTGAACCCATGACAAACCACTACCTATTTCATTAAAGGAGAGGCTTCCATTTCTTGAGGCTGTTTGTTCCATTATTCTTCCTAATTTACTTAGCTCAAAACTTTGATTGCTATTTTCATGCATTAATCTAATTCTACAGTTGGGAGACTACAGAGAATTATTCTGTTCCTTGTGATCACCCTTCCTCTGTTTGAACTCCTTTCAGTTAGTTTTCCATCCATTTCAGTTAGAATTCTATTCTCTGTCTGTCTTTTTTTTTATCACAACTTATAATATAGTCTAATATTTTATTTTGTTTAAAGCTTTTTTCAATACTTTTACTTAGTTCTCTTTTGTTGATTTATTCATTATGCTAATTAGTTTTTATTGTGCCAAAACAAACATAAATAATATAATTATATTGGCTTCTGTCTTTGTTCCTTTGTCAAGTGGGGAGCATTATTTAATCTACAAAATATTAACCTACAATTTTCCATCTTCAATTAGAGAATTTTACCCCTAAAATTCTCCATAGTCTGCAGGTATTACAGATGCAACACTAAGTGTCCT
This sequence comes from Ahaetulla prasina, assembly GCF_028640845.1. Taxonomy (NCBI): domain Eukaryota; kingdom Metazoa; phylum Chordata; class Lepidosauria; order Squamata; family Colubridae; genus Ahaetulla; species Ahaetulla prasina. The sequence goes on from NC_080540.1 coordinate 259,180,996, forward strand.
GGATTAAAATATTTTACTAGCAAGCATTAGTTAAAAAAAATTTACAGTAATGAAAAAATTTTACCTGATATTTATCAGACAGCTAGCTTTGCAATTCACATGATCTCAGAAGAATCCATGTGATTTTTTTTAAGCTACAGCTACAGTAATAACACTAAAACACTTTTGTTCATACATCAATACGGCAGCTTGAATGTTGAATCTAATTTTACATGCTAAACCAGAGACAAAAATAATACTTGATTCATAAGACATCATAGTCTTAAGAGATGCACAAATTCATTTTCCACGCTAAGTAATTACAAACTTCAACAAGCTCTCAAATAATTGAGATCTTTCATGACAAAGTTTGTTTTCAAATCTAATCTGCATTATCATTTGAATAAAAAAGCGGATTATGATAAGTGCTTACGAGTATGCAAAGCAGGGGCAGTCAGAAGAGAGGGAGCACAGTGGGAGAGAAAGATTATCCATGGCATTAAAGGAAGACAATGCATTGGCAAACGGAATTTTCTTCAACACCTTTTGTTTTCAGAAGGAAAAGGAAAAAAAACAGTACAATGGACCACTTCATTTTGAAGTTATTTCTTGAGTAGAAAAGACTAGATTTCTTTGACTCAGAATATGCATTTAAATTTTGATTGCATCTTTATGATAATTGAGAAGAAAAATGGTATAATTTTTGACTGAATGACTGTCAATTTTATCCAATGGGAGGTAGGGAATAATTTACACATTCTGACATAATTGCATGAGGTTAGCAACTTCATGACTTTTACCAGAAAATGCATGACTGGCTTTTTTTTTTTTTTGTTTGTAAGGAAGCCTTTTGTGATATGACATTTTCCTCTGTGTGGTTGATTGGTAATGGCTATTTCACACGTTCAGGTCATGCCTTGATGCTGAAGCCTTTGAGTGATGAACCTGTGCAAAATATCACTAGCAATTTTTCAAGTAGCCACTTTAGCTTCCCTCACAATTGCCTTGATGTACAGACAAGAAGAGGTGCTGACAGCTCTATTTAAGACTTCAATCTGCCATAATTAATGGGTGAAAGGGGAGTCAAAAGCAAAGACCATTGGCCAAATTGCTCCTTTTGCATCACTGTGAGCCCCACCTTCATATGTTTCTATCTAATTGCATGGCTTCTCTCCTACATTTCATTATCTGCTGTTGAGACAGGCACCTGCCCAATGTCCCGTTGCTAAAATTAAATGGATTAAATGAGCTCAAGGTTTTCACATCTAAATCTAGACCCTCATCATTAAACAATATTTATACTCCATGCAGATTGTGCTGCAATAACTGGAGTTGTTATGAAAAAGTAATCCTACATAGAAGAAACATTTTTCTGCTGTATAGCTAAAAGTCTAAACATCTCCGGGCTAGATGTTAATATTTGATTTCTATTCACAACCATCTCCTTTCATGAGAAGAATTTTAAATTATCTTCAGAGACATTCAGGATAAACTGAACTTCTCACACAAGGAAATGTGTGTTTTATTTCTGGGAAAAGATAAACTTGGACTAAAAGATGTTTCTTTCATTCTTTGTAAGTTAATTGTGAATTCTTATTGTAATCCTGTCAGCAGTCTAATAATTTCCATTCAATGAACTGTGTTAAGAAAATATTTTAACCAATTTTGGCTTTACTCATGATTTTTTATATAGTTCTACCTGGTAGTAATCTCAATTGCATTGAATGTGATTCCAGGCCACTTGATTAAAGGCTGAAATAACAAAGTTTATTTCAAAACTTTCCCTGAACAATTATATAAACTCTATTGAATGACAGGACACTAGCAAGTGAGATAGGCAACCTGGGAACCCAGAACATGTGCCAGCACAGATCACATTTTTGTAGCTCCTACAGTAAGTATGCTGTAATCATGGTTAAAAATCAGCCGCATAGTTTGTCACCAATTTCAATACACAAAACTCAAATCTAAATAATAAAATAAGGTTATCATTATAATTTTAAAGGATCAATAACAGAATAGCAAAGTTGGAGGGGACTTTGGAGGTCTTCTAGTCAGTGGTGGGTTGCCCCTGGTTCACACCAGTTCTATAGAACTGGTAGTAAAACCAGCGGGAGGCTCCGCCCACTGACACGAATGTCATCAAAACAATCTGCGCATGCGCAGAAGAGCATGGGCACGATGCAAACTGGTAGTAAAGGTAAGTAGAACCCACCCCTGCTTCTAGTCCAAAAATGAAAGCTAGAGGAAAAAAGATGATTTTTTTTAAAAAAAACCATGTCAATACTAAATACTAAAAACCTATACTGCCTATCTGCCCTCAAAATGTTGTTTCGGTAACTGAGCTGAAACTTTAGGACGCGGCAATGTATGATGTCTTAGAATATCACTGAGGGTCAGTGAAATCATACTCTGTTTAGAAATCATACTCTGCTTAAATGAGGATTTATAATTAATTGTTTGTTTTTTGTAGTAGTAGTTCCTCACAAAGAAGCACAAATCCGACCAGTGTTGAAATGTCTAAAGCAGGGGTCTCCAACCTTGGTCCCTTTAAGACTTGTGGACTTCAACTCCCAGAGTTCCTCAGCCAGCTTTGCTGGCTGAGGAACTCTGGGTGTTGAAGTTCACAAGTCTTAAAGGGACCAAGGTTGGAGACCCCTGGTCTAAAGTGATTCCCTGCTTATCTCTGGGCATAATTCAAGAGGCTGTTTTTTTCTTGGAAACTCCAATTGGCTTTGGATCAGGCTGCTGAAAGGATGGTCTTTTCCATCATGAATGGCTTTCATTGCTATTGGACAGGCTTATGAGCTGATCAAAGTGCTTGCTCTTCAACTCATTCTCAATTTATTACTTAAGGCTTATTACAAAGTTCAGTTTCAGCATATACATTCAGTTTATCATTGGAATCTCTGTCGTTTCCATAGTCTAATTTGCTTCCCTTATTTTATAGAAAGCCACAACGAGGGCATCACAGAAGTCATCAAGCATCTCCTCGGTGGACCAAATGGTTTCCAAAAATCTTTGAAAGGCCCGCAAGATGCTTGGATCGAGTATCCTGTTACTTTATTTGAGCTCCTCGTGATCAACTCTAGACAGCCTATTGAGCAACTTCGATCAATGTTCAACCCAATCCTTCCAGTCTCCCCAGTCCCTTTAGTCCTTCCTGGTCTTTGATCAGTCTTAACCCATCAGATGGAAGCAAGGGGCAGCATCCTGATTTAGAAGGACCATGGATTGACTTTAGGGTGGTGAAGAACTCTCTGATGGCAAGCGTGTCAGAATAACATTTCGCCTGTTCAGCCTTCCTCTATCACCACTAGTGTTCTTAAGATTCGGTCTGTATTTTAGGTTCCAAGTGCTTAAACTTATCTTTATTTGAGACAGATGATGCATCATTTGTCCAGTTTTCATAGGCTTTGTTCTTGGCCCCAGAGGGCTCCTGAAATGGTTTTGTGGTTTCATTAAACCTGCCTTGATACACCCGGATTTTCAGTTCAAGTGCATTATTGTAGTCATCTTTAAACTGTGTCCATTTTTCAGAACAGTTTCCTAAACTACCAAAGAGTTCTTCATTAAGTGCATCTTAGAAGTGTTGGACTTGGTTTGGATCTTGTATCTTCCAATGTTGAATGACTCTCTGACAGTAGCCTTAGTTGCTTACAATGGAAAGGGGCTATGTGTAGATTGAGGACTAATCAGATCAGCCTGTGATCTCTCCAGCACTTAGCATCTTGCATGGCACAGTGATGACTTTAAGATCATACCAGCGTACTATATATGCTCAAATAGGAATGTTTGGGTCTGGGATGCATTCAGATGGTTTGTACTTGTTTGAAAGTCTGAACATTCTGTTAGGAATGCACAAGTTGTTCATGGAACCTTTACTCAGAAGCAACAAGCTGTCAGATAGTGGTGAAGCAATAGGTGGAAATGATCATTGGCAGGGTAGGTGGCCCTTGACCAGTGTTCATTCGTTTTTGTATCTGGGGCCGCAAGATGTTCAGCAGCATCCAGGGCAACTATGGCTAGTCCTTCTAGGTGTTTGTGTTTGTGTGCCTGTGTGTCTGTGTTTGTGCACATGCATACATATGCATTATATATACACACAAACACATAGCTATGCATACACACCCTGAAATATACATGTATATACAAATAAGACAATTTGAATTTTTTTTTAAAAAAATAGTATTAAATTGTTTAAATTTTAGACTCGCCACGGACTTGAAATCCAGGCCACAAGGTCATCCTTTGCCCTTCTCTGTTGATCCTAAATTCAATCACCGTTTAGAATTCAGTATAGTTAATCTGATATAAAAATGATAAGGAGGGATTAAGTGAAACTGAAACCAGGCTAGGCTTGTGGCTATGCGTAATGCAAAACCACCGTTTAGTATTGCCAGTGACTGCAGCCTGTATGCTTTCTTTCTATTACTCAAAGGTACCTGATGTTCATATCATTGCTCGCAAACCATTTCACCTTTGAAAGAAGCAAAGGACAAATTAGCATCACAACCAACACAACAACAGATAACTGTTTGGAGAAATGCCAGCATTTGTATGATTGCTTTTCTCATTCTGGCCTTTACTCAGAAATTATCTGGGTCTCTAGACATTGCTAATGCAAATTCTCCCCGAAAGAATAAACCCGAAATTTGAAAAGGAAGGATATCAGTCAAACCATAATACAGCCAGGAAGTCTTTTTGTGGAATATTGCATTCATAGTGTTTGAAATAAATTGGAAGATGAGGCCTTCCTGATCCAAAGTTTCCTTTCAAAGAACCATGCATTATGATAGAGTATAATGACCTTTCCCTGGTTTCATAGCAAACATTCACAAAAGACCTATCATTCTTTCCTTCAGACATTACTCATGCAAGCCCCACTGTGTCACCTGTCTTAATTAAAAAGAAAAATACAGACTCTTCTATGAAGCTTTGGATAATAACATTTCATTGAAACCTGTCGAAGAGAAACGAAAATACTCAGCACATTTCAGGAGAACAAAATGATAAAATAAATCTTTTTTTGCCTCTGGCAAAAGAAAAGGAAAGAAAAGAAACCCAAAAAGTAATAATTGAACTACTTATCTTTTCCTAGATGTTACTGTGTGTTTTCCTCTGTACTAAACTTGATAGGAATTATGATTGTTCATATAAGAAGGCTTATATGAAGTATTGTTGCTATGGAGAGGCTGACATTCTTAAATTCTTAAAAGATATTAAATAAACAATGAAGGACAAAGCAGGCTCTAAAAACCAGTTTAAAACTTAGCAGAAGTAGAAAGTAGTTTTGTTGCTGACTTATTCAAATTATTCATGGATTTCAAGCACATTCTATGAACTCAGCTCTGTAATCTAAGGTTTCTTTTTTTGACAAAGCTCTCATTGATTTTTATTTGGCCCCTTCTGTTTCTGCAAATAATATTATGTTCTAGGGCCACCTGATCTAGGCAGCAAAACTCTGGATATCTCCTTTACTGCTATCTAATGGTTGTCCAAAATTTTGCAGCCAAAATCTGGTAGCCCTTCTATAAAGAATTATTAAATTAAATAAACACAGATATGGAATGTCTTGTGGTAAGCGATTTTGCACTAGAGTTTTCTCTTACTGAAAGACTGAAGGTTTTAACTTGTTGACAAAAAATATAACAAAAAGTTTTGTATTCATGTATGTCTCTCTGTGTATATGAAACTGTTTGAAGGAAAGAGTTGGACAAACAGCAACAGGTTCAGAGAACAATAGTAAAGGATGATTAAAGAACCTGTAACATCCCATGAAGACAGTCTGAAGGACCTGGGAAGATTCAGCTTTGAAAAGAGAAGACTAAGAGGCCATAGGATGTCACATAGAAAATAGAGGAGAGAGATAAAAGGCAAAGAAAGATCAAATAAAGAAGATATAGGAGTAGAAATGTAACAACAAATAAGAGGAAGCAGAAAAAATGTAGTTTGTAGAAATGCAATTGGGTACACTGTTATTTATATGTATATATGTAAATAAATTAATATTAGACTTGTATGTATAAAGGATACATTGAAATAAGGGAGAAAAAAATGGACAAGTAAGAAATGATTAACCGTTGCGAAATTGTTGGAAAGAAACTATTGTTTAAAGATTCTTTTTTGTTTTTTGAAAAATGTTTAATAAAAATTATTTAAAAAAAAGAAAATATGTGTTCTAATCATGTCAAAATATGTAACAACAAGAAGACAAATTCTGATTCAATGTTAGAGGGAAAACCTTGTAACTTTAATGAAACCCATTGAAGTGGTGAATTCTTCAGTGTTGAATGTCTAGTGAGATATCAACTGTTCAAAGCAAGCTTGGTCAGGAAAGAGACTCCACAATGATTATTTTTATTGCCATGGATATAATAACAAAAACCCTAACAGTAATTCTTTCCCCTTCCGCTTTGAAAGAATCAAGATAGGGCCATCTTGAGCGTTTTCTTCAGTCCTTCTCCTTTTCATAGGTAAGTTAGTGTTTATGTAACCACTGCTGAATATCTTTTTTGGTTCATTTCCATACTTGTCTACTTCAGTGTGGATTCCTACAGTAAGGATAGACTTTGACTTACATTCTAGATGACTCCCTTCAACATTGTATTCTATTCTGTGATTCTAAACACGCACTTTCCCTTTGTTGCTCAACCTCCATTGGTAAATAATATTATGATCCAATTCTAAGTCTAAACCTAGAGAAGTTTTGATTCCACAAGTCCTACAGATTGGACTATTACAAACATATTATTGTATCATTTTATTTTGTTCTCAAGTTCTCGTGATTTTAACATATCAAAGTTTTACTTTACTTAAGCTGCCTTCTCTGAATATTTCTTTCTTCATGTAAGGCCTTCATTTACATGCAACCTTCTAATGCACCTCTTATTTTTTTCTTTGGCTGACTGAAATTTTGCAGACAGAATCAAGTAACCTTCCCTGTATTCCAGAATTCTTTGGTAATTTGGATGGCAGGAATCACTGGTACTGGTATATAATGAAAATATGCTAGGACTAATTTTAAGAATGATTACAATATACATACCAATAAAGGATTTTGGTATTGGCATTAAATATTTCAGTTCTCAAACCAAATAAAAGTTAATATTCCTTTCTCAACCGTACATTTCATCACATTCTTACAGATAAGGAAGAATTTGACTTTATCATTCACAGAGATCTATGAAATTATTCTAATACTCCAGACTAAATATTATACCAATTGTTAAAAATAAAACTCTATAATCAATTTTTAAATATCAGAAATAAATGTGTTAGAAACACTGACTGCAATTCTATACATCATTAATTGGCAACTTGAGGCTCATTGGCCCCATATCTTCCCTTTCACATTCACATATGCAAATCTAAGAAAATAGGTTGTGAAGTTTCTCTTAAATCCATTGCTCCTATTTTGCCTCTATCTACATTTTATATGCTGGGAGTAGGAGGTAAATAAATTTAATAAATCATTATGGTTGGTTGCAATGTCAGCCAGATGTTTAGACTGAATTTGGCATTTTTGTCTACCTATCAAGTCCTTCCCAAGGATCTGGAATAGGCAGAAGTTGGTTAATATAATAATAAATATAATAAATAGTATAGTATAGTATAGTATAGTATAGTATAGTATAGTATAGTATAGTATAGTATAGTATAGTATAGTATAGTATTTATTGTATAGTATTGTATAGTATTATATTATGTTATATTATGTTATGTTATGTTATGTTACATTATATTATATTATATTATATTATATTATATTATATTATATTACATTACATTACATTACATTACATTACATTACATTAAACATTACATTACATATGATAGTATAAATTTAAAAATATTGTTGCAAGATGTAACCTGTTAAAAGTAAAGATACTTTTTGCAATTGACTAATGCTGATTTTGTCAATGCTGATGGTGTTCAAACAGTGCTCTTATTAGAATAGAATAGAATAGAATAGAATAGAATAGAATAGAATAGAATTTTTATTGGCCAAGTGTGATTGGACACACAAGGAATTTGTCTTGGTGCATATGCTCTCAGTGAACATAAAAGAAAAGATACGTTCATCAAGGTACAACATTTACAACACAATTGATGATCAATATATCAATATAAAATCATAAGGATTGCCAGCAACAAGTTATAGTCATACAGTCATAAGTGGAAAGAGATTGGTGATGGGAACTATGAATAGTAAACTATTATTGTTGAATTGGTGAATAGTAAACTATTATTGTTTACTACTGAAGAAAAAATGCATCTCTCCATTCCAATAACTTTACAGCAGGCCTGCACAGGCAACAATTATGCCAATTCTTTCCAGAATGGTGCTTAGTTACTCTACTTACTGAGGCTAACTGCCAGTAAAGATAATGAGACCTTCTTCTGAGCAGAGATATGTAGATTGGTCTGTTGTTCTCTTGCAAACCTGTATGGCATGAAGAGCAAGCATTACCAAACATAATGGGGCCTTATTTCTAATTAATATGTATGTTTGCATTGTGAAGCCATTTATTCCTTTGCAGTTATGCATGCTGTATTTATCATAATGTAATAGCTCACAAATCTGGGAAACTGGTATCTTCATACAACCAAAACAAAGATGATTGACCGTCCTGAGCTGAAGCTTAAAGGAGGAATTAGATCTGTTTCCATAGAAACTATGAATTATAAATCTTAGTGAGTGAATGGAAATTATGTCTAAAATGACAATACTGTCAGTCACCTTGCTGCAAAATACTTTGACCGTTAACTAAAAAAAAATCAGTTATCTTGCACAGTTGCTGCCTTGATACATGAGGTTCTTTTAAGTTCAGATAATTTTTTGAAAAGTTATGTGGAATCTTCCGTTTCTCCCATATTTCTTTTTATTCCGGCATAACTTGTATACAGCTGTTGTTAATTTATAACTAGCGCAGGAATCCAAAAAGAATATTTCGCTCGTTTCCTTGGTTTTCCCCAATTGACTTCTCCAGCTGCAGAAACTAAACTACAACACAAGCCAGAATTTCCCCCTTTTCAGGAACTTAATGGGATAAATTGGAAGAAAGCAGAAGCAGAGTTCTATGCTTCTTTGATTACATTTCATTTTTACTAGAAAGAATTCTGCAGGTACCAGTATTGTTTCTTTCAACCAATTGTATTCTTCTCTTATTCCTATACATTTCCATGAAATGAACACAAAAATAACCTAAATTAATTTGTTTCTTTTGAGACTGGAATTAGTTTAGTCCCTTTTTGGGGATGCGGAGTTTCATGCTGCCCCAGGAGTGATTGGAAGAAAAGCGTGCTTACTTTTTATCTATAGCAATTGCATGACCTAAGGAGGTAATTGTTATTATAACATGACATTAATCTTTTTTTTTCTCTCCACTGGAAGTACTTCAATACAGTATACTTACGAGGTTCTAATCCACAATTGAGTATATAAATCAGAGCTGCAGAGTTCATTAAAGCAAATAATTCTGCCAAGATACTTTTCTTAGCTGCATTCATCCATCTTACTTATTCAGGCCTCCCTTCTCTTTTTTGCCTACTCATTCACTCTGTTTACAGAGATTTGATAATTGATAAAGTATAATAAAGCATTTATTTTTTAAAGAAATGTCCAAGTTAACTGTGCATCAAATGAAAATAGAAGGTACTTTTACAATCAGATTACTCAATAAAATGATGGTTATTCAAAGTTTGTAGCATAACACAGCATTAAGTAAACATTTTTCAAGAAGATCAGAGCTCTCCAAATTTTAGGAAGGAGGGAAGAAAAGTTTTGTGGCACCTAAAGCAGAGGTGGTATTCAGCAGGTTCTGACCAGCTCTGAAGAACTGGTAGCGGAAATTTTGAGTAGTTTGGAGAACCTGTAGTAACAATTCTGACTGGCCCCACCCCCATCTATTCTCTGCCTCCCAAGTCCCAGCTGATCAGAAAGAAATGGAGATTTTGCAGTAACCTTCCCCTGCTATGCCCACCAAGCCACACCCACAGAACTGGTAGTAAATAATTTTGAATCCCACCACTGACCTAAAGCTAATAGACTTGTCAGGTGTCTCCTAGTAAGCTGGCCTGGAAAAGCAGACATTCAAGAACTTTTGATTGATAGAATTTATTTTAGAAATACTAAAGATGGCGTTATGAATGAATTCCAGGGACTGCTGTGAATCAAATTTAAGGTCCCAGTTATACTAAAATTAAAATTCTTGCATCTGTTCCTCCCACCTATGCAACATAATGACCTAAAAATCAGGAGTGACAGTTTCTGTCTGCCTTTATTTTGGTAATAAACTGCTCATACCAGATTGTATGCTTGTGATAATTGAAGACCACTTCCACCAACACTAACACAGCAAGCCACTTATCATCTCCTTTTAATGACCCCATAATCCCTTGCGGGGTGGAGTCTTCAACTCAACTGAAGAGCTGAGTGTTTATTGGCCAGATGCTCTTCCTATCACAAATGTGGAGTTAGTTATAGTCAGCAGATATATTCTCATCGTGCCCAGAGAGCAAGTCACTTACATATAAACAAACCACACTTTCTTCTAGAACTGAAGATGCTACTTAGCAAACAACTAAACCCTGAGTGCACCCAGGACTCCACAATTCAACTCAACCAATATTCTCTTCTATTGGAAGAATTGTCCCTCATCATTGCATAATGAAAAGTTGCATATTTATCAAGTTTTAGATACCTGAAGAGCTTTTCAGGCTGTGTAATATATTTAACAACAATAATGAAGACCAATTGTAGTCCTTCAGGATGAATTGTGCATTGATTTTGAAAACTTCTGCACTTTCAGTATGGAATGATGTAAGCATTTTCACATGCAGGGCACCATGCTAATCAGCATTACTTAAACCATGTTTAAGTAATAAATTGTAATTTTCCCATCAGAAATTCGGATACCACAATTTTATTAATGAAATTGTGTTGGTAGAAAGGAGATAATTTCCCATTTTGGGTTTAGGACATTAAAAAAGAGCATTAGGGGAGCCTGAAAGAAAACGCAAATAAATTGGCAGAAAAGTCCTATTTTCTTTCAGTAGAAATCTTTGTGGAATATATATACAGTATTTTTTGGAGTATAAGATGCACCTTTTTTCCCCAAAAAAGAGGGTGAAAATCTGGGTGTGTCTTATACTCGGAATGTGGCCCTGACCAGCTTCTCAAAGGGAGGTTTCAGAGACTGAAAAAAGCATCAGAAATGAAGCTTCAGAAAAGAAGCCCCCAAACAGAGCTTCAGAAAAAAAAGCCTCAAAAAAGAGCTTCAGAAAAGAAGCCCCCAAACAGAGCTTCAGAGACTTTTTTTCTGAAGCTCTGTTTCAGAGGCAAAAAAAAAAAAGTTTTTTCTGAAACAAAGTTTCAGAAGTTTCAGAGGCAGAAAAAAAAGAGAAAAAAAAAGCAAGGCACAGAGCTCACAACCAAGGAATCTGTTGCTAAAATTCACCTCTGCAAACAGCTGATTGGGGGTATTCCGGGAGGCTGATCCACCTGCCAATCAGCTTTTTTCTTATTTTCCTCCTCAAAAGCTAAGGTGCGTCTTATACTCCAGTATGTCTTATACTCTGAAAAATAAGCTAATGAAAGATCCACTTTCATTACTGAAAAGCTAATTCAAAAACCAAGCTTGGCTAACAAGCCAAGTGAAAATGGTTTTAATATTTTCTTAAATAAGCAGTGGGAATAGGTGGATTTTCCTATCTTCAACCTTTAATGCCTCTTTCTTTTCTCTAAGACATAAGAATGGCTTCCTCATTTCCACTCTAAACATGTTGTGGTTATTCATTTGCTAGTTTGTTTCACTGCTGACTGGGTTTCTATGCCTGTTTTCCATGTTCTGCACACATGACTGAGCCAGAATTCAGCCAGTGTAAAATCTGTCTACCTCCATTGACTTTGATTTATACCATGGACTGTGACTTGATTAATTCCCAGTCCATCATCCCTGAGAACAAGGGGGAAATGCCAAATGAGATGGAGGCTGAAGAGTTCCAAACACTTATTCTAATATAATCTTAAGCATTAATTTCTGACAGATAGAGTTATGCACACGAATATACCCATGTCAAAGATCTTTCTCCTTATCTATGGATATTTGCAGTAGCTGTGCCTCTGTAAAAACAACCACTCATTTTCCACAATCAGGACTTTGAAGCTGATCTGTATTTCTAATTCCAGATTTTAATGCTAGGACAAAAGAAAAGAACATCAACCACAGCCATTTCTTAGAGAAACATTACTGTAATCTTCCCCTTTTTGTGGGTGCATTTATTATGAGACTTAAGGAGTAAGCACTGACAATGTTGCTTAGGTATTACTAGAATTGGAGGAGAAATTAATTGCAGCCCATTTTTAAAGAAATTTACCTTATTCATACTTTCAGAGTATATAGGCATAAATATATAGAAAATATATATTTTCTATATATACATATAGAATATATATTCTATACACACACACATACAGACAGACAAAAATACATATATTCTGAAAACCAAGAGTCCTGAACAACCAAAGCAAAACTTGAGTGAAACAAAAAGATTGTTTGCTTATAAATTAAACTCTTATGTGATGCAACTAAAGATCAAGATAACTTGGTGAAAAATGTAGGATCTACCCTTCACAAATTTTGATTGGTATTTATGATTTTAATTTTGGAAATGGATAATCAGTTAACTTATGATGGATGAAAAGAGTTTTACATTTCCCATCTTCTGAAGGAAGATCTATGAATCTCTGCTTCTCCAGAAACATCATCCCAGCTCAATAGTTTGTGAAAGACTGCTTACATATAGACACTCTTTTGGTACTTATGAGCACATCTGAAATTTTTATAAAATACAGGTAGTCCTTGACTTATGAACACAATTGGAATCAGAATTTCTGTTGCTAAGCAAGGCATTTTTAAGTGAGTTACACCTGAATTTACAATTTTTGCCATAGTACTTAAGTGAATCAGTGCCATTATTAAGTGAATCAGGCATTCATTAAGTAAATGGGGAAGTAAAAGCTTCTCCATTGACTTTGCTTGTCGGAAGCCAGCTGGAAGGTTGAAAATGGTAATCACATAACCCCAGGATGCTGCAGCTGTCCTAAATACATGCCGGCATCTGGATTTTGATCACATGACTGTGGGATTGCTGCAACAGTCGTAAGTGTGAGGACTGGTGAGGACAGTGCTGTTAGAACTTTGAAGGTCACTAAACAAACGGTTGTATGTTAGGGATTATCTGTAAATCATTCAGATTTTAGGTAGAAGTTAACAGCAATGTTAATGTGATGTTGGATCATTCACTACGTGATAAAGATAACATGACCTTAGTATTTGCAACTTATAAGGAATCAAGAATCATGGTCTTCAAGTATAGGGACAGCTAAAAATGTTATTAATATATCCATATTAAATGGAAAAAATGTATGCCTTATTTATAGAAAATGGTTAATGTTTACTTTTTTGCAATCATCGCAAATTATTTTTATCAATAGTGACTCTGTCAACAAATTCATTGGAGTTATTTTATTGATAATTGTCCAGATCCTTTTTTTTTCTTATTAGGATCAATTTTAATGCTGCATCACATTGTTGATATTTATTCATATATTTTTCTGTTGATTTGTTTTCTTTAAATTAGCATCCACATGTTTTGTTGTTGTTCAGTTGCTACACTGTCCAATTCTTCATGACCCCATGGACACAACACTCTTCCTGTCCTCCCAGAATCCACACAAATCTATGTCCACCACATCGATGACACTATATAGTCATCCCCTTCTCCTTTTACCTTCAATCTTTCCCAACATCAAGGTCTGTTGTCCCAAAGGTGCTTTTTCAAGAGACAACCAGACTTTCTGGTTTTTCTTTTGCTAGCTCAGAGCTGAAGAAGCTTCTTGGATGAGAAGTGAAACGTCTTCAAAGAAAAACCAGAAAGTCCAGTCGCCACTTGAAAAAGCACTTTTGGGACAACCATGACCTGGATGACTAAGAATCTCCATAGACAACTGTATTATTCCAATGAGTCCTTTCTTTTCATTTACTATCCACATACAATTCAGAAAACGGCTTAACCTATATGCACTAAGACTAATAAGTCTTAAAACATCCTTTTGTAGAAAGCAAACTTTATACAGGTAGTTCTCAGCTTACGACCAAAATTGAGGCCAAAATTCCTGTTATTACGTGAAACATTTGTTAAAGTAATTTTGCCCCATTTTCTCACCTCAATTGTTAAGAGAATCACTGCAATAGTTAAGTTAATAAGATGGTTGTTAAGTGAATCTGGCTTCCCCACTGACTTTTCTTATAAGACGGTAACAAAAGGTGATCACATGACCCCGGACACTGTAACCGCCATACACGTGGGTCAGTTGCCAAGCAACTGAATTTTGATCACATGAATCATGGGGATGCTGCAAAAGTTTTAACTGAAAAAATAGTCATAAGTCACTTTTTCAGTGCCGTTGTAACTTTGAATGGTCACTACATGAACTGTTGTAAGTCGAGGACTACCCATATCTAACATACACAAATGTTTTAATAGGTTTCTATAGGCAACATTTTTCAGCGGGTTTCTCTGTTTTGAACAATTCTATATTATCATATGTTTCGCCATTTAATACGCTACTTAGACCTCAGTCTAAATTTTTGTTTTAAAATATTTATCACATTTTTCAGAATATAAGATGCTCTGGACTATAAGATACACCTACCTTTTTGGGGGAGGAAAACAAGAAAAAAAAATCTGCCTCTGCCTCCCAGAAATTTGAAGCCCATTTCAGCTTCAGCACAGTCTGATGAACATAAGAAAAAAAATCTGCCTCCCAGCAATTTTCCTCCTTGCAGCAAACAGCTGGTTTCAGCTTCAGCACAGCCTGATTAGCACAAGCAGCTGATTGTCGGTTGGATCAGCTTCCTGAAGATCAATTGTTTCAGGCTGCAGGGATTGTCATAGCCTATTGCCGCCTCCATGAGCCCCATTTTCTGGTGGGTGGGTGGGGCTGCATTTGGTGGATAAGACGCACCCAAATTTTCACCCTCTTTTGGGGGGGAGTGCATTTTATACTCCAAAAAATACAGTACATCTTTTCTTTCTCTTTTCCTAGTGGCCAGTCTCTCTCTCTCTCTTTCTCTCTCTCTCTCTCTCTCTCTCTCTTTCTCTCTCTCTCTCTCTCTCTCTCTCTCTCTCTCTCACACACACACACACACACACACACACACACACACAGAGTTTAAAGAAGAGGACACTAGGTAAAAGCATTTCTCTGGAAGATAGGAAATGAGAGTAGTAAGTACATGCAGCTGTAACAAGTGGGGCCAGAATGTGTAGTAACCAGAGAACTTCTGAGACTAAAAGATTGAGACCTTCTACTCATTCACCCAGCCTTGTCACTACATCTCTAATATTTGAGACAATGAAATATTTGAAATGGATAGAAATGATGAGTCCTCCTACATTAACCGTAAAACAGCAGTGAAGTATTAAAAAATTCTCCAGAAGAAGGAGTGGTTGAGGAAAGCTTGTTTATACATTTTAGTGTAAATTACTAAGATTTTTATTCACTGTTTAATTTTATTTGGATTTCTCTTAAAGAGAGGTAGGAAGGAAATTTTATATTAAAGCATTCTACAAAGAGATATATGAATGTGTTGTAAAAATGTGTTGAAATAGATCATCAGAAATAAAGAATATTCATGTGAGATATTTCAGATTAATGGTATGAACAAATGTTACTTATAGTAAATACCATCTTTATTTATTTTCTTTAGTCTTCTCTCAGGTTTATGCATATGTGCCCTTTGGGAACTTTCTCACGATTCTGTCAATGAAGAACTCCATATTTAACTTGACATTATTATTTTTCCCTTTTCCTTTCTTTCCTGCCCCTTTTTCTGTGTGAGTCAAAGAGCAGCCCATATTACAAGGAGTACAGAAACCCATGACCCCCACCTCCATCCTGCTGCAAAGAATTGTTCTAAACAAAGATTATCCTGCTATTAAAATAACAAAAAATCAAGTCACATTAAGCATTCACACTCATACAGGGGAAAAAATGGCTCAATGCTTTTTAAAAATCTGATTAGCCAAGCGTGCTCCGCCAAAGCTGCCTGCCTCTATTGTGTGAAGCCTGTTGGATGCCTGCCAACATTCACCTTCCAATGACACAAACCAGCAGGGACTTCTGTGCATCCAGACTGAAATTAATTCCATATTACGGGGAACAAAAAAGGGAACAAAACCCTTATTACAGCACACATTAACTTCATTATTGTAGAAATCTCTTTTTGGAAGGTGAAGCTAATCCTCTGTCTCTAAATATTAAACCTAACACCAATATTACAGTAGAGAGATAATATCCTTCCCTTCATTGTATCCGGTCCTTGTCATTGTAATGAAGTGATAAATGTGGACACCTAGGGAGGGAGATGATTCAAGAATGAAAAGGGCCTCCTGCTAGATGAGTGGGAATTATATTCTTTTATCAAATCAGCACTGAACTGCACTTCTATTTGCAGGTAAAGACAAACAAAGTCTCCAAAGACCTATGCAAGGGTCCTCTTTGTAAACTTTAGTTCAGCATTCAATACCATCATTCCAGACATTCTTCTAACTAAGCTAAACCAGCTACAGGTACCGGAACAGACTTGTAAGTGGATCACAAGCTTCCTAACAAACAGGAAGCAGCAGGTGAAGCTAAGCAAGATCACATCAAATACCTGTACAATTAGCACAGGGGCCCCCCAAGGCTGTGTGCTCTCCCCACTTCTCTTCTCTCTGTATACCAATGACTGCATCTCCAATGATCCATCTGTTAAGCTACTGAAGTTCGCAGATGACACAACAGTGATTGGTCTCATTCGAGACAATGACGAATCCGCATATAGACGAGAGGTCGAACGACTAGCCTTGTGGTGCAACCAAAACAATCTGGAACTGAACACACTCAAAACCGTAGAAATGGTGGTAGACTTTAGGAAAAACCCTTCCATACTTCCACCTCTCACAATACTTGACAACACAGTATCAACAGTAGAAACCTTCAAATTTCTGGGTTCTATCATATCGCAAGATCTCAAATGGACAGCTAACATCAAAACATCATTAAAAAGGACAACAAAGAATGTTCTTTCTGCGCCAACTCAGTAAGCTCAAACTGCCCAAGGAGCTGCTGATCCAATTCTACAGAGGAATTATTGAGTCTGTCATTTGCACCTCTATAACTGTCTGGTTCGGTTCTGCAACCCAACAAGAAAAACACAGACTTCAGAGGATAATTAGAACTGCAGAAAAAATAATTGCTACCAACTTGCCTTCCATTGAGGACCTGTATACTGCACGAATCAAGAAGAGGGCCGTGAAAATATTTGCAGATCCCTCGCATCCTGGACATAAACTGTTTCAACTCCTACCCTCAAAACGACGCTATAGAGCACTGCACACCAGAACAACTAGACACAAGAACAGTTTTTTCCCGAAGGCCATCACTCTGCTAAACAAATAATTCCCTCAACACTGTCAGACTATTTACTGAATCTGCAGTAATTAATTTAATTTAATTAATTTAATTAATCGTTTCATAGTTCCCATCACCAATCTCTTTCCACTTATGACTGTATGACTATAACTTGTTGCTGGCAATCCTTATGATTTATATTGATATATTATCATCAATTGTGTTGTAAATGTTGTACCTTGATGAACGTATCTTTTCTTTTATGTACACTGAGAGCATATGCACCAAGACAAATTCCTTGTGTGTCCAATCACACTTGGCCAATAAAATTCTATTCTATTCTATTCTATTCTATTCTATTCAAACAGAAAAAGAAATTCAGAAATATTGGGCGACAAACCAATATTTTATACAGTCCAATTACTACCTCATGAACCAACAACTAGGAACCTCAAGGGATGCATCAGTCACTCAGCAAGTCTTCGTAGTGAAGGTGGTGATGAATAGATTCAATGAGCCCTTAGTCCTTACCTAAGTATAGAAAATTAATAAATCAGATTAATTTTCTATCCAGATCACTTTCATATTTTTCCAAAATATTATTCAGATATTTATTTTATACATATTTAGATTGGATTAATTAAGATTACTATTTATTAATATTACCACAACTAGGCTAATCTTACCACTTGTCCTAATGATAATGTCATTCTGTCCTAAAGCAAGCATAACTTGTATGCAGAGTTAAAGTTGGTCATTATTATCCCAATATGGCCATGCATTTGTAAGCATTGTGGGAAGATACTTTGATTATTATACTTTTGGATAGATGAGCCAAGTTAGTCTCAAAAGTTTTTCTTTTGCTCACTTCTGTTTTGACCATAATGACTAGCAAATATAGGGAATATCTTTAAAGATTTGTCATACATTGCTTTCTACTTTTACCAGTCCATATTAATTTTGTCACCCAGAGCCTAACTGACTTACTTACTTACTTACTTGGGTAAAAACAAGTAAGTCAATTGTTAGGTCTACTGGTTATTAAGGACCTTAGATGAATAGGGATGGAATGGAATGAATTGTATCCTTGTTTAGATGGTAAACATTCCTACTCAATCGATTTTATAACAAGCTATTCCTACATGCAATCCAAAGTGGATAAGACTGATGGCCTTTTTCATATTTAATATGGCAGATAATGTGTATTTTTCCCACAGATGTATCATAGGTACTGATGCAGTACTATTCTTTCCTGAATTTGTTTGGATTGGGTAGAATGTTGAACATATTGTTAATACTGGTTAATGTATCAGTATTATAAACTGTAAAAATTCATTGCCTCAAAATAATAAATACAAATGTTTCAATTATCATAAAAACAGACATATAAGATTATATCAAGAGAAATAACGAGTAATATTGTTCCACAAACAATTTAATGGGAAGTTAATGCAAATTAGAAGTTCAGTTTCATAATAGTTCTTAAAGTTTAGGATATATAAAATAGTCTTGAATTTACTTTTTTTTAAAAACACCTTTCTTTTAGCGTATAGAATTATCTCTTTAAAACAAATTCATTTCTCTTTGACTGATATAATAATTATCTCTGGTGACAGAACTTGTTCTTTGGAATTATCTTTCCCCTATGTATGCCTGGCTCTGACCCACAAAATATTTTGAAAAGTAGTTAAAACATTTCTCTTTCTCCAAACTAGAGCCAAGTTCCCATTTGTTATAATACAATTCTATTGTTATAATATATATTTGTTCTGATTGCCACTTTATTCTTTTTTTTCCACTTCCATTCTGTTGTGTCTGATTTTTGGAGCCTGAACAAGTCCCTGAAAGTTTTCTTGGCAAGCTTCTTTTTCAGAAGTAGTTTAACATTGCCTCCTTCTTAGGGTTGACAGAAAGTGTCTGGCCCAAAGCTACCCAGCAGGCTCTGTGCTTAAAGAGCGGTTGTGCTTCATAATGCAATGCCTCAATATGGAATTCAGGAATTCAGGTTGTTGGTTGAAAAGGAAGTTTTTTATTGCCAAAAAAAGTGAAATCAGATTTTCATAATCCTGGCACTTTGCAAGATTTCAAACATCCTAGTTTTTTCTGTTAGGCAGAGGTGGGATTCAGCCAGTTTGGACTAGTTCGAGCAAACCAGTTGTTAAAATTCTGCCCAGTTCCGTGAACCGGCTAATCTCACCACAAGCTGAACTTGCCCATTTTACAGCTCTTTTTCAGGCCATTTTGGATGTTCAGTAGTAGTAAATAAATAGAGAGGGAAATTGAGTCAAAGGCTTCAACAAGGTACAATTTTCCTCTCTATTTATTTACTACTACTGAACATCCAAAATGGCCCCAAAAATGGCCTGAAAATGGCCAACAAACATGCCAAAAGCCAGGCCAGAAAATGAAGATTTCAAATTACCTCTCTTGAAGCAATCTGGATTTGAAAGGGGAAGAGGAATTCATAGCTTGTGTGGACACACACTTCAGACTTCTCAATACTTCATATCCATTGTGCTTTTCTTCCTGCCCCACTGCACCAATCTTTTAAACATTTGTTGGCAAACACAAACTGAGCCTTCACCCCAAAGAATATTCCCCGTTCTGAATTTGGATTATTACACAACCATATGAAATAGTATAAAATCACACTACTAAGTACAGTAACACTTGGACTATAGCAAAACCTTGTGAAAAAGTTTTTTATAAATTCCCATACCCCATATATAGATTATGTTGAACAAATGTAATGGCTTTGGGTTGATTTAAAGCCAAGATATGAACATAAGGAAAACAAGAAAACTTCGTCAAAAACTTGAATTGCCATAATGTTGCCTTCCTAACGTCCCCTGCTTCCTTCTTTGCTCTAATTACCATTTCTGTACTAATAAACTTTACATCCAGTTTTGAACCAATTCTAAAAAAATAAGCTTGAAAGAGGGTCAAAAATCCTTCCATCCACTTGGACCTTTTCTTCATATTAGTATATCAGTAATGGGGTGGGAATCTTAAGTATCAGTGTAAAAGTCCCTTTTTTTCCAGTGACTTACGAGACCGCCTGCTGTTACCCTATGCCTCCCACTGATCCGTACGCTCTCATAGAGAGGGTCTCCTCAGGGTGCTGTCCGCCAAACAATGTCGGCTGGCGGCCCCCAGGAGTAGGGCCTTCTCTGTGGGAGCATCGACGCTCTGGAATGAACTCCCCCCTGGCATACATCAAGTGCCTGATCTTCGGACCTTCTGTCGTGAGCTAAAAACATACTTATTTATTCAAGCGGGACTGGCATAATAGTGTTGAATTTTAATTTGGGGTTTTGTTAATATTTTAAAATTTTAAATCTAAATTTTAATTACCGTATATACTCGAGTATAAGCCGAGTTTTTCAGCACGTTTTTTGTGCTGAAAAACGTCCCCTCGGCTTATACTCGAGTATATACGGCTTATACTCGAGTTTTTTTTTTTTTCTTCTTTTTTTCACATTATACCGGATGGCGCAAACTTGGCGGGCTTTTGCATTAGCGCGGGGAAGCCCTGCCGGTGCAGTGAGAGGGCGGGGCGGGGGAGCCGCCAGCCTTCTCGGCTGAGGGAGGGAGGGTTTCCCCGACCGGTAGCTGCCTCATTTCCCACCCTCGGCTTATACTCGAGTCCCCAGTTTACCCCAGTTTTTGGGGGTAAAATTGGGGACCTCGGCTTATACTCGGATCGGCTTATATTCGAGTATATACGGTATTAGCCTTTCATAATCTGCTATGTTTTAAATGTTGTTTTTAATTGTATATATCTTGTTTTTATTTCTGGCTGTACACCGCCCTGAGTCCTTCGGGAGAAGGGCAGTATAAAAATTTAATAAATAATAAATAATAATAATAACAGTTCTAGGATAAATCAGATAATGTCTGTCCATGTATCTCTTCTGTTCCACTTTTCCTCATTATCTGACTATTCCAGAATATAAATAAAGACAGAAGAGAACAGTTTAATATTGGGAGAACTTTGTGTCTATTTTAGGGCCAGAATAATCACAGCTCAATGACAGAGCATAGATATTGCATATTCAGGCAAAGCAGAGCTGAGGAAAACTTCTGTTGAGATCATTGCAAACTTCTCATAAATTATGGTCCATGAAGTGGAGAGATTAATGATCCTTAGATGCTTTTCTATATTTCTATGTTTTTATGCATAAAGCATGTTTCTATTAGAGTCTTTCTTCATAGATATGTTGCTCAGGATAATCTGTAATATTTTTTTTTTAAAAAGGAGACCAAAGCACAGATCCCTAAAAAGGATCTTAATTTGCCCATTTTTGACAGGGTTTTTCAAACTTGCAATCCTAAAATGTGTGGATTTCCAGAATTGCCCAGACAGCATTCTGGAAGTTGAAGCCTACACATCTTAAAAGATGCCAAATTTGAAACACACTGATTTATCAGAACATCTAGCTCAGGGGTAACCAACCTTGGCAACTTTAAGACACGTGGACTTCAAAATGGGCTGTAAAATGGGTGGGAGCGGGGCCAACCAATGTTGGGATTAACCCAAACCGGTCCAAACTGGCTGAATCCCACCTCTGCTCTTAAGGCAAGTGGCCAGGAGGCAGGGCTGGCTGTTATGACTGATGTCGAGTTGACTTTGACCCCATTCACATGACCACCCAGCTATGCCTACCCAGCCATTCTATAGGGCAGAAAACTGGTTGTTAAATTATTTGAATCCCACCACTGCTGTTAGGTGGCAAAACCTAATAGACTTGGTGGACTCATAAAATTAAAGTGAGTCAGATCTGACTAGTACTTGGGTGAAAAATCAATAGAATTGTTAGAAGATTAAATAGGAGTGTTTTTTAAAAATCCCATAAAAATAGTAAACCACTCCCATCTTATTTGTATTTTAGTGTTATATGAGCTTGGGGTTCAGATCTTTTTGCAATTTTTTCATGGTTTTTCCCTAATTTAATATTTTATTTTGTCGATTGTATTTGTGTTTGTACATATAAAGAGCTTTATTACTGTTACATGTTAGTGATGCCATACACTAAGTAAATAAATAAACAAACATTTGTAGGAATAAGATATTGAGAATTTTAAAGAGCTATTCCATTGCAACAGCATAATGCAGACCATAATACATTCTCCTCTGGGTATTTAGCCTTGAGGTATATCAGAATGTCCTTTAATAGCAATTTTGTGAGGAGAAAGAGAAGCTGAGATTTCAAATTTCCTTACAATGGAGATCCAGGTTATATGTACTATACATGTCCATTTTAAGTCTGAAGTAGTGAAAATTGGGGAGATGTTTTTCTAGTAATTTAAATATATGAGCTTTCCATTGTGATATTCATTTGTTTGATGTGACGTTTCAAATGGTTCAGCAGTGCTGATGCCCATCACTGGTTAATCAATAGATGTTGAAAAAAGATACTGTATCACCTTCAATTTACTATTTTATTGCAAGAACAATCAAATGGGCCCTTACTTAGGAGAAAAGATTCATGAAGGCATCCTCCTAGGGTAAAGACAATTGACAGAGAGACAAAAGAGCATTTATCATTCTTTCCCTAACATTAAATCTTGTTGCAGCCAATGTAGAGCTCTGTAGTTGATAGAAGAAAAACTATACAAGAGCAATGGCACTCCTAGACTTTTTTCCTAGATTGTTAACCTTGTTAACATTATAATAGCCCTTTACAGCTGAGCTACTGCTGATAATGACTTTTGATTATATGTCAGTTCAATTACAAGAAGTGTCAGTCTTGTTCTTTGCTGTATTTTCTTTTTCCCATTGGAACCCATCTTTTATCCTCTGGTTGTGATTGAAAATACCTGTAGTGGTCAATGAATTTAGGTCATATATTCCAGAGGATCTTCCACATAAGTCAAAAGTTTGAAGAGAAAACATAAGAGCCACATAGAAACATCACAAGCTGTATAGCCTACAAAGTAAAATTAAATTGTCACCTTAATTGAAGGTGGAAGAATTTTAAATGTTAGGATTATGCAAAATTCACATAGAATCTATTCAATTCATATTCATTCAGTACCCATTCATACCTGACTCTATTTCATGTTATCTTACCCACACATAGTTCTACTGTTCTACTTCCCTGCTATATCCAGTGTTTCTTACTTTTAGGTCATTTCTAAGATACCTAACTCTTACTTCCATATAGTAAACGGTTGGTTTTTTTATGCCTTTTGCAATCATCCACTCCTCTTTCCCTGCCAAATATTTATGGATAAATATATAAGGTATGATTGTTATGATGTTAAAGGTACACGAATATGTGTGTACTTTTGCTTGCAGGCAGTGCTGTGCTGTTGACAGAGAACATGAATCATTTGCAACTTAGTGCAGATTTTGAAATTATAACAAAGACCAAGATAGTTCTACTTGACAGGGGAAATGGAATAAATGACTGCAAGTTATATATAGAAGGTGAAAAACTCAAACATGTAGATGAATGCAGTAGAATGTGTGCACCTTGATAGGGTGTTTTTTTTTAAAGAAGTGAAAACAGGTGGGGGGGAATTAAAATTTGCAAATACTGCAAAAGGTAGAGGGTTATACATTGTTAGTGTGAGGAATGAATAACAAACAAAACAGAAATGACTACATTGAAGAACACACTTCTTCCCACTTTGTTAAAAGAACACGACAGTTAGAAGAAACATAAAAGTTGAATCCAGGTGGGCAAGTTATAATAAGGAAGTATGTGTGGGAAAAGAAGAAGCATTAGAGTCACAAATGAATGGGTGATGAATGAATGCAAATTGAATACAAATGTGCTCTAGTATTAGAGTACACTGAAGTGGTTTGGTCATATATCAAGAATGACTGGTTGAGAATGACTGAAAAGTTACTTTTGGATAGAATTGATGAGTCCACAAAAGAACAAAATGAGAAATTTAAAGGGCAATGTATGAAGCAATGTGTGGATATAATGAAAGCAAAGATCATTTGCACTCCTAGACTTTTTTCCTAGATTGTTAACCTTGTTAACATTATAATAGCCCTTTACAGCTGAGCTACTGCTGATAATGACTTTTGATTATATGTCAGTTCAATTACAAGAAGTGTCAGTCTTGTTCTTTGCTGTATTTTCTTTTTCCCATTGGAACCCATCTTTTATCCTCTGGTTGTGATTGAAAATACCTGTAGTGGTCAATGAATTTAGGTCATATATTCCAGAGGATCTTCCACATAAGTCAAAAGTTTGAAGAGAAAACATAAGAGCCACATAGAAACATCACAAGCTGTATAGCCTACAAAGTAAAATTAAATTGTCACCTTAATTGAAGGTGGAAGAATTTTAAATGTTAGGATTATGCAAAATTCACATAGAATCTATTCAATTCATATTCATTCAGTACCCATTCATACCTGACTCTATTTCATGTTATCTTACCCACATAGTTCTACTGTTCTACTTCCCTGCTATATCCAGTGTTTCTTACTTTTAGGTCATTTCTAAGATACCTAACTCTTACTTCCATATAGTAAACGGTTGGTTTTTTTATGCCTTTTGCAATCATCCACTCCTCTTTCCCTGCCAAATATTTATGGATAAATATATAAGGTATGATTGTTATGATGTTAAAGGTACACGAATATGTGTGTACTTTTGCTTGCAGGCAGTGCTGTGCTGTTGACAGAGAACATGAATCATTTGCAACTTAGTGCAGATTTTGAAATTATAACAAAGACCAAGATAGTTCTACTTGACAGGGGAAATGGAATAAATGACTGCAAGTTATATATAGAAGGTGAAAAACTCAAACATGTAGATGAATGCAGTAGAATGTGTGCACCTTGATAGGGTGTTTTTTTTTAAAGAAGTGAAAACAGGTGGGGGGGAATTAAAATTTGCAAATACTGCAAAAGGTAGAGGGTTATACATTGTTAGTGTGAGGAATGAATAACAAACAAAACAGAAATGACTACATTGAAGAACACACTTCTTCCCACTTTGTTAAAAGAACACGACAGTTAGAAGAAACATAAAAGTTGAATCCAGGTGGGCAAGTTATAATAAGGAAGTATGTGTGGGAAAAGAAGAAGCATTAGAGTCACAAATGAATGGGTGATGAATGAATGCAAATTGAATACAAATGTGCTCTAGTATTAGAGTACACTGAAGTGGTTTGGTCATATATCAAGAATGACTGGTTGAGAATGACTGAAAAAGTTACTTTTGGATAGAATTGATGAGTCCACAAAAAGAACAAAATGAGAAATTTAAAGGGCAATGTATGAAGCAATGTGTGGATATAATGAAAGCAAAGATCATTTGCAAGTTAGAAAAATATAAGTATACTGAAGGATTTGAATGGAAACTCGAGTTAGCTTAGTTTTTTCTTTTTTCCTATAACAATGTTAGCTTTTGAGATTATTACTTTGCTCTTTTTTGCTGTAGCTTTGCTTCATTTTTTATATGTCACACCACTTTTTGAAATGGAGATTTAGGCATACAAATTCAAGGGCTAAGTGTAACCCATGGGCTTAAAAAGTGTCCCTAGAGTCTAAATATTGAAGGACATATAGATAAATTATTAAGGATAAAACCTTGTGAATTCCATAATTTGGCTGTTTGTGTAATCTGACAAACCATCTCATACATAGCTTTTCAACTAAAGTTTTTATTATAAACTTACCGAAATTGATATTAGTAAAATACAACAAACCTTGATTACAAATTTCTCTTTTTATATTTTCACATGATTCTAGATTCAGATAACATGGTACGCCTAACAGTTTAGAGAGCTATGTATGAAGACACAATGTGCTCATTCAACCAGGCTATTATATTTAATATATTATGTGACCATAGCCACTGGAATTTTAAGAGTATTTTGTAAAAAAAAAAAAGAAGAAGAAAAACACCAGACACATCCTGGGGAATGGGGAATGTAGGGATGAAAGTATCAAAACAAACAAGAAGACTGCTCTCCCTCCAACAGACACCCATGAAAACAACTAAAAGTGTGTATACCCAACAAGACAGACACAGACATCAGACGATAATTAGAACTGCAGAAAAAACAACTGCTACCAACCTGTCTTCCATTGAGGACCTGTATACTGCACAAGTCAAAAAGAGGGCTGTGAAAATATTTACAGACCCCTCACATCCTGGACATAAACTGTTTCAACTCCTACCCACAAAACTACAGGGCACTGCATACCAGAACAACTAGACACAAGAACAGTTTCTTCCCAAACGCCATCACTCTGCTAAACAAATAATTCCCTCAACACTGTCAAACTATTTACTAAATCTTCACTACTATTAATCTTCTCATCAGCCCCATCACCCATCTCCTTCCACTTATGACTGTATGACTATAACTTTGTTGCTTGTATGCTTAGGATTTATACTGATATTGTTTCCTGATTGCTTATTTGTACCCTATGACTATCATTAAGTGTTGTACCTTAGAATTCTTGATGAACGCATCTTTTCTTTTATATACACTGAGAGAATATGCACCAAGACAAATTCCTTGTGTGTCCAATCACATTTGGCCAATAAAAATTCTGTTCTGTTCTGTTCTGTTCTGTTCTGTTCTGTTCTGTTCTGTTCTATAGAATGCCGGGAAAGAAAAGATATATTAAGTAAAACAAGAAAAAACAATGACAAGCTCAAAGTTAAGTAGATCAGGCACTTCCTTCTTCATTTGCTCAAGAAAAGGAGGTTGCTAAGAGATCCTGTAATTAAGAAGCAATTTATAAGGTTAAATCCTCTGTCTGTCAGATATTGTCAAAGAGCAATTGGAGGTAGGCTAAACATTTTCTCTCCAAGCATTCATAATGTTGGTGAAAGACATACAAAGGTCTCTCCTTCTATAGACAAACCTTAATAAATGACCATGAACATGTCTAAGTAATAAATTGCACATGTCCTGATTTTACTAATATGGTCACATAATTGCTATTAATATACATTAAGCTAATAACTCTTTTTCATTTAAAAAAAATCTCTTTAAGCCTACTGTGTACTAGTGTAGTCAATGGGGATTGTAGTGATAAATGCTTGAACAAGATAGGACACTGTCTTCAGATGTAAAGACATTCATCCAAAACCAGTCTACCTCAACTTGCCCTCTGTTCAACACTACTCTTGGGACATACTAAATGCTTCCTCAGCTGTAATCAGTGAATAATTCATCTACTGTATTTCCTCCCATAGTCTAACATGAAAGAGTAAAAGGTCTTTGAAAGTTCACTAGCTAGTGAATAATGAAAGTACTTACAAATGGGATGCCCTGCAATGCTTATTAAATATGCAGGAATAGTGTCATGAACCTAATTTCATTTTAGCCAAAGTTGGTTACTGGTTTGTTGAACTGGATACTTGATTCATAAAGCTAACTATTATTCAACTTCTTAATGATTTCTGAAAAACTGTAAACAACCAAGAAAGAATTACAAATTAAGTAACATAGACCAAATGCACATGGAGAGTAGATGAAAGAAAAATACTAGGACTTCCAACATTATTTATTGCAACAATTTCTTGATAAACAAAAGAAGGATTCCTTTACATAGTGAATATTTAACTTATGGACTTCATTGCTAAAAATGTTGAAACAAATTCCACTTAGTGGTTAATGAATTCATGAATAACAGGCCTGTAATTGTGGATACTAGTTGTGATTTCTAAAATCGAATCTTCCTGTTCTGAGATATACCAGAATTCACATGGGCTAGCAACTTCTTCTGTACAATGTTCTTCCTGTTAATTTCCAATACCATCTGTCTGGCTACATTTACTATATTTACATTAACAAAACCATGGACTAGAGTGACCTTTAAGAGTCGATATTTTTACATTCTTTTGTTTTCTAGCTTAATAACAATCAGGATCAGGATATCCAATGATGAGCATCACAAATTAATAATAAATATCAAATATTTACAGAAAACAGACTAAAGTAAAAAAAAAAAACAATTTTTAAAAATTCAATATAATCAAGATTTAAATGGTTAGCAGGCTAAATTTCACCTGCAATTTCCATGTGTTCTAAAATAAATCAATTTCTATCAACCTAATCTGAGAGATATATACTTTTGTGCTGCCTAAACTTTTTACACCTTTGCTTCATGGAGTTTTCAAAAAAAAATACAACCCTTGAGATATCATGATGAGACACATTTGAAGAATTCACCACCATCTGTTGATCCTTTTATCTCCAGCATAATTTTTGCTCATTTATTTGTACTGTCAGAGAATGAGGTCCCATATTTAGTATTCCCACAGCATAGAATAATGAGGATTAGTCATGAAGCCATGGAAAGTGAATAAAATCAAAACAATAAAAATTAAAAATAAGTGGTTGTATATATAAATGGAGGGTGACACTTGCAGAAATACGACCATTTTATACCAGGTGTTACCCCCTATTTTCTATGATGATGGAAGTTTCTAGATCATTTAGCTAGTCCAACTCATCCATAGGCCCTCTAGAAAGGCACTTCTGCAATGTTTCACTCTCAAGCCATGCTTCCCTCCCTTCCATAATCATACATGTATATGTAGTCCTTTGGGTTTGAAGAAGACACTTTGTTCTGCAGTTCATCTGTGAATATGGAGGTGGCTTTGCCATAAAGCATAGTATCTAGTGCAAAGCTGGCTGAGGAACTCTGGGGGTTGAAGTCCACAAGTCTTAAAGTTGCCAAGGTTGGAGACCCCTGCACTAGGGCACTGGAAGTCAATTGTTGTGTAACTGTTATTCTGTGAATGGTTTTCTATCAGTTTTTGGCAGTGCCTGTTTTCAAAGTCTGTGGAAGCTTCATAATACAGGGCTCATGAATGGTTTCTGTCAGCAGTGACAACTTCTAGTTCCCTTGGCTGGATGTCACTGTAAGGTTGCCTTCACAGTGCTTTTGTGGCACTTCTGTGAATGATCTTGAGGTTCTTCCCAATCTCCAGTATATCACAGACAAGTGGTGAGGCATATGGTGGTTATCATTCTGATGATGTGTCACAGTCATCTCTTAATTAACAGGTATTGATCAGAAATCTTTTTCTTTTTAGCTTTCAATTTAGGAAATCTATTGAGCAACTCAATAAGATGTGTTGGCTATTTTGGCTCATTTTTCTGAGGATTGTAGTACTAACATACATGGCAATTGGGAATGCTATCCTCAGCTGTGAGTTTTATAAATACCTATATAGCTTTACATATGTTTATATGTTTCCACTATTTGTAACTCACTGCAAGTAATTATACTGTATATTATGTGTAATTTGTTGCTAGAAAAAAAAATCCGACTCTCGCAGTGGTGAAATCCAATTTTTTTTACTACCAGTTCTGTGGGTGTGGCTTGAGCATGGCTTGGTGGGCATAGCAGGGAAAGATACTGCAAAATCTCCATTCCCACCCTACTCCAGGGGAAGGATATTGCAAAATCTCCATTCCCACCCCACTCTGGAGCCAGCCAGAAGTGGTATTTGCCAGTTCTCTGAATTGCTCAAAATTTCCGCTACCAGTTCTCCAGAACCTGTCAGAACCTTCTGGATTTCACCCCTGGACTCTCATTTAGCATCATTCATATAACTTTGTTGGTGCCAAAACAGGAGGGTTGAATTTAAAAAAATGCATCCAGTGTTATAAATTTCCAGCAGATGGCAGTACTGGCATGATAGAAGCTCTAACGTGTTCTTTAGTATTTGTTCTTTCACTTTAGGAAATTAGGAAGTTGCTGCAAGAAAAGCTTTTGTTGCTATTGTTTGTGAAATGGTGCTCTCTCAGCTTGGTTGTTTTGTTGCAGATATTTTATTCCTCAAACTAAGTAATATCATCAGTACTAGTAAGGAGTCCTTACTAAGGATAACCAAGCTCAGAGAGCATCAAGGACCCTTCATTTCAACCATGAGTTGCAAATATTCTCCTTTATTGTTTATGAAGCGAAAGCCTGCAATGGGTATACTGTAACTGGATTTTTGATTCACAAAAGAGCATTTCAAATTGAAACTCACTAGCAAATGCAGGTTGTTTTTGGTTATGACTGGGTTGACATAAACATTCTGTGTTGCTGGGCCAAAAAAAAAAATGAGATAATGAACTGGGAAGAACTAATTTGCGTGATAAAGAACAAAGTGGACAAACTATGACAGCAACTGTCAAGTTTCACACAAGAAAGCTTGATGAATTGATTAAAGATAATCAGCAGATCAGTCAAAGGGAAATTGCAGTCAATCTTGGCATTTCACTGAAAGGTATGAGACACATTATTGATATTATTCAAAACTGGAAAGTTTGTACAGGATGGATTCCTTGCATGCCGAAAGCTTCACAATCTGAACTTTGCTAGCAATTGTTGACAGTAAGATTATACTCATATTGTGTACAAGAATAATGGTAAAGAATCTTTTCACAATGTTATGACAATCAACAAAATAAGATTTCATCATTATGACCCAGAAATAAAGCATCAGTCAATGGAATATAATGTCCAAGCCTGTGTGGTGGGGGTAGGAAATCAAAATTCAAGCTTTGACAGGAATCTCTTGGTTACAATTATTTGGGATGTAGATAGTATTACTCCCATGGATTTTCTTGAACCATGTACCACTATAACCTATGGCACGCATGCCGGAAGTGGCACGCAGAGCCATCTCTCTGGGCACGCGAGCTGTCGTCCATTGCTATTCTGGGTTCCAGTGCTCTGGCCAGCTGGTCTTCACACACACAGGAGTGCTGGAAACCAGAAGAGCAACTGCCCAGTGCACATGTGCAAGCCGGGAAGATGATCTTCCTGTTTCCAGCACGCGCATGTGCACCAGCCACCTGGTCTTCAGGTTTCTGGCATGCATTCATGTGTAAAGACCAGCTGGCCGGTGTGCATGTGCTTGCTGGAAACCAGAAGATCATCTTCCTGGTGCATGCATGCACACCGGGCAGCTGCTCTTCAGTTTCTTGCATGTGCTCTTGTTTCAGCACTCAGTGCTAAGAAGGTTCGCCAACACTGCACTGTAACATTGCAGCATTCTAAACTTTTAAACAACAATTAAACAAATTTGAAAGCAAAAGAAGTAAATTTGTTGTAGCATGTCAGTGTTAGGTCTTATATCTCATAGACCGCCCAAGAGATTTATTGTGAAACTGGATCTTATTGTCCTATCCCATTTGCTGTACCATTCAGGATTGGTGCCATGAGACTAACACCTGTTGCCCAAACTGAAGAAATACCTTAACAGGCATCTGCTTAACTAAAGAGTTACCTGGTTGAAAAGACAAAGTGTGATGATTTTTCTTGGTGATTTTAAGATCCTTTTTATCATTGGCAAAAGTATATACAGTAGTTCATAGTTGTGATTATGTGCAAAAGTAAATACAGATAATGAGAGCTACTTCAAGGATCATTTTTATGATTCATTTTTAAAATATCTTTATTAAGTACAGTTATGGAGGTCTGGGCAGTACTTTTCATTCAGCCCTTTGTAGTTTATATTACCGGAATCTCTGGTTTTAATTATTAATTATTCTGAATAGAAAGAATGTCAAAAAGTAAAGGAAGTAGTTTTCCATGATGATGTTATAGACTTTAAATTAAAAATTGTGAGTTATCAAGTTTTCAAAACCTATCAGGCAATTTAAAATGAAACATAAAGATCAACTCATGGGAAGATTACGGTACACAGTGAAGAAAAATTGAAGAGAAAGTCAGCATGTAAACTGAGAAAACATAGTAGGGAGCCCTGAGGGACCTCTTAACATAATGAACATAACCCAAGTTCAAAAGCCATAATGTAACATGGTATTATAATATCTAAAATATTAGTTAAATACACTGTTGAATCAGGTCTTCAAGATCCAATTCATAAAAAAGATTCTTAAAGATTTAAAACAGTTTATCAGTGTCAGCCAAAACAAAAACAAAAACATTAATTTTCAGCAACATCAAAAAGTATTTTTAGCAGTGTTTCATCAAAATCTATTTTTCTATAATTATAAACAAAGTCTATTTGTAGCTTTTCCTGGTAGCTAGAAGGAAATTGACTTGTTATAATTCTTTAATAGATGTTGGGACAATACCAGAACAAATGAGGTAATGACTGCAAAATGAACCAACTAATAAAGTTAGCTAATCCTTTAGAAGTCAAAAAGGCCAGAGGTCCAATGAGCAGATGGCGAAAGCATCTGTGAAACATTTGGACAAGCTCCAGGAAAAGACTTTTCATAACCTACTAACTTAATTCATTTTATCCCACAAAATATGACTATGAAAAGCAAAGGTATATAATCTATGGCGCCAGATTCACAAGTGACTGACACAAAACCTTAGTATACCTTCCTGAAGCAATTTCAAATTTGATACAAAACTGTATTTTAAGGGGTAGAACAATTACATTAAATATAGGTTTTACTCTGACTCCATCCCCATTAGTCCAATAAAAAGCAGAGTTTACCCAATTTATCTTTGTCCCAGGAAGGTGTCCATCCTTGATCTAAAGCAGGGGTCTGCAACTTTAAACACTCAGAGAGCCATTTGGACCCGTTTCCCACAGAAAAGAAAACATCGGGAGCCACAAAACCGTTACTTCCCATGCCTGACTATTTCTTGAGTGGCCACAAAACTAGCATATGTAGTTGAATTAAACGTTCTGTTTTCTCCTGAAACTTGTATCTGAAGAGACGTGTTGTATGAAATTATGCCATTTTTATCCATCTTCAGTTGGAAATAACATTTTACAAATCTATATAGAGATCCTTAAAACTGAAATTAAATTTCTGCCACTAAAGACATCCCTACCTTTTCCTGTTCTTAGAAAAGTCTTCTAATTCCAAATATATGACCTGATGTCACCATTACCCCAATTTTTTTGCCTGCAATTCCATTATAGTGTATTTTGCAGTATATCAGCCTTTTCCAGACAGGTACCCCGAAGACATGTTAAAATTGCAGTTCCCACTAAGTTCAGTATATATTCTAGATAGCTAAAGTCATAAAACATTAAAGGGACTCACACTGGGGAAAATTAGATTATGAAATGACATGGATCTCAACTTCCAATGGTGGATATTCATTTCTCAGGTTGTCCATTTCTAGTTTAACAGCCTTCCTCTTTGGGACATAATAAAATATGGTAGCTTTCCTCTGAAAGACCCAAAGATTCTGACAATAAATAAAGCAGGTTTGTTTGGTTTTGATTCCATATGTTATATGAAACTGTCAGTAGCTGACTAATCAATAAACAATTCCCATTTTAATGCAATATGTGAATCTAACTATTGAAAGTTGATGAGCATTTATAACCAAAGAAGACACATGTTAAATGTTGTACCTTGATGAAGGTATCTTTTCTTTTATGTACACTGAGAGCATATGCACCAAGACAAATTCCTTGTGTGTCCAATCACACTTGGCCAATAAAAAATTCAATTCTATTCTATTCTATTCTATCTTGGACGACAAAGCAAAAGAGAACGTGATCCTGAATGAGAGTAAGTTTAAAGAATGATTTGTGTCTTGCCATTGAGCCCTCACATCCACTTTCTAGTCAAGAATTTGAGCAAATAACTTGTCTTTTAACTCCTCCCTATTTTCCTTTCTGCAAAATAGATGTTTTTCTACCAGCTTCATCTACCTAAGCAAACGTTTTGTGAAAACCCATCTCTATTGTCCAGAACCATCCCAACCCCTTTTTTGTAAATGAGGCTTCTTTCTTGGTAAAAGCGTATTGCTCATCAGTTCACACCTCAAAAATGCATATCCCTAAGGCTAACCTTTTCCAGACCGAGTGCCCAAAGTGCAAGTGCGCCCTAACCCCCAAAATGCAATGTGTGTGCGACCCCTCCACATGTGCCCCCCGCGCATGCCACCTGTGCACACGCATGCAGCCCCCCACATACTCCCCATGCATGTGCATACATGAGGGTGGGTGGGGTGCATGGTCCCCACATGCACTCCGCCCACCCACCCCCACGTGTGCGCAGCAAAGACCTAAAGACCAGCTGGCTGGCGGGAAGCACACACGTATGCACAGCAGAGCTGAATTGGGATTACGGCTCACGTGCCCACAGAGAGGGCACTGTGTGCCATCTCTGGCACGCATGCCATAGGTTCGCCATCACAGCCCTAGGGTATCATTATCCAAGTCTATAACCCACTTAACTTCTAAAGATGTTTTAAACAATCACCTTGCTTAAAAGATACTAAGTAAGGAGTTGTCTATCAAAAAAATGTTGCATCTTGTTAAAAAGCTCACAAATGATTCACAGTTGAATGGGAAAAGATTTCCCTGGTGCATTTTGTTGCATTTTTACACTCAGGAAGTCCTGCCTAATGCATACCAAATGTGATATATGTGAGAAAGAGAGTGAAACAGAAAAAGATTCAATGCTATGTTTGCTATAGGCCAAAACCAATAACCTGACCATCAGAGGAAAATAACATTTTTCTTCAAAATTATTAAATTTTATATGATTGATTTTTCCCCCCTACCAACACTGTTTAGTTTAATGTTGCTAAGGTAAACCCTTCTACAGTATGAAGATTTTTCCCTATTGGTTTTTTTCCTCTATATTATGTTCTTCTTTTTAGTCTACTGTGTATTCTTTAAGGTGTTATTGTTAATTTTATCTAAGCAATTGCTATTACTCAGTTTACTTACTATAAAGAAAGTGGCTAATTGTGGCTCACACCCAACAGTATAACAATGGGCGTCTATTCAAACAGTGAGGCTTTCCCTTATCTGTCACCCTCTCCTCAGGTCCATCTGCTCCAAACATCTTGAACCCTCCAGAGTAGTGAACATTGAAAAGTTTACAGTTCACTGCAAGATGGCTCTTAATGGCAACAACCCTACTATTCCTCATGAATATTTAAGCATTACACATTTATTTTTAAACTTTATGTGCTACATTGTCATCCTCTCACATCCATTTGACTGAAATTAATCAGCCCAATAAAATATTCTAGAATATACATTCTGAAATGCAATATGAAAGCAACCTAAAACATTTCTAAAGATCTCTACATGTGTCATGCATTCAAAACACATAAAAATAGGAGTGTCAATCAAGGAGAGAACCAACTTTTCCCTGAGTTAGAACAATTAATCAGTGGAACAGCTTGTTGTTGTGGTTGTTCCATCACTGGAGGTTTTTAAGAAGAGATTGGATAACCACTTGTCTGGTATAGTATAGGCAGTGGTGGGATTCAAGTAATTTAACAACCGGTTCTCTGCCTTAATGATTTCTTCCAGCAACCAGTTTGCCAAACTGCTCAGAAAGTTAACCACCGGTTCTCCCGAAGTGGTGCGAACTGGCTGAATCCCACCACTGGGTATAGGGCCATGATAATGAACCTATGGCACGCGTGCCACAAGTGGCACGCAGCACTCTCTCTGTGCCCAGTTCAGCTCCATGCACATGTGCGCACACCTCCCACCAGCTAGCTGGTCTTTGGGTCTCTGCTGCGCATGCATGGGGTGTGTGCAAGGGGGCCTGTGTACACATGAATGGGGGGTGGGGTATGTGCGAGAGCCCCACACATGTATGCACAGGGCTCAGGTGTGGGGGAGTCATGCGTGCATGCATGAGGGCATGTGCAGGGGCCACGTGTGCACACATGGAGTGGGGCGCATGTGCAGGGACGTGCACACATTGCATTTTTGGGCTTCAGGCACGCTCACGTACATTCATGTATGCAGGCTTTGGGTACTCGGTCCGGAAAAAGTTAGCCATCGCTGGTATAGGGTCTCCTGCTTGAGTAGGAAGTTAGATTAGAAGACCTCCAAGGTCCCTTACAACTCTATTTTTTTGTTGTTATTCTGTTATCTGTTATTGCATGTATACTATTTTGACCTTTTTGACTTGCTGATGCTCCTGACTTTGTGTGTGTTTTCTCTAATCCATTTTTCATCTCCATCATTAGATATTCAATACTCTTCCTTGTGCTATTATTTTCCTTTCTTTGCTCTGACAGCATTGTTGTTGTGGTCCGTTAGCAGCCTACAGAGCTGGCAATGGAGTCGGACAGCGATGAGGCTGAGGTGAGGCCAGGGCCATTGGGAAGTGAGGTGCAGCCTCCAGAACCTCCAGAGACTTATAGTAGTGAGGCAGAGGAACAGGAGGAGCCCGTTCCCAATGCACGCATGAGAAGACCTGCCAGAAGACAAGAGTAGCTCAAGCAGAGAGGACAATTTCAGGAGTAGGGCCAAGAGATGATTGTCCCCTCCCATAAGGCTTAAAACAGACAAGCTTTGCCGGAAAACAATGTTGTAGCTGCATCTTCTGCTTCATATACGACTTTGTTTTTGTGGCTTCTGGACGTTTGCCAGGAAGGGCCTTTGGCAGTTTGTCTAATTGGACTAAAGTTTGTGAGATAACTGATGAATTTGTGTTGGGAGGCATTTGTTTTACTTTGAGTTGAACAACGCTGGGAATGAAGTATTTCCCAGCTATTTGAATAAAGTTTGTTTTTCCATGGACTAAGTTTATTACTACCTACTTGGGCCTGGGTCACAGCAATTGTGTCTTATTCACTCATTCTTCCTTTACTTAAAAAAAGAAAAGTAAAAGAAAAATGTGTTGATTGAAGACTTGATGATTCAAGTTAATACTATCTATTCACAGCCTCCCAGAGTTGTGGATGCTCCATCATTGGAACTTTTCAAGGAAAGATTGGACAACCATTTGTCAAGGATGGTATAAGGACTTCTGCCTTGGGCAGGGGGTTGGACTAGAAGACCTCCAAGATTTCTTCCATCCCTATGATTTTATGATTATTTTTAGTATGGTTTTTGATCATTCAGGCTTCTTTCTCTGAACAATTTATCTATTTTCTCTTTTCTTCCTATATTTCCTTCATTCTACGAATTGTCACAGTCTTTTGAATTTTGACTTCTCTTTTTGTTTTCTTATTCCTTTCCAGCAGGGATATCCATGAGGGGTCAAAATGTCAACATGGCATCTGTGCTGCATGATCAAAGCTCTCTTGCTTCTCAATGTTGCAAGCACAAAACAAAGGGAGATGGCTCTGCAAACAGTGTTACTGTGCTATCTTGACTTTTTTAAACCTTCTTTCTCTCCTCATATTGATGCCCTTGCTTTCCACTATAAATGCAGCAAGTTACTTGGCAATTCACTCTCTCCAGCACCTGAAATTCTTTAGTGACACTGTTTAAAATCTAAGCAAAAAGCAAAATTTCCTTAATTGTTTTCTTCATATAGATTTTCTTTATTTCCCTATCATTCCTTCTCATGTCCTTTTCTTGAATTTCTTACTCAGTAATCCATTCTTCCTTCCTTCCTTCCTTCCTTCCTTCCTTCCTTCCTTCCTTCCTTCCTTCCTGAGAGAAATGAAATTATTCCTATAAAGTAGGTATTCCTATAAAGTATATAGCCTAAGTAACTCCATATTTATGCTTCTCATGACCTGAGCTAACCAAAGCTATTTTAGCTGTGTAAGACACTTAGAAAAGGGAAGTATATATGACTCCTGTTCTGAGGAAACAAAGCCATAAACTTAAGTTCGCACATTCTGAGTTAGGTCAGGCTGAATTAATAGAAGGAAGGAAGATACTATGTTCCACTTAATCGTTGTGGTAAAGGACATATAGGGAGGGTATTTCCATAGGGAATATCTGAATGAGAAAGATGTTGCTGAATAAGCCAAAATGTTATGTAACTTCCAAAAAACAATGATAAGTGGGGGCGTGTTAATTGTTTTGCTGATTGTTCGAAAATGTATTTAAACCATGTATTCAGAGCCATAAGACATTCTTTCTCCTTCATGAGAGAACCCTTTTGCAAAAAATTGTGATATATTTATGTATATATATCTATAATAAATCTGCCTTATACTTGTTCATGGCCTCCACATTATTTTCTATGAGGTTTGTGTTTTTTAAAAATCTCACACTTCCTTCCTTCCTTCCTTCCTTCCTTCCTTTCTTCCTTCCTTCCTTCCTTTCTTCCTCCTAGGCCTGCTAATGAATTTTAGCTGATTTTATTAACTAAAGACTTAATTCATGCTTCTGAAAAACAGTTAGTTTTCAGAAAGGTTACCCTGAATTTTTCATACAGTTCTCTGCTCAGAACTTGCATGCAAACATTTTATGTTCCCATGAAATATACTTAGCATTGTCTTTCAAAACATTACAGAAGATATAGCATCTTATAGGGAATCTTTTACTTTTCCTTAATTGGAGTCTTGAATTCCAAGGCATTTGGAGAAAGGCATATCCTGAAGAAAGGAAAATAAGACTATGTATGGAAAACGTTGCTTCTACCTGATTGGATAGAGAAAACATGGGAATTACTAACTTTTCACATTCATCAATTTGCTTATGAGAGTTTGATGTAGTAGTTAAAGCACCAGCCTAAAACCAGGAGTCTGTGACTTGTAGTCCCCCTGTAGGAATTTAGCACCCACCCCCCTCCTAGAAGAATGAAATATTTTAGAAAATATTTAAAAAGGCAGAATATATTTCCCTGGATGAGAAATGGAGAAACATGTTTTAAAGACAAAGCAGCTCCCTGCAACTTCCTGACTCCCCCCCACCTTTGTCAATGGGCCATTAAAGCCTCAACCAAGCTCACTCAATCCCCCCTTCATTTGCAACACAATAGAACAGAAACTCACCACATGGCAAGGCTCAGGCAAGCTTGAGGGACAACCTACAATGTTAACTAAGACCCCTAGACCACCTGGGAGTTTGACAACCAATCAGGATACTCTTCCTGTGCCCCAGAAAGTTCAAAGCTCAGAAAAAGCATAAAGCCAGGGAGCACACAGGATCTCAGCCCTTTTTCTGTTCAGGAACTCAAGCCATGTGATCCTGACCACCATTAAACTATCTTTCCAAGCAGCCTCCATGTTTCCAGTGTCTTTGTCCCCACTTGGAACTGAACCCAGATGGATATTTCTTCCAACACCCCCCTCCCCACTTAGGCACAAAACCAGCTGGATAATCCCAGGCCAATCATTCTCTGTCATCACTGAGAAGGAGACTGTGCCCCTATGAAGGAATATTGCCAAAGGAATTGTGACTAATCCAGACAGTCACAAGAATCAAAAACTGACTCAGAAGAGTAAAAATCTTGTCTGAATCTTGTCTGAAAGCCTGGCTATACTTTTTAATCTTTTGCTAGATATCTTTCAGTTTAAATAAATATATCTATTGTTTCTTAGTCTCTTGATTCAAACAAGAATGGCTTGCTTTCTTGAAATATTTTCATTCCTTGATTTAATGATTCCTTATTATCACCTTCATTTTATTGGCAAGTCTACATGTATACCAGAGGAGGAGTAAGAAATGTTCAATTTGCCGTAGCCCTAAACGCAACATCTATCTATTTTCCTTTTTGTCAAATTAAGATCTGAATCTAATTTAATGATGAAAAGTCTGTATATCTCTTTTAATTAAGAGGTATAGCCTGGATTGTGCTTATTTTTACATGGTTTTTCTCTTACACTATTGTACTGACACAAAGCAGATATTTGTAATTTAGCCAAAATGGATAATTATTATTGATATTTGATGTCAAATCTTTGTACAGTATTATAATACATTACTGAAAAGGAAAATATTAGCATTCCTCTGTTATGTTTGGCATTTTCTCACAGAAGACATCAACCATACACATTCATATACTGTAAATCCCAATTTAGAGAACTATCTTGGAGTAATATAAAAGTTGAAGAATACAGAATATAGAACATCAGAATTGGAAGTCCTTGTAGATCTTCTAGTCCAACCCCCTGCTCAAGTAGGAGACCCTATACCCATGATGCGAACCTATGGCACGAGTGCCACAGGTTGCACGTGTAGCCATATCAGTGAGCACAAGCGGGTTCCTGTCTCCAGAGGGCCTGGGGGTTGGTGGGGAAGGCTTTTTTCACCCTCCCCAGATTCATAGAGGTGCTCTGGAACCAGGAGACAGAGAAAAACAGGCCTACTGGGCCATCACATGCCAGGAGTGGGGGGGAGCGGGGGGGTGACACACATGCATGTGCAGGGGCGTGCAAGGGGGTGAGTGTGCACATGAATGGGGGGCGGCCTCTCTAAGAGTCTCTGGAGGCTGGGGCAGCAAAAAATGTCACTTCCTGTCCAACCAGGAGTTGGGAAACAGGCCATTTCTGGCCTCCAAAGGGCTTCGGGGGGGGGAAGGGCATTTTCACCCTCTCCAGACTCCTAGAGAGGCTCTGGAGCCAAGTGAGAGAGAAAAATGGGCCTACCAGGCTATCGCGTGCCAGCAGTTGGGGGGGGAAATGGGGGATCATGTGCGCATGTGCAGGGGTGGGGCACATAGAATTATGGGTGTGGGCTTGCGCGCATGTGACCCCCCTGCCTTTCCTTTCTGGCACATGATGGCAAAAAGGTTAGCCATCATTGCCCTATACCATTTCGATAAATGACTGTCCAGTCTCTTCTTAAAACTCTCCAGTAATGGAGCACCAGCTTCTGATGACACACTGTTCCACTGGTTAATTGTTCTGTCAGAAAATTTCTCCTTAGTTCTAGGTTGCGTCACTCATTGATTAGTTTCCATCCATTGCTTAATAATAATAATAATAATAATAATAATAATAATAATAATAATAACAACAACAACAACAACAACAACAACAACAACAATAATAATAATAATAATAATAATAATAATAATAATAATAATAATAATAATAATAATAATAATAATAATGTTTTAATTTGTATACCGCCCTTCTCCCGAAGGACTCAGGGCAGTGAACAGGCAAATAAAATACAAACAAACATACACAATAATTAAGGAGAACATCGCCCACTCTCAAAGAAGGAAGGATCTTAGAAAAAATACTCTAAACCTTGCCTGCCCTACAACGTCTGTCTAGATAACTGCAGCTGGCGGATTATTTTTTTGGCAGTTGATCATCAAAAAAAAACCCCAAACCCCAAATCAAAGAAAAGTCATTTTTAGAGCCTGGAACCAAGATGTCACGTAAAAGACAAATAGTACTCCTAGCAACCAAACTTTGCTGTTATAGCATTGACATTGCTGCACTGAGTGAGACCAGACAGTTCATTCAGAAAGCAGTGAGTGGATGTACATCCTTTTGGAAAGAGAAACCACAGACTGACAAAAAGAGTCTATGAATATGTTTATGCAGTCAAAACTGCTCTGCTCTACTGACTGGGATAAATGAATGCATTATGAAGTTCTTCTTTCCCCTCAGGAAGTCCTGGTCTATTACCATTGTCAGCATCTATAACCAGGTCTCAGGACAAGGAAGAAGAAAAAGAAGTTTTCAACAAGGACCTGGATCAGATTATTTGCCCTGCCGGTGGCAAACTTTATCATTCTGATGAACTTTATCATTCTGATGAACAGACTTCCATCTCCTGCTATGTGGTATATGAGCTCTGTAAGATGTGTATATCATACCCCAATCAGTTTGTGGATTTAAATCATAACATTCTTGTATTTCCCAGACAATATTTGAAAGATTCAGTCATGCTGCAAATTTTCGATGCCAGAAGCAATTACATCACTATGAGAGTGAGATGGGTGGTACCTAAATTTGACAAACAAACAAATAAAACCATCACAGCTATGTTGATAGAATCTTCAACAAGGAGGCTGGATTAATATTGTTTTCAGTAACCCAGATTTTTATTGCAAAGAAGCAGGCATGGGGG
The DNA here is from genome assembly GCF_028640845.1 of Ahaetulla prasina. Taxonomy (NCBI): domain Eukaryota; kingdom Metazoa; phylum Chordata; class Lepidosauria; order Squamata; family Colubridae; genus Ahaetulla; species Ahaetulla prasina. The sequence goes on from NC_080540.1 coordinate 259,223,068, forward strand.
TGGGGAATTACACTGAAATAGATACTATTTCTAAAGAGTTCTATGGAAACATGGTAATTTTCTTTTTACAACAATAGTTAAAAGCAGCTTATTGTTCTGCATGATTTAGGATTGGATATGTAAATGAGGCCTCTTTCAATTACCAATTATGTTCTCTATTCCATGTTCTGGAAAGATTCAGCTGCCTTATTTCATGTTCCCGCAATAAATATACAGAAAGAAAATTGATATGCTAATTTGTCTATTTTTTTTTTAAAAAAGTGTTACTACACAGAATATTAGCATGGTCTGTTTCAGCTCAGTCTGGAAAGTATAATGCTATTTTATAATAAAAAGGGCTTACAGTGCTAATTAACAGTGTAGCAGTTGCAATAAAATTGTTAAGCACACCATATTACAAATTTAATTTAAATGGAAAGTGATAAATACTGGATGTTAAATCAATACTAATTAACTCTTCCAAAACTTTTGCCAACTACCACATATTCATATCTACCTGAACTTACAACAAAAGTGAATATAAGGAATGTGCAGTGCTTTGAATAGGAACATGAAAATAGTGTCCTTCTGCAATGAAGCAGCTGTGTCTTTTTCTCTACATCAGGGGTCTCCAACCTTGGCAACTTTAAGACTTGTGACTTCAACTCCCAGAGTTCCTCAGCCAGCAAAGCTGGGAGTTGAAGTCCACAAGTCTTAAAGTTGCCAAGGTTGGAGACCCCTGCTCTATATACATGACGACTACAAAAGACAGCTGCGTGGTTTTGGGGAAAGTTGTGGTTTCTTGAAAGAACTGCAGACAGACTAAAATGCTTCACATCCCTAGCAAAGAGTTATTGCAGAGTAGCCTTAAGAAAATAATTAGAACATCCCCAAATCTTCTTTATGGGAGCAATGTTCATCATAAAGGGCAGTATCAATCCATATTTCATTCTGAAGAAAGTGACTTTGGTTATACAGGCCTCGTGCATCTTTATTATCAATGAGGAAAATTAATATCATTATAAGTAAAACTGGCATCAAAGTAATGATTTAGAATTTTTTACTTACCTATCCAAGCTGATGATACCTTTTGGACTGTCAAAACTTGTTGCTTGTTATAAACTTAATAACAGTAAAGGTTTGTTGATGGTCTACTGTATACGGTGCATTCCAATACAGGAGCAGCAGGTTATGTAGTATTCTAACTTGAATTTCTGCTATAATACCAAAAAAAAAAAGGAGGGGGGAAAGAGGCATGCAAAAAATTATCATAACAAAAGTTTGTCAATCTTTACAATGTTATATATTCAAGTAGCTGAAACATAACAATGAATCAACAATGGGAAAATATTTCCCTTTTCTCTCTTTTATGTTCTTTCTAAAGGGTTTAGAATCAACATGGTTAACAAAAGAAGAGCACTCAAATATATTTTATATATTTAATATATATTTAATAAAATATATATATATATATTTAATATATATTTATATATATATTTAATATATATTTAATATATATAAATTAAATATATATTTAATATATATATTTAATATATATTTAATATATTTATCATCTACTGCCATCTTCTATCTCCCAGCGACCGGTGCGTTCTCACAGAGAGGGACTCCTTAGGGTGCCGTCAGCCAGACAATGTCGACTGGTGGCCCCCAGGGGGAGGGCCTTCTCTGTGGGGGCTCCTACCCTGTGGAATGAACTTCCCCCTGGACTTCGTCAACTAGCCGACCTTCGGACCTTTCACCGCGAACTTAAAACCTATTTATTCCGTTTAGCTGGACTGGCTTGATTTTAAAAATTTTAATTTGTTTTTATGGGTTTTAAATTTTTGTAAATTTTTTATTGGGTGTTATTAGATTTTAAATTTTCGGCCAATTGAATCAGTTTTTTAAGGGGTGTTCTTAATATTATATGTATTGTTTTTCTTTGTATTTTTATTCTGGCTGTGCACTGCCCTGAGTCCTTCGGGAGAAGGGCGGTATACAAATTAAAATATTATTTATTATTATTATTTATTATATATCTGCTCACAACAGAATACCTTATGCCAGCAGGCTTGAAATTTTGGCCTTTGTCAGCTTAGAACTATGCCACCTTCGGTCTGACCTAAGTGTAGTACACAAAATTATCTGCTATAGCGTCCTACCTGTCAATGACTACTTCAGCTTCAACCACAACAATACACGAGCACACAATAGATACAAACTTAAAGTGAACTGCTTCAAACTTGATTACAGAAAATACGACTTCAGCAACGGAGTGGTCAGTGCCTGGAATGCACTACCTGACTCTGTGGTTTCATCCCCAAACCCCCATAAATTTAACCTTAGACTGTCTACTGTTGATCTCACCCCATTCCTAAGCACACCAACATGTCTACCATCCCTGTCCTGCTGTCCCCATTTATTTGTATCCATTTCCTGTATTCATAATGTTTATACTTATATCTGTTATCTTATACATGCTTGAAAAAATAAATAAAATAAAAAATATTACTGATAATCAGTTAATCCTGCTTCAGAATGTTCATGTTGTATTTTCTTTGTCACCTTAACTCTCCCTCATTAGTATGGCATTTATATTATAAATACCTTTGCTGATCTCCAATGATCACACAAATTGTTTGTACTGTATGCCCACTGAAATGAATAATATGGAAGGTTAAATGACTTTTTTCTTCACAACACATAAAACTTTGTTCTTGAATTAATCTGTTTAATCAATTCTTAAAGGCACTGAAACTTAAACTACCTAAAAGAACCAGAAGAATAACAGATTAAAAACAAAAACATTTCCCAATTATACAATGTTCATTAATGACACATGACGCCAGATTGTTTATCTGGAAAATAATTCTCACTCCTTGTACATTATCTTTGGACCATTAAATGGAGATGGTCCAAGGACAATAAAACTGAGTGGGAAGCATCTCTTTTTCGCACATGATTGTTTCATTCCAGACAAACTACATAAGTGCTGGATCTGCACATTGACTATGTTATGGGCTTTTCTAGACTATGAATCCTTTCAAGTTTTGTTTTTCAGAATTGGACTGCTACGTGCCCAAAGGATAGCATAATTAGCAAAGTTATCTAAACAACGTGGAGCAAAAATAAACACATATGCTTTCTAAGCTAAACTTTGCCGTCCAAAGCTTTAATCACTGAAATCATAATTAAAGCAGTATAACCTTAACAGAGCACAAGGTAATGATTCATTGACTAAAAGAGCTTGACAGGCATGCAAGTACCACAAGATTAGATGTGTTTTCCTGTGTTTTCTAAGTTTCAGTTACAGCTTGGATTGAAGTCCTGATTTGGCATTGTACTGGAATATCTTCCTTTATCCAGCTGCATCCACTCCACCACCACCACCCCAGTTCAGTTTTGGTTTTACATTTGGTTCTCATATTTCCATACATCCCATGACTCAGCTGCTAAAACTTACAACTGATCTCTTGGAATATGAAACTTTGCCCAGCTGTTTTCTCCGCTAGGCTTAGCAGAAGAGGTATCAGTGTGAACCGATACAGAAATTGCTTTCTTGCTGATTCTACCAAATGTCCATTTAAGTCATGTGCAGTAGTGTACAGTGCTGTCGAAGGAGGGTTGTTTCAATGTTCCGAGTGTTGCAATCCCAACATCAAGGAAATCCATGTGAATATTTTTTTATATCCCAAAAATTGTAACCATGACATTTCCTGCCAAAATCTAAGTTTATTTCCTTCTTTGATAGAATTATTATTACGGTTCATTGCCTTGTCAGCCAGATGTTCAGACTGGATTTGTCCGCCTATTGCATCTCTCCCAAGGACCCGGGATAGACAGATGTGGATGTTTGATGGTGCTACAGATATTGTCACAGGATGTGTTGTTCCAAGTAAAGCTGCCTTTTGCAATAGACTGATGGTGAATTTATTAATGCCGATGATGTTCTAGCAGTGCTCCAACAGTTTTGGGATTGATAAAATTTGGACTAGATTTTATTGTCAGATGAGCTCACAGCTGGCTACACAATTGCACCTAAAAATGCTCAATAATGGCTCTACTTTAACTTGTAGGGAAATCTTGATTTAGAGCCACAAGCTCTGCCTTGGGTCCTGTGCTATTCAAAATTTTTCTCAATTTTGGGGGGAAGGGGAGGGACACACAATATTTGCAGATTATACAGGGCTGGGAGAGGTAGCTAATACCCTCAAAAAGGAGAGAAAATTCAGAAAGCTCTAAACAGGTGTGAGAGATAGACTGAAATTGATAGGGTGGATTTATTAGAGAGAAATGTAAAAAGCCTAAATTCCAACATAAACATTTTGTGGAACATTCCACAAAAGTATGTTCATTTTTGGATGTGCTTTTCCTCAATACAGGTAGTCTTTGGTTTAAAAAATTTGTTTAGTGACCATTTGAAGTTACAGTAGCATTGAAAAAAGTAACTTAAGACCATTTTTCATACCTATGTCCATATGGATTGACAACGGGTTCATATTTATGACAGTTGCAGGGTCCCGGGACATGCAATCCCCTTTTGTAATCTTCTGACAAGCAAAGTCAATGGATAAGCCAGATTCACTTAATAACCGTATTACTAATTTAGCAACTGCAGTGATTCACTTAACAAATGTGGCAATAAAAGTCACTGAACCAGGAGTCTCCAAGCTTTGCTGGCTGAGGGGTTCTGGGAGTTGAAGTCCACAAGTCTTAAAGTTGCCAGGTTTGGAGACCCCTGCACTGAACAAATTTCTCATTTAGCAACATGTATTTTGGGCTTAACTGTGATCATAAGTCAAAGAATAACCTATGTAAACTTTTTTATATGCAATTTTTGACCAGAAACTTACACTGTTTGTTTAACAGACTCCATTCAGCCAATTCCAAGTGGCCCAATCTCCACAATACTTAATTAGCAAAGTCCTTTTCTTATGACCATGTACTTGGGTATAGTTTTCCCAAAAAATCTGACAATTCTCTTTCACTGAAATCTGTGACAAGTTTCCTTTGCATCAAAACAGGGGTGAAATCTAAAAATTTTCTCTACTGGTTCTGTGGGCGTGGCTTAATTGGTGGGCGTGGCTTGGTGGTCAGATGACTGGGTGGGCGTGGCCACTAACAATAAATAATAAAAATAATAAACAAAGTATAAAAACAATAAGAGGTACCAAAAACCAACTTTCACACTTTACACACACACAACACAACACAACTGACTCACACACAATGTAAAAGCAGCTGCACTTTATACTTCACACAGCCACAAAAAGCTCAAAAACCAACTTTCATACTTTACACACACACAACACACACACACACACACACACACAAAATGCCACATACAGCTTTCTGAGATTTTGTATGTTTGTGTAGTTAGAGTGAAACACTACAGAAACACACCAAATCTCAGAAAGCTGCACAAATATTTTATTTTATTATTTTATTTTATTTTATTGTGGACTTCAAATCCCAGAGTTCGTCAGCCAGCAAAGCCAGCCAGTTGATCACCAAGGAAATAGATTAGCTAAGCAATTGATTCTGTCTGGCTGAAAGTGAAACTACTTTTGGGTGGAAAAAGAGCCAAGCGTTCATCAGTAATTAAGTAAGTGCCTTAGAATCTCTACTCTTACTTGTAGAAAACATGTTTTCTACAAGTAAGAGTACAAGTAAGGTTCTACTGATGAGGAACTCAGGTGAGATTGCCAGAGGAGACTTTAATTTATTTATTTTTTAAGTTTAAAGTCTCTGCCGATCTCAGCTGAGGGGCGGGATCCTCAAAGGCTTTTTTTTTACTTTTAAAGGCATGTTTCGACTGAAGCGAAACTGGCTTTTAAAAGTAAAAAAAAACCCTCTGCTGATGGTGTGGCTCAACAGAAGCAGGGGGGGCGGGGCCAGGGATTTTTGCTACCAGTCCTCCGAACCAGCAGCCGTCATCCCTACCGGATCGCACGAGCCGGTCCAATCCGGGAGCATTTCACCCCTGCATCAAATGTATTATATTTTGAAAACTCCTCTCTCTAAATGATTTTTTCTCCAAACAATGGGTAGAAAGTTTTGCATTATGTGATTAAAAGGAGCATTTGCAAATAACAGGCCTCACCTGCATTCTTAAAAGCTATGTTCATATAGTATTTTTACTGAGAGACATTCTGATTTGCGTTTCTATCCATGCTCAGTCAGATAGAATGATGGAAGTCTAATACAATGTTTTCGAACCATAACAATTTTTAACGGTGGCTGGACTTCAACTCCCAGAATTCCTCAGCAGCATGCTTATCTTAAAGTTGCCAAAGTTGAGAAACACTGTTCTAATATACGAAGTACATTGCTTTTCCACTCCTTTAACTATATATAATAGTAGCCAAGATATATGATGCAACCTCCTCCACTTCCTGTATTTCAATTAAATCCCAACAATCATCATGTGATCATTCCTCCCATTGGCCTTTCACAGCAGTGCCACAATTAAAGTACTATCTGCCTTGAGAATTTTTTTTTCCTTTTCCCTGAGAATCATTTATCCAATTTCTCTGCTGCAAGTTGGCTGGAAAATGTGAAACGTTATTTAGGCCATGTCTTACCACAAACAAGGTAACGAAGCCACCATCCCATGAAGCAGTCAGTCTCATTAAACCTCGCAATTATATTCAAACTGATACTGATAAAGTCAGAATAGGAACATTTATTTCCAGTTTTCCTCTTATTCAAAAGTTGCTTCTAAAAGTAATTAAACAGGAACTGACTGGCAACAAAGTTAATTACATAAATCTGGAGCTGTTCGTCAATATTTTCATCAGCTGATTTGGGGCAATTAGCTTCATTTCCATTAAAAGAGAAAAACTGTGTTGTAAGGAATTTTTTAAAAAAATCACTGAGAGCTTGCATTTGGGTATATCTTAGTGTAAATGCTGGAGAAGGCAAGAGAGTCAAATCCAGGAATAAACATAGACAACTGAGGTTGCGTAATGTAGCCTGGTGGCTTTTATTCCTTTAAGAGAAAGCCAGTCTGGAGCATTATTGTTATTTCTATGGGATGCAAGTTCAAATGGTCATTATCTTTCAGCAGAATTACAAATGCAATTTGGTTCAGACATGAGCAAAACTGGACAAATTTAATTTGGTTACTGAACAGATAGGCAGATGCAGCAACAGTGCATTGCCTGTTTAGTTTCTGTTTATTATTTCAGTTCAAATACTGTGTGGCATCTGCTCCCAGGACCAATAGCAGGTATCCGATCCAAACCATAAACAGACATTGTTCATGTTTTCTCAACCAATATGAAGGAGAGCCAGACAAGATGTTTTGTTTGTTTATGAATCTATTTTAGCAGGTTTCTATGCAGTTCTAATCATGTTTGAATTTGGCTTATGGTCTCCAGAAGAGTAATGTATTAATGTATTAGTATGTATGTATGTATGTATTATGTATGTATGTATATAATATAAATATAACAATATAATAACATTGCAAAAGGCGAGAAATAATCATACACAATTGTAATCATGTACTGTATATCATATGCCCTAGAGCAGGGGGTCTGCAAACTTGGCTCTTTTAAGACTTGTGGACTTCAACTCCCAGAGTTCTCCCAGAACTTCGGGAGTTGAAGTCCACAAGTCTTAAAAGAGCCAAGTTTGCAGACCCCTGCCCTAGAGCTAAGACTCTAGGGCATATGATATAGTTTTGTGTGCATATAGCATTTTTAATGTATTGATATATAGATGTGGGCTTATCATGTAATGCATTACAACAACCAAAAGTCAAGTCATTGTACCCTACTTAAATGTTTGTTTAGAACAATATTAAAAAGTACTTTTGTCTATATTGCTTTATATCAGCACATAGACAAAGGTACAGCATCCTTACATTTAGATTTCATTATTACTACTTTTATCATCCATCTTACACATCCAATATTTTAACTAAGTTTAAGAAGAGTATATCTTTTTATTTGGAACAAAGTTTGTTTGCATACATTTTTTTGTCCCATGCTTCAACATTCCATTTTCCAGCTATCTAATCAAATAGCTTTCATGCAGAGAAATGCTAAGATGTGACTGTTTGGAATGTATAGTGTATATATGCCATAGGCACATTGGCTTTTTCTGTTTATACTCATTCCTGATATTGATATGCCTTTCGGGTACTGAAGAGGAATAAAGTGATAGATATTCCAACAAGCACTGAGTGATAATGAAATGACAATAAGGCTTTAAAGTATATTTTAAATGTTGATTTTTTTTTCTTAATCAACTACATGTGCACTGAATTCACTTGCCTTGCAGGTTAATGAAAGCTATCACTCTAGGACTAAGAAACAGGGTAAGAAAATTAACTAATTCATCTTTATTAGTATAAGAGAGAGGGGGGGGGAAGGGAGGAAGGTCACAGAGTCCAGATATTGTTTGGAGGGAGATATTATCAGGAGGTCGACTTAGCTAGTTTCTGGATATGCTTCTCACATTAGAATTTCCTAATCAAGAGTTATTCATTAGCTTGTTTATATTTTATTACACTTTAGCACCCAGTAACAAAAGTTGTCTCAATAAATTTTGACACAAAAAAAATCTAAAGATGACACACAAGAATCTCCAAAACTAAGATCTTAGAGCTGAAAGTTACTATTCACCTCAATCAGAGTAGAGCTAGAGAGACCTTCGAGGTCTTCTAGTCCAGCCGCTGCCCTATACTATTTCAGATAGGTGGCTATCCAGTCTCTTCTTAAAAGACTCCAGTGATGGAGCACCCACAACTTCTAAAGGCAAGTCATTTCATTGGTTGATTGTTCTCATTGTCAGGATGTTTCGATTTAATTCCAGATTGCTTCTCTCCTTGATTAGTTTCCATCCATTGTTTCTTGTCCTGCCCTCGAGTTTTTGGAAAATAAGTTTACTCCCTCTTCTTTCTAGTAGCGCCTCAAATATTGGAATACTGCTATCATGTCCCCCTGAGTCCCTTTAGACCAGGGGTCTCCAACTTTGGTCCCTTTAAGACTTGGGGACTTCAACTCCCAGAGTTCCTCAGCCAGCTTTGCTGCCTGAGGGACTCTGGGAGTTGAAGTCCATAAGTCTTAAAGGGACCAACGTTGGAGACCCCTGCTTTAGACTAGCCAAACCCAAATCCTGAAACCATTCTTCATATGTTTTTGTCTTCAGGCCTTTAATCATCTTAGTTGCTCTTCTTTGTACTTTTTCCAAAGTCTCAACATCTTTTTTGTAAGGTGGTGACCAAAACTGGATGCAGTAGTATTCTAGGTGTGGCCTTACTAAGGCTTTATAAAGTGGTACTTCGTGTGATTTTGATTCTATGCCTCTGTTTATACAATCAAGGATTGTATTAGCTTTTTTGGCTACTGCCGCACACTGCTGACTAAGTGTCTAAGTGACTGTACACTAGGACTCCAGGGTCCCTCTCTTGTTTTGGAGTTTTCTGATTGCACATATTCAGAGTGCTGCAAATTGGCAAAAAATGTAAAATAAACGTGCAATGAGAAAGTCAGTTGCATAAATGCAACAATGTGTCAGAGGAGGTATGTGACAAGGACATAGGGTAAAATATCACCTCAGGTTCTGAAAGATGGGAGAGGCAAGCACTAAAATAGAATAAATATCAAATTGCAGCAAAGAGTAGCAGAAACTGATGTTATGAAATAAAAGCACAGAAATCCTGGGTAATTTGCAAGGCATCAAAAGAGGTCAGTGTAATTTTATACGTGAAATAACCCATTACAGGTTAAAAAAAACACATAGAGAAATAGCTCCAGGAATTTTAGTGCCCATAAATCCAGAAAACAATTGATGTCATATTACATGCATTAAAGTATTTTCATTTCTGTTGCAATAAATGAATGTAGCTGAAGGTCTGAAAATTTTATCTTCTCTTCTTTTGTTTATGGATAGAGAGAGAGAGGAAGAGAGAGAGATGTAGATAGATACTCCTGGCATTATAAATCTGTCAAAGATGCTATAGCAAACTTAGTTGATTAGAATGAAAAGTATTTAAAACAGAATATATTGTATATCACTTGATATAAATAAGCTACAGGGAACAGTAACTGACTTACATGTAAGTCAGCTGACTTACTTTTGACTTTTAGCCACTCTTCAGAAGAGCTCTAAAATCAGCAAATAAATTATTTCTATTTAAACAAAGGATTCAATAATATAAATCAGGGGTCTCCAACCTTGGCAACTTTAAGCCTGGAGGACGTCAGCTCCCAGAATTCCCCAGCCAGCTTTGCTGGCTGGGGAATTCTGGGAGTTGAAGTCCTCCAGGCTTAAAGTTGCCAAGGTTGGAGACTCCTGGTATAAATGAAAATAGATTTACTGAGATCGTGCATGTGTAATTTCCTGTGGTATTCAAAACTGTCTGATTTAACTATGTTACTAGATGAACACATCACAGATGTTTCCAAAGAACTGTTTACTCTAGTACTAAAGGATACAATCAGGGGCATCTCTAACTTTCAGAATTGAACGTTTTATAATAATTTACACGGTTTCCAAGATGATCCTATGAGTCGTTAGTTAAATAGTGTGTATCAAAAGTGTCCAGAATAAAAAACATACCATTTTTAAATTCACTTAAAATTCTAAAGTTAGAACAGCTCTTGTGATTCATAGTCCTTACAGTCCTTATGATTTATATTTGTGACCCTTTTTATTTTTTCTTTGTAGTCTTATATAAATCCTATTATTTATATTATTAAATGAATAATGAAAACTTTTTTTTCTTTTTAGCTCAATTATGCAGATTCTTTGTCAAAGACAAAAAATGTTAGGAAGATGCAAATAATCCAAAATATAGGTAACCTGGAATAATAGAGTCAGATGGGACCTCAGAGGTCTTCTAGTCCAACACCTTCCTCAAGCAGGAGATCCTATACCATTTCAGACAAATGGTTGTCCAATCTCTTTTTGAAAGCCTCCAGTGATGGAGCAAGCACAACTTCTGAAGGCAAGCTATTTGATCAGAATACAACTGGAGTGGACCTTGGAGGTCCAACTCTCTGCTTAAGCAGGAGACCTATATCATTTCAGACAAATGGCTGTCCAATCTCTTCTTATATTCTTAGGTGATAACCAGTGAGAGATATCTGGCACCTTAATTTATCATCACAGAGAAATAGGAATCAGGAATATAACCACAAGAGAAATGATATGGAATAGGCATGGAATCCATGGCATATTTTTTTCCTCCATATGGTTGAGGAAATCATTCAACAATATATAACAATCATGATACAAAACCCATTTGCACCCTCTGCATCTTTCTTTCAAGTGCCACAAACAGTTTGAAGAATGGACAATCACTGGATTTGTCATTGTCTTTGTTACAGAAAGTCCACTTCAGTGAAGTATGGATCTACAACTGAGTGATTATCGTCAGCTACTGCTAATATTGTATTTGTCCTAGGTATTTTTGGCATGAAAATGTCACTAACCACAGCTACCTAGGTATCATGTCCTTTTAAATCATTTTTACATCACAGCAGCATTGTAGAGATGATCAACAGCCACACTTTGCTTGCGTATCTCTAAAAAGAGCAAATACAAATGTAAAATTTAACATTCTGGAAACTGAATATGTAGCAGATTTTGAACCATTGTATATTTATGGGTTCTAACAATAATAATCCAATTCTAACCCTACTCCTAAAATAACAGCTGTTGCTATCTATTGAGTTGAATACACTGTATATTTCCAAATAGCACATGGAGTAAAATATGGTAATTTTCCAATGTACACATACTAGGGGTAATTAGCTAAAGAGCCCTATTTGAGGAGCATTTAATTATACAAAATATTTTTTTTATTTATTTGTATCCTGTCTTTAGTTATTTTTACAGATAAGGAGGCAAACATATCTAATTATTCCTTCCTCCCCCTATTTTCCCCACAACATCTCTGTGCAGTGGGTTGGGCTGTGAGAAAATGACTGGCCCAAGGTTACCCATCTGGCTTTCATGGCTAAAATTTTAGCTAATTTTAGTAATTGCTTTATTTATTATTGAGAAATCAAAAGTTATTCCACCCATTGTTTGATTTTATATTTGTGGTCAATCATTTTGCTATCCATTCTTCAGATACATCAATGATTACAGGAACATTGGCAATTCTGTGATGGCACACCTATGACTAGGTATGAGTCTATGGAAAAATGGACAATATTTTAACTTTTTCAACATTAATTATGGATGTTTTTAATGTTTTCTCCAACTTTGCAAAAGAACTGTTGTATGATTAGTATTGAATTAGTAACTGATTATTATCCTCAAGGATCTTATGTACAAACTGTGACTTTTGTTACAAATCATTTCCTGTAACAAAGTTTTGTGATAAAATAAAAATACCTACAGACGCAAGCTGCTTTTCAAACTAGCCATCTGCAAATAGCAGCTAGTTCTCAAACTTGGCATCTGTTGTCCATTTGGACAGCTGCTCAGGATGAAGGGAAATTGTTATCAGAGCACACAACATGATTAACAAATTAATATAATGATTGAATACAACAAGAACAGAGTCAATGGGGAGACCAAGCTTTGCAGTAACTTCTCAGAATATATGCAAGTGGGCCAAATTGTGTCCTTAGTTGCACGTGAATAATCCAATTGAATTCACTAGAGGGGTTGAGCTATTACTGGAAACAAAAAATAACTTGATAGTTGTGTCATTATCATCTGATATGTTGGCTATTTGCTCATCATGTATTAAACATCCAACAAAACATATACAAATACAAGTTTGCATTTCCCAAAAAAAGCCCCAAACCATTGAAATGATTGCTGCCATTTAAAATGTTTCTAGATTTGTTAACTATTAGTAAAGACAGACATAAGGAGTAAAACTATTTCTTTTCCATGAGACTTCAATGTGAAAATGTACAGAAACACCTGGAAACCAGAAACAAGTGGAAATCATAAGGGACTTTCAATCTTCCTGAACAATTTCTATAAGGACTTAGATTTTTGTCATAAAACTAATAACTATAAAATAATAGAAACTCCTCTGACTTTACTTAATATAATGGAAAGTGGAAAATGTTTAGAGTTGCTCTCTTCAAGAGGTACCCTTCTGCTGACAATGCATGAAATCCGTATTTTATTATCAAAGAACTGTGTTCTTTTTTCTTTGCAAAAGATGACATTTGGTGGGATTACTCCTTAAATAGTTTTTTAGCCCAGGGTGTCAAACTCACATTGTCACAGTGGCATTACATGATGTATCGGGACTTTTCCCTCCTTTGCTAAACCAGGCGTGGCTGTGGCCAGCGCATGACACATCCAGCCCGCAGGCGGGAAGTTTGCCAGCCCTGTTTTAGCCTATGTTGAATTGACAACAGCTAAGAAAAGAAGGAGGTGATGTAATGACATGTACTGGGAGAAAAAGTATGCATTATTATTGATAGAGTTTATAATAAGTAAATGTAAACAGCGCAGTAAAGCTTGGCATCTCATAACATATAGAATGCACATAGAACCATCCATTACTCATATGCAGGTAAACTAAGTAGATTTCCACTTTGCCCGCTCGCCTGCCCCAATTGTTCCTTTGTCCATCTCAAATAATTTTAATTAGTTGAAGTAATTTTTTTAATACTAAAGATGAATTTCCCATTGAAGCTATAGTCTTAACCACCTTTAGAGCTCCTCTTGTTGTGTCTCGCCCGCTTTCACTGCAGCCGGGGCCTTCTTATCTGCTTCCGAACGCTGAGGAATGTCCTAGTATGGCTCCCAGCCCCAGCCCTGGCTCCATGCCCAGATAGGCTGAGGAGGAAGAAGTACTTCCAGCCCCCAGCTCTGGCTCCATGCCCAGGCAAACGGAGCAACTAGACCCCTCCCCCTCCCCCACAGCATGTGAGCCTGAGGAAGGTCAATTACCAACAACTGCAGACTGGAGTGACCCTCGCTTCAGAAGAATTGATAGGCGGTGGCGACAGAAGGAAGGGAGGGGCAGGCCTGGATAAGTGCTGAGTCATGGAGCCACACCCCATGGCCTATATAAAGGATCTGCTTTATGGCATTCTCTGAGTCAGGCAAAGTCTAACATATCTTGCTGAAGTCACTTTCTGGTCTCCTGCCTGCCTTGAGAACTTTGCTAGGACTTTGGCAGAGCTGCAGAGGCACGCCTGATTCGGATTTCCCTGACCCGGTCGTCAGCAGAGGAGTGGGACATGACACCTCTCTAGATGCTTTTTATCGCAGCATGCCCTTATTGCTTGTTGTAAACATATCTTTACCACAGAGCTTCAACAGGTTGAGGCCAATCCAAGGTGTCCTGATGTGAAACTAGTGCTTACTCTGCAAAAACAAGAGCTTCCACCCAGACAACCCATGGCAGAGAGAGGAGGAGGCCTGAGATGACATGGCCAGGAACAGTGACTCCTCAGCATTTCCATTCATCTGTACTGGTATGTGGGAATGACCTTGGGAGATGAGGGGAGGGGAGGTATAGTCTATAGATGCATTATAGGCAGATTAAGAAGTTCAGAAGGGGACACACACACACACACACACAGAGGACTTCAGAATGTAAATGTGATAGTGTGAGAATCGTATTTTTAGACTTACAAGATTCTGTTATTCTTACAATAAAGCAGGATTAGTTCATCTGGCTCTGTTTATTGTTTGGTCTACTTGGGAAGGCTAATACCTGTTCTGCATTTGTGTTTTTGGTGAAAGGAAGACAAGAAAACTTCCTTTTTATGTGTGTGTCTTCTATCTTTCTTTAAAAATCTTGATCAGCTATTCAGCCTAGAAAACTTCAGTTGCCTGTTTTCAGTTGAAAAGATGTAATTGTAATTGAATAAAGTACAGTTGAAATGACTTGATTTTTCTATAACCTTTCTTGTCAGATAATTTCCCTCCCAGGAACCACTGTTCTCAGGGAAGCCCTGAATTCTCATGCAACAATCTTTTAAAAATTTACTTCCCTGGAGTACGTAATCCAGGGGAGGTATGGATTAAGCATAGTCTTATTTTTTTCCTCTCCTAACTTTTGAAAAATATGATCTGCACGCATGCTACAATGACACAATAATCAATATAGTGATTTTTTTACCCCTCAGCTGTTGAACAACACTAATCCAATGACTGCATCTTAATTACACAAATATGGACAAACACTAGAAACCAACTAAAAGAAACAAGAAATACTGACACGTTTGCTGTTACCTAGCAGTTGGCTGATTGTCAGATCAATATTTGGGGAGGGGGGAAATGGTATGGAAGTATCCAAGAGCAAATTACAGATGAACACATCTCAGATATATACCAATTCTCCCCTCATTCTTGAACTCCTGCTCCAAAATTATTTAGGCAGCAGCTACTACATTGGAGTTAAGAGAAATGGATTCTTTGCCTCCATCTAGTGGTTGTTAGGTCAAAAGTCTTTTGTGGTAGCCCTTCTCCTCTCCCAAAATTGGATGGAGCATCCAATTTTGGATACAAGCACTGTCTTGGCACTTATTCTGAATAGCAGCTTTTCCCGCAGTTGGTAACATTTTAATTGCAGCCAGGAACAACAGCCAATCATTCTCTTACATTGTTGTGAGCAAGAGCTGTATGTTTCTGCTCCAGAAATCTACATTAGAGGCACTACATAAGAGCAGTGCAATTTATGCCAACATTATTTCCTTGTGTGGCACCAGGATGGGAGAAAAATACAATAAAGTTGCTACACAGATAAACCTCAAGTTAATTCTCCTCTCAGCAGACCATTTGAAACCACAGTGGATGCTATTAAATATGTATTTTAGTTTTGTGTGATCATTGAATTCTTCTAATGGACTTTGGCCAATTAATAAAATACAACAAATCTCTCAACTGGAGAATAATTTTTAAAATAAATTAAATTATAATTAGTACAATTATATCAAGAATAACTGGGGTCTTCTCTCAAGAGTAAAATCAAAAGTTTTGTAATATGTAGTTGTATCCAAGCTTATATATCCAAGACAATAAGTTCCATAAAATAATTCAGTTCTACCTGGGAACCTCAAAAATGGTGGGTCTATATGTACATTCCTTATAACTTGATAACTAATGCAATATAGAATAATGTGTTTCTAAAGTACTAGAGTCACCAATAAAGAATTCATGCTTTTTCATATGACCATGAATTCAAACAGTCTGGCTTAATCTGAGTACTCCCATCATCTCAAAATATCATTTGGGAACAACTATAATTTGACATTTCAACACAATTATCTATATTGATATCCATAGAGAGATGTATCTCATCTGATACATGTACCCCAATCTTCACTGATGGAAAAAACTATACCTATATACTAATTCCAAGACTCCCAAGGGTGTGGTTCCCCCAATTTCAATCAAGTCAGAAGCACCAGTGGCGCTTCCAGGTTGAAAGAATTATCCAGTGACATCACCATTACCCAGGGGATGCCTGCTAGGGGCTCTTTTCATGAAAAGAGAAAACCATGGACATAGATTTAATAAGTTTCCACTTCTGTCAGAAATAGAAAATTTTGAGCAAGTTTTGGAAGCCATTCCTAAGAGTTTAGGGACCATGTGGCCCTTGAATTAGACCAGTAGGTACATATTGGACATAATGTTTTCCCAAAGAATCAGCTTAATTAAACCAAATTACATATCTTCAGGAAATGTTCTTTATTTATATACTATAAATAATGGCAGGGAAATAAATTGCAAATCCTTCCAAGCAATTTATTGATGTCAGAAAAGGTTGTTTTTTGGATAACACATGGTTTACTCTTATGTCCAACTTGTGGAATATGATTGTATTTCTTGAATTGGATATTGCAGTCTAATCTTGGCTGCTTTTGGTTGAAGTGCTTCGAAGCATCATTTTTAATTGTTTAAATTTTAAATATTTATATAGATGTTACCGTTTTTAAGAGCCAGTTTGGCGTACTAGCTAAGACATCAAGTCTGTAAGTACTAGCTGCACAAAGCCTGTGGGTAACCTTGAGCTAGTCATTTTCTCTCAGCCCTAAGAAGTAGGCAATGGTAAAGCACTCCTGAAAAGGCTTGTCAAGGAAACTGTAATGTATCTTTAAATATTTTGGCGGGAAACAAGCACGTTGCTGATTGGTTGAAGCCGCCGGTTAGACTGTATATAAGGAGAGGTTTTTCCCCAGCCTGGTTGCTGGGTTCACCATATATTAAAGAGCTGTTGTCACTACCCTGGTCTCCAGCCTCGTTACTTCCCGAACTTAACACTGGCGACGAGGATGGGATATCGAGGCTAAAGAGCACCAGGAGCAGGCTGAGCACGGAAGAACCGAACCCAGCAAACTCAGGGCAGAAGCGCGGAGATGGCCAGCTACACTCCGCCAGCGCGTTTGACCCATCCAGGAGAAATGGGAGCGTACATGACCCGTTTCAAGAGTTTCCTCGAGGCTAACGAACTGCAAGGAGTTCAGACAACCGCAAAGGGCATATTTCCTGAGCCACTGCGGTCCCGAGGTCATCGACATCGCGGAAGCCCTGGCAGAGCCAACGCCGGTACAATCGGTATCGTGGCAAACTCTGCAAAATCTATTGAAGAACCATTTCGCGCCAACACCGTCTAAATACGTACGGCGTTTTGAATTTGGAGAGCGCAGACAACAAGAGGGCGAATCCATCAGCGATTACATGGCCGCCCTGAGAAAAGCCTCCAAAGATTGTGGGTACCGAGACTTGGATGAGGAGCTGTTAGAGCAACTCATCCGTGGGGTCAGAGACATTCGTTTGCGGAGGCGGCTGCTATCAAAAAGCAATCTAACGCTGGCAAACGCTCTGGACGAAGCCAGAGCTCATGAGATGTCCACCCAAGCGGCGGAAACCCTACAAAAGCCGCTCACACCAATGGCGAGCGCGAAATCAACCCCGGTCCACAATGAAGAAATCCAGACCGAATCAGATGGCGAGGATGAGGAAGGAGTTTGCCTCACCGAGAGAAGGGGCAAAGAAGACCGGGAGGAATGCGGAAGTTGCGGAGGGCAACACCAGCGTCAACGATGCAAGTTCAAGGACGCTACATGTCGGCAGTGCGAGAAGAAGGGGCACCTGGCTCAAGTCTGTCGAGCACCCCAACCTTCCCGCCGAAAATTCAAACCAACCAATCAGAGCTCAGGATCGGCAAGGCGACCCGCGATTGGTCAAAACAAAAAGGGCGCGAATTCAAACCGAACGACCGTGATAATAGGCCGTGCAGCAACCCGAGTCGAGAAGAAAATTTTCACTAAATCGAAAATCGAAGGAGTGCCGTGCCGACTAGAAGTGGACACCGGGTCAGCGATCACAATCATGTCCTGGGACACTTTTGCGAAAGCTTTGCCGAGAATCGCCAAACGCAAACTGCAAACACAGCGGCTACGAGTTCACGACTACCAAGGGAATCGCATCCCTGTTCGAGGGACCACCTCCGTCCGCGTCGAGTACGGACCACACAAGAAGACCCTGCCCATCACGATAGTCGAGGGGACCCTGCCAAGTTTGTTGGGACTGGACTGGTTCCGTGCATTGGGCATGGGAGTGACTGGCATCTACAGAAGTGACTTTAACCTAAAAGACACACTCATGGACGAATTCGAAGATGTGTTCAAAGACTGCCTGGGCAAGTACAAGGGGACCCCTATTTCCTTTAATTTAGACCCCCAGGTAGCCCCCATACGGTTAAAAGCAAGGAGGGTCCCTTTTGCCCTTAAACCCAAGATCGACAGGGAGATAGACAAGCTCATCAGTCAGGGGATACTGGTGCCAGTCGATCATGCAAAGTGGGAGACGCCAATCGTCACCCCAGTGAAACCAGATGGGTCAGTTAGAATCTGCACTGATTACAAGGCAACGTTAAACAAAGCCTTGCAAAAAAGCGCCTACCCGGTCCCCGTGGTGCAACACTTGCTGCACTCGCTGGGGCAAGGGCACGTTTTTGCCAAATTAGATTTGGCCCAAGCCTATCAACAACTGCCCGTGGACGCCAACACAGCGAAGCCCAGACAATTGTGACTCACAGAGGTGCTTTCAAGTGTACCCGGTTACAGTTTGGGGTGAGTGTGGCTCTGGTCTATTTCAAAATTTAATGGAGCGACATCTGCAAGGGCCCCCGGGGGTAGTCCCCTATTTCGATGATGTATTGGTATCAGCCGAAAATTTAGAAGAATTGGGGGAACGATTGAGAAAAGTTCTGGGCATTTTCCGGTCAGCCGGTCTAAAGGTTAAAGTGAACAAATGCCAAATAGGGGTAGAATCCGTAGAGTTCTTGGGTTATAGAATAGACAAGGAAGGAATCCACCCCACTGAGAGCAAGGTCAAGGCAATAAGAAAGGCTCCAGCGCCCAAAAACAAAACAGAGCTACAGGCATTCCTGGGTCTAGTGAACTTTTACGCGGTCTTTTTGAAAAATAAGGCAACCGTCGCCGAGCCGCTACATAAGTTACTGGGAAAGAATACTGCTTGGTCTTGGGGAAAGACGGAAGCTAGGGCTTTCGAAGCAGTAAAAAACCTACTCTCGAGTGATAGCTTACTAATTCAGTATCATAGCACAATGCCATTGGTATTAGTTTGCGATGCTTCCCCTTACGGAGTGGGGGCTGTGCTCAGCCACAGGCTTCCAAATGGCACAGAAGCCCCAATAGCCTTCTACTCCAGAACGATGTCCTCGACAGAGAGGAACTATAGTCAGTTAGATAAGGAAGCTCTAGCTATAGTGTCAGGGGTAAAAAAGTTTCACGAATATGTTTTTGGTAGAAACTTTGAAATTGTTACAGACCATAGACCATTGTTAGGGTTACTGGCTGGTGACACCAACGCCTGTGGCACTTTCGCCCCGATTGACCCGATGGACTATCTTTTTGGCCGCCTACTCCTACAACCTGCGGCATCGCCCAGGAAAAGAATTGGGACATGCGGACGCATTAAGCAGATGCCCACTACCAGGGGCGATCGAGGACCCCACTCCGGGGACGCCCGTACTGTTAATAGACTCTCTGGACTCTGGCCCAGTCACGTCTAAGGAGGTGGCTAGGGCGACATACCGGGACATTATTTTGAGAACTGTACTTGGTTGGGTACAAAGAGGGTGGCCCGCTGCGCCGGGCGAGCGTTTTAAAGAGTTTGTAAAGAAACGTGGGGAACTTTCGGCTCAAGGGGGGTGCCTGCTATGGGGGGATCGAGTGGTGATCCCAGAGAAATTGAGAAAAAGGGTGTTGGATCTCCTCCACGAGGGTCACACAGGGATCGTAAGGATGAAGGGTCTAGCGAGAAGCTATGTGTGGTGGCCCTCAATGGACTCGGAAATTGCTGAAAGGGTAGGGAAATGCCAGGACTGCCAAGAGTCCAGACCGCTACCCCCAACGGCCCCGGTTCGGGAATGGGAGAGACCCCAAGGGCCCTGGTCGAGAATCCACATTGATTTTGCCGGCCCCTTCCACGGCCAAACCTTCCTGGTAGTAGTCGATGCCTACTCTAAATGGCTGGAAATCATTCTCATGAGATCCATGACAGCCGAGGCCGTGATCTCAGTTCTCAGGCACCTATTTGTAACCCATGGGTTGCCCGACACACTAGTTTCCGATAATGGCCCACAATTCACGGCAACCCAGTTTGAGGAATACTTGGCAGAAGAGGGCATCCGACATGCCCTCTCGGCGCCCTTCCACCCTGCGATGAATGGCCTTGCAGAGCGTTTCGTCCGGAGCGCAAAAGAGGCATTGTCCAGAATCAAGCCAGGCGACTGGCAAACAAAGATCGATGTTTTCCTGGCCGTCCAACACAGAACCCCCTGTGTCACAACCGGCAGAAGCCCAGCAGAATTATTAATGGGCCGAAATCTCAGGTGCCCACTAGACCGGTTAAATCCAAACTATACACCGGAGGATTACAAGGGGGGACTTGAAAAAACTAGAGGGATGGAAATAGGCGACCAAGTGTGGGCACATAACTATGGTGAAGGCCCAATCTGGGTAGCAGGACAAATCTTAAATATAACAGGTCCAAAATCATACTTGGTGGAGTTAAAGGACGGCCGAGTATGGAGGCGCCACATAGACCAAATACGAAAACGCATAGCCGAACAATCCGATCTAGACGAAACAGGCCCTGACTATACAATGTTTGAATCCACAGCTGACTCAAACCCGGGAAAATCGCAGGACTTATCTGAGTTCCGGGAGGTCCAGCGACGCCAACAGGTTCCATTAGAAAACAGCAGGGACGACTCTGCAAATAATCCAGGGCCGGATGGCCTAGAGGAGGAGCTGAGAGGAGCAAACAGCCCCTCCGGTCAGCTCGACCCACTCCCAGGGAATGAACTGCGCAGGTCCGAAAGAGTCAGGAGACGCCCAGTCTATTTGCGTGATTACGTTGAAAAATAATATGTAAATATCATGTAAATATGGGTAAAGTGTTTTCTGGGAGGGAAGGAGTGTAATGTATCTTTAAATATTTTGGCGGGAAACAAGCACGTTGCTGATTGGTTGAAGCCGCCGGTTAGACTGTATATAAGGAGAGGTTTTTCCCCAGCCTGGTTGCTGGGTTCACCATATATTAAAGAGCTGTTGTCACTACCCTGGTCTCCAGCCTCGTTACTTCCCGAACTTAACAGAAACTGCAAGGATTTGTCCACATAGACTCTGAGAATTGTGCAAATTAAACGGAAGGAAAAAATGCTGTCTTTATCTAGAACTATATTTGTGATTAATAATTGTAAAGACGTGTCCTTAATGCTACTGTCAGTGTTGGTAGGGGTGTTGTCTCCTTGGTAGTTCCTTTATTAGATTCCTTGAGAAAATAAGCAGCCCCACCAACACTGACAAAGGAAACCAATGCATATAAACAGAGAGCAAGCCCCTTTCCCAGTAGTGAAATCCGAACCGGTTTGCTACCGGTTCGCTGGCCACGCATGTGCATTGCACGCCAAAAGAAGGCTTGGGAAGGTAAGTAGAACAGCGATGGGGGGATCAGCTGTGGTGCACGATTTAGCTTTGCTAGAAAGCAGAAAATCCTGCATTCTAGCAAAACTAAACCGTGCGGCAAAGCTGATCATCAGCTTTTTTAAACTACTGGTTTGGCCAAACTGGTAGCTAACTACCGGTTCGCCCAAACCGGTAGCTTTTTAATCTGCTGGTTCAACCAAACCGGTTTTCTCAAACTAGTAGCTTTTTTTTTTACTACCAGTTTTCCCAAACCAGTAGTTTTCATCACTACCAGTTCACCCGAACCAGATTGAACCTATAGCATTTCACCCCTGCCCTTTCCCCTTTTGGCACTGAAGATGTTACCTAGCAGGATAATAAAATGTCTGCAAGAAAACAGCACATGTTTTTTTCTATGGGAGATATGGAAATGCTCAGCTACACTTGCCTCAGATCTTGGAAAGAAACCTGTGAATGCTGATGGATTTTTTGCTCAAGAGGCAAAAAAAACCCACCCACCTTTAAGAATGAGAAGAGAACATAAAAGGAACCAAGAATTAATCACAATCACAAGAGATGATTGTGTTAAAAATATAGAAATATAGAAATGACCTGGCTGCCATCCTTCTGCCTTGAAGAAAATGAGCTCATACACATTGGCAAAAACTCTTGACTACATAACAAAAGTTCCATTACTTTCAATGGAATTCCTTAAAAATAGTTATTAATGTTTTGTAATAGATTAAAATAGATTAATCCAATAACGTTATTTAAATCATATACAAGGTGCTTAAAAAGAAATGTCCAAGACTACACTATTCCTAGGAAGAAGAGGAGGGGGAGGAGATACTAAGATTTTCTTTTCAACATACATCTCATTCTAGATCCTGGATATTATAGAAGATCTATTTTTTAATTATAGTATTTCCATTTTAAACCTATAGTATACTGAAATTCTCCACACCTTCTCTTCACACCATTATAATTATTCACAGAAATAGAAAATCATTAAACCCATGATGAGTAATAAATTATAATCATGTAAGGGGTGTAGTATCAAATAAGATTTCTGCTTGTTTTATTTGCTTTGTTTCAGTTTTTACTGGATACTCATACAACAGTAATGAACCAACATCAGAAAGCACAATAGGGAGAACAATTGTAAAAGGCACCATCAGCACCATCTTCCCATTCTGCTATTGTATCTGCCAATTATTGTGAACTTATCCTTTAAAAAAAACCTCACTGGTTTGGTGTCCACACAACATCTCTCAGTATCCATCTTAACAGCAGTCATGAGTGGAGGCAGGTGTGAATGGCACCGTAATTACTAGATAATTGGATGCCATTCATTTAGCACCACACTTCTCACCTCCGAACAAAGATCTATTGTTCTCATGTCTGTTGTTCCTTTTCAAGGTCACCAGTTCTTATTGACAGGATTTGGGTAGATCCTTTTCATACTTGCCCAGTTATAGATTATAACACATTGCATTCCTTACAGGGTATCTTTTGTTACATCACTTGCCTTTCTCAGTGTTCATAAGAATTCTGTATTTGCCATCAAGGTCACTTTTGTGAATTATTGCAACCAGATGCACTTTCCCATCACTAAATAACATTCACCCTGTCCTTACAGAATTTGTTTCCTTCATGCTACAGTACTTAATATAACCCCCTCCCTCATTCTGTTCCCTGGCTAGACTACTATGTCTTTGAAAATATTCTGACAGGTAAAAATTCAGCTAAAGACGCTTTATCATAGTGGTAGGTTTTATCATAAATATGACTCCAAGTGCAGTGAAATCTGCACTTTTTAAATAAGAGTCAGCTTTCCAAATGAGAAACCGGTATTTAACCTACCCGACCCAAACTATTTAGGACATTATTGGCAAACTTCATCAATTTAGAAGAACAAGTAATATATATATATGTTGAAAAATAAATTAAAATATAGATTTAAGTAAATAAACTGTATCTGGAAACAACCTGGAGGCCACAGTTATTCAGGAAAATCAAACTGCAGTTACACAATAGACTCTTAGGGCAGCTCCAGTTGAGCAGATCATAGTAATCTAAATAAGAAATGATTAAGGGCATGGATCACTGGTCCAAAAATCACTTGGTACAGCAGTTGAAGTTGAGCAAAGATACCATATGAGGAATGTACGGTCCATAAGTATGCTTTTCTTTTGCATTTGGCATAACCGTGAGAAGGGGCATCCATAGGAAGGATGTCAAGTTGGCAGCTAAAAGACCATGGTCAAAATTCCTTGGTTCTTTATTCACACAGTTGTGGCTGCTATTTTGACTTTATGGATGGTGGGGAATGGAAGGATTTATATTCCTTGCAGAGATCTAGTCATTTGCATTATTTTAGAGAGTTGTTGAGGCCGCTTGGAGGTTTATCTGTGTTCTCAGGGTCACCTAATAGTAAAAATGGGTGTGGACCATTCTTTTTTGCCTGTGTCCCTTCACTGTTGAACACAAGCATAGGCTGTTGGGAATGAGTCTGTGCCCCACCATCTGTTCCCTACCATCTAGTCAGAGCTGAAGAAGCTTCTTTAGATGAGAAGCAAAATGTCTTTAAAGAAAAACAAAAACCAGAAAGTCCGGTTGCTTACTGAAAATGCACCTTTGGACAACCATGACCTGGATAACTGAGAATCTCCATAGATTCATGTCCTTCTGAGAGATTACACAAAGAGCACCCTCCTCTAGAATGTCATGAGGCAAACTCTGCAGGAAAGCCATGTGTCATATTGGCTGAGAACTCTTTTGGAAAGATGATCTTCTGAAGATGTAAGTAGAGCAAGGCATGACAAGGTATGGAGGAGAAAGCCCAAAGGTTTGGGAATCAGTGGGTTGGGAAGCTGTACAAGAGTTGGGGAAATCCCAGTGCAGACCACTTATGAACTGGGAAGATGCTGCAGTGTGGGCCTAGAATTATGTCTGGCCTCTAAGGTCTCCCCAAATTCTTGAAGTATCCCAGACTCCACTTAATGACTTATGCAGTTAAAGACCACAACAGGGACAACCAATATTATGGTCATTAAGCAGAGCAATCACATGGGTGCTTCTCTTAATAATGCAATGAGTTAAATCCATAATTCTAAGATCAAATGTGGTAATTCAAGAACTACCTGCAGGGATTGGCAACTGTTGCTAAAGGGTGCTGTCATTAAGGACATCACGTGACCGGACTTCCGGTTTGGCACCGTAGGTGATGGCAGTGATCTTTACGATCACCAACCTCTGGATTTTGTGGAATCGCTAGGACAGCTTATATCTGCAGTCCAGCGGTTCGAAAAACCCTCTCTTCGGGAGAAGAGGAGGGGGTGAGCGGAGGGCAGAGGTTGAATTTCCCTAAAGCCCCTGAGAATAAAGGGGTTTGAAGGGTTAAGTTCCCTCCAGCAACCCGAAGAGCTCCAGATCCGAGGATTCTTCTGCTTGGGCGGAACCAATCACCACGACCAAACGCCGAGATTTATTTTGGACAATAAAGGATTATACCGGACAGAACGAAAGTGGGAGAACTTTATGCAAGTAGCCAAGCCGATTCCCCGTTACTTTGTAACAAGTTTGAAAACAGCAAGAAAATGGAGGCGAATTGTTAACAAGTTAACGAGTGGAAAGCGAAAGTGATACTTTCAGCGCTTGCCGTCTGCTCTTGGTAAATTGCATGTTATTTGCTACTTCAACTCTTACTCTTTGCTGCCTAGAATCTAGGAGAGATTTTCTTTTTAAATATTGCTTTAAAAAAGCTTTAAAAGACTGTGTTTCTCAGAGGTTAAGAAGATTTAAACTGAATATTAAGTTGGAAATAAATAAATAATTTTATAGAAGATGGCAGCCAAACAATTAAAGTCTACTGTAACAAAGGGCTCTGGAATCTCATCAGCTGGTGCCTCTCCAGCTCATACAGTGGAGACTAGAACATTGAACTTAGAGGCGGTACAAGAGAATTTAAAAGACTTTATGCAAGAAAAATTTAAAGTAATAACTGATGAGATGTCGGAAATGAAAGAGCAGATATCAGAAATTCAAGTGGGAAATAAAGAAGTTAAGGAAGGATTTGTAATTGCAGTACAAAGTTTGGCAAATAATGTGATTTTATTGGAAGAGGAGGTTGAAGAAATTAAGCAACATAATTCAAAATTAGATAATAAAATGGATGAATTTCAAAGTAAAATGGAAAAAACAGATGATGAAATAGTTTTGATACAATATAGAAATATGGAATTTGCTCTAAGAATTCGTGGTCTGAAAGAGAATAAAGAAGAGGATTTAAGGGAAATTTTTTCTGAAGTATTTGCTGAGATATTAGCAGCTCGTCCAGCAGATGTGGCTTATCAAATTGATAAAATATATCGTGTGAATTCTTGGATAGCAAGGCAAAAAAAGTTGCCAAGGGATGTTGTTATTTATTTTACAAATAGAACAGTGAGAAATCAGATTTTGCAAGCCTCATATAAGGGGGAGAAGATTCAGATTGCTGGTCAGGATATTTTAATATTAAAGGAAATTCCACCAAAAATGTTAAGGGCTAGAAAGGAATTTGCCTTCCTGGTGAATGAACTTAAAAAACGTCAGATTGAATATAGATGGGATATTCCAACTGGTATAATAGTATATTATGCAGGGAAAGTACATCGTCTCAATACAGTTGGAAAAGCGAGAGAATTTTATGTTGAGGCATTAAAAGTTGGAAGTCTTTCTCCACTGGATGCTAGAAGAAAGGAGACTGAAGTGAAGGAAAGAGAAGTGAAGCAGGTTCAAGAACAGATTGCGATGGAAGAAGATTTATTACAAGTGTTGGAAATACCTACGACGGGTCCAGATTCAAAAGAACAAAGGCTGACAAGAGCTGCTGCTAAACGCAAGGAACAAGAGATGAAGGCACAACAACAACTGGCAACTACTACAACGGAAACAGTCGGAGGAGCAAGGCCTAAAGCAAAATGTGATTTCCGGCTAGTGTTCCAAAAGTTTCCTTTGGCCGATAATGGCAATTAAACTATTATCTTGGAATGTTAATGGTTTGAATTCACCGCAGAAGAGAAGGAAAGTATTTCACTATTTGAAACAATTTAAAAATGACATTACTTGTTTACAAGAAACACATATTAGATCTTTAGACCAGAAATATTTGATAAATTCAAAACTGGGAGTACATTTTGTTGCCTCCTCTTTGGAGAAAAAAAATGGTTTAGTTATATATATAAAGAAGGATATATCAGCAAAATTAATTGAGGTGGATAAGCAAGGAAGATACATTGCTATTGAACTTTTGTTGGAGGGAAAGAAGACATTATTAATAGGAGTTTATGCTCCGAATCAACAACAAGAAAATTTTTTCAAGTTTTTACATAAAAGAATAGTATTTTGGGATTATAAATCATATATATTAATGGGTGATTGGAATGGTGTGTTGGATACTCAAAAAGACAAAAAAAGCTTAAGGAAGATATCAAGCCGGGCGAAATTATCAAAGGCTTTTTTTGAAATGATGGAGGATTTGGAATTAAGAGATATTTGGAGAGAACATAATACAGAAGAGAGGGATTTTACCTTCTTTTCTGACAGGCACCAATCATTTTCGAGGATTGATTTTATTTTGATTACTAATGACTTGTATTCTAGAGTGAAGAAGATGAAGATTTGTTCAAGAACTCTATCTGATCATAGTCCAGTTTGGATTGAATTTGATCGGGAAAAGGAGGCTAGGAGATCATGGAGGTTGAATGAGAATTTGTTTAAATATGAACAAAATGTAAATGAATGTAAAAAACAAATGAAAGAATTTTTTATTATGAATATGAAAAAAGAGACATCTATAGAGATGATTTGGGACTCCAGTAAGGCTTATATGAGAGGAAATCTTATACAAATGAATATTAAATACAAAAATAAATTGCAGAAAAAGAAAAAGGAACTGGAAGAGGAAATTAAAAAGAAAGAACAATTATTGATAAATAGCCCAGGAAATAGTAAAATAAAAGAATCAATAAATATATTGAGAGGTCAGTTTAATATGTTGATGGCAGATCAAGTAGCAATTAATTTACAATATGTAAAACATAATACGTTTAATAATGCCAATAAGCCAGGAAGATGGCTTGCCTATTTAATAAGGAAAAACAGAAAATCACGAGCGATTGATAAAATAGAATATAGGGGTAAGGAAGTTTATCAAAAGAACTTGATTAAAAAAGCATTTTTAGAGTATTATAGTAAGTTATATTCTAGGGATATGGTTGATGATACAGAGATAGAAAGATATTTACAACAACAAAATATTTGTGAGCTTACAGAAAATCAAAGAGAAGAACTGAATCAATTAATTACTTCAGAGGAAATTTTCTTAGCAATTAAACAACTTAAAATCGGTAAAGCACCAGGAACAGATGGTTTAACAGCTGTTTATTATAAAAATTTACAAAATGAGATGGTTGAACCACTTAAAGAGTTATTTAATAAAATTCAAATGGGAGATGTTCCCCCTTCATGGAGGACAGCCTTTATTTCGTTAATACCGAAGGAAGATCGAGATGGTATTAAAGCAGAGAATTATAGGCCTATATCACTTTTAAATACTGATTACAAGATATTTACCAAGATACTGGCTAATAGATTAATGCCAGTGATGAATCAAATAATTCATAATGATCAGTCAGGATTTATTAAGGGTAGGCAGATGAGATATAATGTGAGGCAAATCGTAAATTTACTTGAATATTTGGAACAAAACAACCAAGTATCAGCGGCATTCCTTTTTTTGGATGCTGAAAAAGCTTTTGATAGATTGGATTGGCAGTTTTTGTTTAAAGTAATAGAAAAAATGCAATTTGGGGATTATTTTATTCATGCAATTAAAGCAATATATCAGAAGCAAACAGCACAAATAATAGTAAATGGTGGGTTAACAGAAACTTTTAAAATTGAGAAAGGAACGAGACAGGGATGTCCTTGTCCCCATTACTTTTATTTTAACTTTAGAAATTCTTCTGAATAACATACGTGGTTCCGATCGAATAAAGGGAATTAGAGTTAAACATCAAGATTATAGATTAAGAGCTTTTGCAGATGACCTGGTTGTTACTGTATCTCAACCAATATACTCAGTAACTGGTTTAAAAGATATAATTGGTCAGTATGGTAAAGTATCTGGATTTAAGGTAATCAGCAAAAGACAAAGATGATAACTAAAAATATGAATATACAACAAAAGAAGAGTTAGAAAGAACTTCAGGTTTTGAAATCGTTAAAAGGTTAAATATTTAGGAATATATATTACAGCTTCAAATGTTAAATTATACAAAAATAATTATGAGGTATTGTGGCAGAAGGTATGGAAAGAAATGGAGAGTTGGAAGAAGTTACAACTATCTTTGCTGGGAAGAATAGCGGCTATAAAATGAATGTTTTGCCCAGGTTTTTGTTTTGTTTCAAATGATACCGGTGTTTAAGAATGATATTAAATTACAGGAATGGCAAAAGGGATTAGTAAATTTGTATGGATGGGCAAAAAACCAAGAATAAAATTAAAAGTAATGCAGGATATAAGGGAAATGGGTTGTGTCTTAAAATGCCTAATTTAAAATTGTATTATGAAGCAGTTGTTTTATCATTAATTACTGATTGGATTAATTTAACTGAGGAAAAAGTTCTGAATATAGAAGGTTATGGTTTGTTATATGGGTGGCATGCCTATTTATTATATGATAAGAAAGTTGATAAAATATTTAAAAATAATATAATTAGAAATGCATTATTGAGGGTTTGGAGGAAATATCAATACAAATTAGATGGAAAGATTCCAATATGGGCAAACCGAGACACATGATAGAAAATATAAATATATATCAAAAGATGGAGGTAGTTACTTATAAAGAACTTCTTTGTATGGAAAAGGGGAATTAGAGTTAAACATCAAGATTATAGATTAAGAGCTTTTGCAGATGACCTGGTTGTTACTGTATCTCAACCAATATACTCAGTAACTGGTTTAAAAGATATAATTGGTCAGTATGGTAAAGTATCTGGATTTAAGGTGAATCAGCAAAAGACAAAGATGATAACTAAAAATATGAATATACAACAAAAGAAGAGTTAGAAAGAACTTCAGGTTTTGAAATCGTTAAAAGGTTAAATATTTAGGAATATATATTACAGCTTCAAATGTTAAATTATACAAAAATAATTATGAGGTATTGTGGCAGAAGGTATGGAAAGAAATGGAGAGTTGGAAGAAGTTACAACTATCTTTGCTGGGAAGAATAAGCGGCTATAAAATGAATGTTTTGCCCAGGTTTTTGTTTTGTTTCAAATGATACGGTGTTTAAGAATGATATTAAATTACAGGAATGGCAAAAGGGATTAGTAAATTTGTATGGATGGGCAAAAACCAAGAATAAAATTAAAAGTAATGCAGGATATAAGGAAAGGGGGTCTTAAAATGCCTAATTTAAAATTGTATTATGAAGCAGTTGTTTTATCATTAATTACTGATTGGATTAATTTAACTGAGGAAAGAGTTCTGAATATAGAAGGTTATGGTTTGTTATATGGGTGGCATGCCTATTTATTATATGATAAGAAAGTTGATAAAATATTTAAAAATAATATAATTAGAAATGCATTATTGAGGGTTTGGAGGAAATATCAATACAAATTAGATGGAAAGATTCCAATATGGGCAAACCGAGACACATGATAGAAAATATAAATATATATCAAAAGATGGAGGTAGTTACTTATAAAGAACTTCTTTGTATGGAAAAGGGAATTACAATTAAAATCTAGAGAAAAGATGGGGAAGAAGGAAAAATTATACATGGTTCCAATATGGACAACTACAAGCTAGATGGAAATTAGATCAAAAATAGGTGTTAAGCAAATTGAGGATAATTTGTTAAAACAAATGAGAGATCAAGGTCAACAGCATATTAAGAGGTTGTATAATGTATTAGTAGAAATAGATTCAGAGACTGATTTGGTTAAGGATTGTATGATTAAGTGGGCACAAAATTTTCAGCAACCAATAATGTTGGAAACTTGGGAAAGAATTTGGGTGAGGAATGTTAAATTTACACAAGCGCAAAATATGAGAAAATTTTATAAGATGTTTTATAGATGGCATTTAGACCCCAAAAATTGTCATGTATGTATCCTAATGTACAGGCTAAATGCTGGAGATGTGATTGTGAAGATGCTACTTATTATCATATATGGTGGACTTGTAAAAAGTTAAAGCATTTTGGATTAAAGTATGGTGGATCATGCAGAATATTTTGAAAAGAAGATTAAGTTTACCCGCAGTTCTTTTACTAGGAATAATTATGGATTGTACAGCTATAGAGACTAAATTGATTCTGAACTTAATAACAGCCATAAGACTTTTGATTGCTCAATATTGGAAGAAAGAAGAATTACCTACAATTGAAGAATGGACTTTAAAGTATCAAATCTGGCAGAAATGGCAAAAATCTCTGCTTACTTGAAAGACTATACACAAGAAAAATATATTTTAGAATGGAAAATGTGGATTGTTTATATTCAAAATAAGTATCAGATAAAAAAATATCAAATAGCATATGAGTAAATTTAGGAATAATTTGTATTAGATTTATTTTTGAAGGAGAGGGGAATTGAGAGTGTGAATAAGCGTGGAGAGACTAGAGATTATAATTTAGGAATTATTTTAGATTATGATTGTTAGTTTTGATACCCTGCATTTTGTTCTGGGAAGTCGGGGTGGGGGTGGGGGTAAAGGGAGGGAATTGGGGGTTGAGGTTAGTGATGGAGTGATGGTTAATGTACAGGGATTATTGAAGATGTATAAATATAATTAATGTAGGGTCGGGTCTGACCAGTTGCCATTTTAGAACGGTGGGGAGGGAAAAAAGAGAGAGTAGGAGGTAGGAAAGAGGAGAAGAGGAAGGAAGAGGGGTAGAAGAGGGAGAAGAGTGTAGGGTGGAGGGAGGAGAGGAGGTAGATAAGAGAAGGAGAGGAAGGTTTGGAAAGTAAAAGAAGGTAGAAGAGGGAAGAAGGTTAAAAAGGGGGGTGGTGACTGGGCAGGCCCGACTAATTGTATATAACTGTACATCGGATGAATTATTTGATATGATTGTAAAAATAAAACTTTTTTATACAAAAAAAAGGACATCACGTGACCGTGCCAACTACTGTCAGTTCCACCAGTTTCATCTGAGTTTAGTAAATGAATCATCCTCCGTTCTTAAGCGTAATGTTTCAATTTGTCACTTCCTGGTGACCATTGACTTTGCTTGTCGGAAGCTAGCTGTGAAGGTTACAAATGGTGATCACATGACTGTGAGACACTTCAATCATCATAAATGCGAGCCAATTGCCAAAAGCCCAAATCATGATTACATGACTGTTGGGAGGTTGTGATAGTTCCAAGTTTGAAGATAAATCTCATTTTTCAGTACTTTTATGACTTCAAACAATTGCTGAACAAATGATGGTAAGGGGACATTACACATACTGACACTAAGTCAGGATAAATCATGCTTAATATGCTAATATACATAGGTTATTGAAAATATACACTCTACATTTCATGAAATTAAAATATCATGTAGATTATGCAAATATCAGGACAAAATAGTATCTGGATTGTAATAATGTTAGTTTACACCTCAAGAATTTTTTCCCAGTGTTAATTTAGTTCACCTCTATCTCTACAACTACAGATTATGTCAGTATTTCACTGCAGCATTTTGTCTGATTATGCTTACCTGCAGTTTGGAGAGGAACTGATTTACAAAACATAAGGCTATTGAAAAAGAATTAGTTTGTAATTAAATTATCTGTTCAAATTCAAAATACAGCTCTCTAAAATATACACTCTCTTGGGCTGAAGGGAAAGCTTTATTCTGTCTGAAACATGAATAAAATATAAAGAAGATTATATTTTGATATATAATAAGATTTCCAGCACCATTTTATTGGTCCCGTATACCTTAGTTGCAAAGCAAATTTAGAATGACATTTTTAATATATCCAATAAGGGACTGAATACCATCTCAGAGCTCACCTGTGATTTTCCAAACCAAATACTTGCTTGATGCAATTTCATGTTGTTGCTGTTGTTTTTAAATTGCCACAATAATATACTGTGTCTATCATTTCCTTACACTGTGCCATACACTGAATAACGATTTTAAAATATTTCTATATTGAAATAGTATGCAAATAAATTAGTTGGATGGAAGATGATAGATAGATAGATAGATAGATAGATAGATAGATAGATAGATAGATAGATAGATAGATAATAATGCAGCAATCCTGTATAATAGGCAATGTCTTATTTTAATCATTATCCATCCATCAAACTCATGATAGTCTCTCTTTTACCCTTTCTTGTTTTTTATAGAAGTCAAATTAATTTGCAGTTCAGTTTAATTGTATGGGGTTTTTGTCAATAAACTTTTCTTTTTATTCCAAAACAATGCATCTACATAAGAGACGAGATTTTTCCCTCTAGAATTCTGAAGCAGCCCTGTTCATCAGGGTGCTTCAAAACCGGGCATCTCTAGGACTTGGCTGCTGTTGCCACCCAATGTTCATGTGTTCTTTCTGCCCTGCTCCTTGGTCTTCCCAAGTTCTTCATGTTCAACAAAGAACAGTCATTGATTGAACATTCAGAATTCAGGATAAAGCAGCTCCCAAATGCCTCTCTTTCAAATGAAGATGAATGCAACTTAACTTCAGTCTTTTGGGCTGAGTGCTTAGAGGTCAGGGGATTCTTTATCAAAGGCACATTAGACAGCATAATACAATCATGCCTTTAAAAAAATAACCAAATGGCTGTTGCTATTACTATATAAAAGGAACAGAAAGGAAGAAAAGCTTGCGATAAGAGGGACATTATAGCTAGATTGATGGGAAAGTAAGGTGCGCAAAACTTATTAAATGCTGGTTTACCTCATTGGTGATTTTAGCCTATATTGTCTATAAGGAACAGCAGCAGCTCTGCAAAAACTCAAACAGTGTTTCCAGTTTATAGCTTGAGCAATTTTTAACCCTGAAATACAAAGATATTAGCACTGGCATTTTCCTTATGCTAAATACTTGCCATGCAACTAAGTTACTGCCTTCCTTTCATCCTTCATGCCAGGATTGTCTTAATACAGGGGCCTGATGGGCACTTGCCTGTGGGCCCCACGAGCATAGGGGCCCCATACTAATCTGTGTATGTTAACCCTTCAATGCACCTTGTATCATATAAATATAGCAACATATTTTACATTTTACTGCATTTTAAAATTAATACTAACATGCAAATATATGTATAATTTTATGCACTATTTACATTTTTATTTCTGTGAGTAGTTGTTGTAGGGGCCCCAGTACACTGCTTTGCTCAGAGGCCCATAATGTTGTTAAGACAGCCTTGCCCGGTGCTATACATCTCACAAATGAAGCCAGATATATGTGTCTCAGGATAATGTTGCAGGATCCAATCTGGGTCAGTCAGCGGGGCCAGGAGTTTAGAAAAGAAAGAAGAAAAAGAAGAGGAAGAAGAGAAAGAAGAAGAATTTCCATAAAGCAGGACTGGCAAATTCTGTGTTCTCTACGTAAATACATACTATAATTTCCATTGCACACAGGCTCTGATAGGTATTATGGATTTTACAGTAAAACTCTTAGAAAGCTTGGGAAAATTTGGCTTTAGCAAAGGCAAGAGCAGCTGTACATCATTATCCAAACTGACAAAACCATCAGAGGTGAAAACTAGACATTTCCTAAATTGATTTTCTTTTCCCTCATGACCATGAGGTATGCCTCAATCCTGGAATCAAATTTTCAGCCCAGATGGCCTGAGAGCATTGGAATAGCAGCCAAATGCCCGTTTTATGTAAAAGTAAAAGAAGAAACAGAAAGAATTGAGTACAACAGATCTTTTAACATATGATTTGGAATTGAAGGAGTTTGACAAAAATATTCAGCCATCTGAAAACATATGGTAGGATATATCTGGGGCAGAGGTAACTTTATTTACCAAAAAAAAAAAAATGCTGAAGTAATGGCTTAACACCAAAACCTTACATGCCTCAAAAATTATGTATAGGCCTGCATTTGCTCGGATTATATTAAAAACACAAATGCCGGGCCCCAGTGTGATTTGTCTGCTATACCACAGAATTTATCCTGCTCTCCAAATGCAGTGATGGTTTCTGTCTTCTTGCCTTTAAGCCAAATGAGGCAATTTGATAAGAATCCAAGAAGTCCAATCCAAGTTAATTGGCAAGATGCTGCTATTTATTTCTTTTTGATTCATAGTGGAATTTTTGATCAAGTCATTTCTATTCATGCATTTAAACCTTAAAATTTGGCAAGAAAAAAAAATGTCATCATGGAAATAAATAAATAACTCAGACAATGAATCTATGTTTATGGCACCTGAATTCCAACCCAGTCACATCCATTTTCACAAAATCGGTGACAAGAGATCTTCTAGCTTATGATAATTTGGATACTTTGAAAAACATTAAGCAATTTTAATCAAGTATTATTGGGAAAATACTGGGACATTACCATTACCTGACATATCCTGCAATCTACTATGAATTACTTGTGCTCCAATTGTAAGTACTATTACAATCAAGTACTACAATGTTGGCGTAGGTTTATTTATTGAAATAAGGAAGTCCAAATTGATGAAGCCACAAAAATTTATTTCCCTTGACAATTAACTATGTGATAATTTACCACTCACTAGTACATAACTGAATATATGAACACCTTCACTGAGAATTAACCACCAAAGCATGTTGAAAGATTTTGAAATATAGTATACAATGTTTAACACACATTTTGATTTTGCATTTCAATTGTATGAGTGAATTTGCCATTAACAAGTGGCCACATCTGTACCATTTTGTTGCAATAAAATTAAAATGTATTTTAGAACCTCCATTTATTCAGATTAAGGAATCCAAATGTGTGCTACGTGAGAAAAAAACCTCATTCTTTTCCTCCGAATCTCATTCCATTTTCTAAAAGATGTTTCATTTTAAATTTTTACTGGAAGCTTGAAAGTATCTGAAAGTATTCTCTCTTTCTCATAACAGCAGAATTTAGGATTCAGAAAGATAGGAAGAACAACAGATAAAATTATAATATTTTTACATATGGGAAATTATGCTAAATGTATTAATGGCCACAACTTTTCTTCAAAAAGATATTTGACACATTTGTAGACGATCAAGCTATCATTGGCTAGCAATCCTAATTGCAGATATGCTCTTGACTGTTAATATCCTTATGATATTTGTTTCTAGGAAATATATGTGAGAAAATAACACTGCTTTCATATGCTACTAATGAAGTCCATACTTTTAGGGATAGAATGTTCTGCACTGATCTAACATAATCTGATATTTTGTATAGTTATAAATTCTCCTGAAATTTTTTAGACAGAGATAAGATGTTTCTCTGTCTGGTGAATGTCTACAAAATGTTGGTAAAATTTTGCATATTTGCAAGAACATCTGACAAGAATATACTTTATGTTATATCTACTACATAACGAGACCTATTTATTTCCAGAATATACAGTTTATATTACATGCAGATACCTGACAATTAAATTGACTTCAGGGGTAAGTCATATATTCTATGCTGAATCTTGGTTGAAATCAATTTCTTCTTTCATTTTGAGCAATCTAATTCCTCAGGTTTCAGACAGTTTAACTTAACTAACAGCCAAATCTCAAACATACTCATCCTATGCAGGATGTTCTTTGAAGCCCCATATTCAAGGTGGCTGATTCCTAAATATCTGACAATTAAAGTAATTTCACAGGTATTATGAAATAAACCTTTGCAAACATATTTAAAAGATTATATTATAATTATTGCTAAGTATATTTCTGATAAGAAATGTACATATTGTCTTTAAAGAAAGTGACTGTAGATAAAAGAAAGGGGGCACAATGACAATTCTAAAAAGTTTGATTGATTGACAAATGTAGCTGTATATTTACACAAAATGCACATTATAGTCTGCAACTTTATAGAACAAGATAGTCTTCTTGGCTAACGCTGTGAAAAAGTAATTGCTGGGCACATGTTTGTTTTCCAGACAAGACAAACTATGGCTGACACTGTAGATGACAACTTCAGCTAGTATGAAGTTTGTGATAAAATAAGGCTAGAAACTATTATTTGGGCAGCACATCCCCTTAAGGTATAAGCTATGACACTGTGCTAAGAAAATATAGCAGTAAAGAAGGAAGAGAAGAAGCAAAGTAATTTCACCAACTTCACTGCAATCCGAATATTGCCAGAAAAATGACTCAAGAGTTAAGACTGAACTTGTTGAGTAGTTCAGAGATAAATACCAGACTAGACTAGAGCAGACTAGACTAGACATAAACACCAATGCAATTTATGTTGGGCAACATTGTTGTTGGCTTTGTAAACTTTAAACAAAAACAACCAATCATTGTTAGCTGCACATAGCTAAAGAGAAAAGACATGACATAGGATATTATAGGAATGCAACATATATTGGTTTTATGGCAGTTTTTTTGCAGCCTGGTCCATCCAAATGACAAAGATGTCCTTCCCTGACCATTTCCAGATTGATTGGAACAGACAGGTCCTTTGAGTTAAAACATCACGGTGCTCACATTATTTACACTGGCAGCAATTTTAAAGGGGGCATCGTTTCCAAATGAGTTTGTCTTCTGCCTGATAGTTTGTCATATACAGTACCACAAAATCATTGTACCACTTGTCTGGAACAATTCTTCACTATACATTTCCTGTATATTTCCTTCAATCTACTTTCATCCTTTCCTTGGCTCGTACTGCTTTTGTACTACCCTTCTTTATAGATTCCTGTTTTCAGTTTAATGAAGAACCAACTCCTTTTTAGACCTACAGTGTCTGCTCTGAGATACTACTGGTCAGGCTTGGGGATACTGATTGTTAGCCAAAGATGCAACAGATATGAACACTAAAGAAAATTAAAGTAGATTTTACAATCAAAAATCTGCCCTGCTATTCCTCTAAGTATATTGGCCCCAGATTATTTACACTTTTAAAAGTTTGCCTTTTGTTCATAATTCATGGTTAGTCCTACATATTAAAAATATTTCATACTGAGTAGAGACAATTCAATCATTTCTTAAAGGACGAGCAATAGCTATGTGGGGGTACCTCTAGGGAAAAGTTATTTTCATTTTGTCAAAAATGGGCAAGTCTTTAATTTCTTTATTTTAAAGTACCATGTTTCCCCAAAAATAAGACCCTGCCTTATATGTTGAGACTCTAGAAAGAGTGCAGAGAAGAGCAACAAAGATGATTAGGGGACTGGAGGCTAAAACATATGAAAAATGGTTGCAAGAACTCGGTATGCCTAGTTTAATGAAAAGAAGGACATGGGGAGACATGATAGCAGTGTTCCAATATCTCAGGGGTTGCCACAAAGAAGAGGGAGTCAAACTATTCTCTAAAGCACCTGAGGGTAGAACAAGAAGCAATGGGTGGAAACTAATCAAGGAGAGAAGCAACTTAAAACTAAGGAGAAATTTCCTGACAGTTAGAACAATTAATAAGTGGAAAAACTTGCCTGCAGAAGTTGTGAATGCTTTTTAATTTTTAAGAAAATGTTGGATAACCATTTGGTGTAGGGTTTCCTGCCTGGGCAGGGGGTTGGACTAGAAGACCTCCAAGGTCCCTTCCAACTCTGTTGTTGTTGTTGTTGTTGTTGTTGTTGTTGTTATTATTATTATTATTATTACCCTGAAATAAGTGCTTCGCCTTATTGCCATGCACTCAAAAGTCCAATTGGGCTTATTATCAGGAGGTGTCTTATTTTGGGGAAAACAGGGTATAGGTTCTACTGTAAATCTCACTAAATTCCAAATATCTTATCCAAAAAAAGCCAATTATGGTTTTAATAACATAAACTGTAGTAAAAAGTATTTAAATAATAACCTCTCTTTTGCTATAATATTCTATTTTTCAGAAATCGTTTATAACAGCAACCATCATATGGTATTTCTTTTCTTTTTATAATTAAATTGCAAATTGCCTTGGAGTAAGTCCTATAAATCTTTTGATTTGGTAATGCTAAGAAGAGACAAGAAATCAGCTGATTCAGCAAGTAATTTTATCCTGATAGCCCAACAGCATTCCATCAGGGCATGTAATCTACTAAATCTGAATAGGTGTGTGGTTTTCCTAAATCTCTAAAATGATTTCTACATTGTCTCCTAAGTATTTAATTTAAAGGCAACAAAGACCTCTGATTAAGTTCCAATGCAGTTAATAGAACCAATAACATGAAATGAGGAAGGAAACTGAAGACAGGATGGAATGGAAAACTTATCACTGTGTGTTTATTTAGTTACTCCACTGCATTTATATCTTTGCATTCTCCGAACACTCAAAAGTACAGTAGTTTGCCTGGAATCTCCTGATTTTGTCTCTACAACTGGGAGATAAGCTGATAAGAAGTGCAATAACCCAAAGTCAACCACTGAACTTCATGGCTAGATAGGGACTTAAACTTGGTCTCCCTGGTACAAATCCAGTAATACTGGACTATACAGACTTCCTATGAGAAAGAACTGAGGAGGAGGAAATGATTTGTAGAGTTGGGGAAGAGAGGTGATATTTTTGAAAGCATTCTTCAAATATTGAAGGGAAAGGGGTAAAAATAAAAAATTGAGATCACATGAGCTGAAAAAAATTGACAAAGGAATCTCTTGATGGTAAACATATTTTGTCAATGGAAACAATCAATCTGAGAAATAGCTGGCTATCTCTCCTTGAAGAGCTTCAAGCAACCATTCTCTTTCTTGGACTGAACAAAAAAAACAATCTAATAAAATAGATGGTCTCCAAGACCTTTTTTCAGTTCTGACTGAATCTATTGCCTTCCATCATCCCATTCTGAGGTCTACCAAAATAAAGCCTTTGAAATAAAGCCTTTGTGCATCATTAAACCTAAGTTACAATTAGGTATGTATCTGCTCATTATAACAACGTCAGTGTAGTGTTCGCAATCAGAGAATCACTATGATATGGTAGTTAAGGTGATGGACAATGACCAGGGAAAACCAAATATAAGTTCACCTTCAGCCATGAAAACACACACAGGCTTTTGGCCAATCTTCTTCTCTCATGCCAGACCTACCTCACAAGGCTGTTGCTGTGGAGCTAAATAAAGACTATATGTATACAGTCATGAGCCACCAATGAAAAAGCACCATATAAAATCTAATAATTAAATAAAAGCTCAGTTTATTTTTTTGGCCTTGAAAATTTTACTAGCAGCTGTATGCTTAGACTTCCATAGATGAAGGGCAAGAAGGAAAATGTCTATGAAGATTCTCAGTCATCCAGGTCATGGTTGTTCCAAAGGTGCTTTTCAAGAGGCGACTGGACTTTCTGGTTTTTCTTTGAAGTCGTTTCACTTCTCATCCAAGAAGCTTCTTCAGCTCAAGAGCTAAACAAGCTTCTTGCATGAGAAGCGGAATGTCTTCAAAGAAAAAACAGAAAGTCCAGTTGCCTCTTGAAAAAGCACCTTTGGGGCAAGAAGGACAGTGACAATTCATGCATCATGAGAATGTGATACAAACTCTGCCCCTTAGATATTTGTGTGGGATGTCTGGATCCAAGTACAAAAAACCTAAGCTAAAATTAAGCACAAAAAGTCTATGATCCTTGGTGCTCTTTGAGCTTAGTTGTTTTCTTGCAGACATTTCACTACCCAAACTAGACAACATCATTAAACAACCAAGCATCATTAAACAACCAAGAACCCTTCATTTCAACCCTAAACTCAAATGTTCTTTCTGGGTACAGCCAGCCTATTCCTAAATGTACATATAAATTCACATGCACTTTTGTTAGCAGGCATACCAGACCCAACTCACCTCATTTTTCCTTCCAAGGACTGTGCAGCATTTTTCCAAGTGCAATTACCTTACTTTAGCAATGATTAATAATTATACAATAATAGAAACCCGGAGAGCTAGTGATGTTAAGGAGAGAAGGGTCCAGCTTCTATTCCTTTAAAACCCTTTCAATTCTCTTGACAACCTGAATGGTTCATTCACTATTCTATAGATCTCTGCTTCTCTGTTGCTCTTATACATGAAAGAGGGACAAATAACTAAGGCAGAATATCAGCAAATAGCCCGAGCCTGTAAAGATGAAGTGAGGAAAGCTAAGGCTCACAATGAACTAAGGCTAGTGACAAAGAGTAAAAAACAACATGTTAAAAACAAGAAAAAAGTCAAGGAAACAATTGGCTGGGAGAAAGTGGCAAGAAGGTGACAAACAACAGGGAGAAAGCAGATCTACTTAACTCATATTTTGCATCTGTCTTTACACAAAAGGAAAAAACAATCCAACCTATCAAAAACAGCACCACAAAAACAGATTAGGAAGACAAGTTAAAATAGGGGAAAAAATGGTAAGTGAACCTCTGTCTACCCTAGACGAGTTCAAATCACCAGGACCAGATGGATTACACCCCAAGGTTCTGAAGGAACTGGCAGACGAAATCTCAGAACCACTGAACTATGTCTTTCAAAGATCCTGGAGCACAGGAGAACTGCCAGAGGATTGGAAAAGAGTTGATGTAGTTCCCATCTTCAAAAAAGGGGGGGGGAAACAGATCCAGGAAACTACAGACCTATCAGCCTGACCTCAATACCAGGAAAGATTCTGGAAAAGATAATCAAGAAACAAATCACTGAACACCTAGAAGCAAACAAAGTAATAACCAAAAGCCAACATGGGTTTGTCAAAAACAGATCATGCCAGATTAATTTTATTGCATTCTTTGACAAAGTGACAAAATTAGTGGACCAGAGGAATGCTGTAGATATAACTTACTTGGACTTCAGTAAAGCATTTGATAAAGTAGACCATAACCTACTACTAGATAAAGTAGAAAAATGTGGGTTAAACAGCACCACCACCAAATGGATTCGTAACTGGCTGACCAACCGCATTCAACGTGTAGTCTTCAATGGAACTACATCCACATGGAGGGAAGTATGCAGTGGAGTACCCCAAGGCTCTGTTTTAGGCCCAGTACTCTTCAACATCTTCATCAATGACTTGGATGAGGGGATATATGGGGAACTCATCAAATTTGCAGATGACACCAAGCTGGCAGGAATAGCCAACACTCCAGAAGATAGGCTCAAGATACAGAAAGATCTTGACAGACTTGAACATTGAGCGCTATCTAACAAAATGAAATTCAACAGTGAAAAAAGTAAGGTTCTACATTTAGGCAAAAAAACCCAAAATGCACAGGTACCATATATGTGGTACCTTGCTCAATAGTAGTAACTGTGAGAGGGATCTTGGAGTCCTAGTGGACAATCATTTAGATATGAGTCAGCAGTGTGCAGCAGCTGCCAAAAAGGCCGAGACAGTTCTGGGCTGCATAAACAGAGGGATAGAATCAAGATCACATGAAGTGTTACCACTTTATAATGCCTTGGTAAGGCCACACTTGGAACATTGCATTCAGTTTTGGTCGCCACAATGTAAAAAAGATACTGAGACTCTAGAAAGAGTGCAAAGAAGAGCAGCAAAGATGATTAGTGGACTGGAGGCTAAAACATATTAAGAACAGTTGCAGGAACTAAGTATGTCTAGTTTAATAAAAAGAATGACTAGGGGAGACATGATAGCAATGTTCCAATATCTCAGGGGTTGCCACAAAGAAGAGGGAGTCAAACTATTCTCTAAAGCACCTGAGGGTAGAACAAGAAGCAATGGGTGGAAACTAATCAAGGAGAGAAGCAACTTAAAACTAAGGAGAAATTTCCTGACAGTTAGAACAATTAATAAGTGGAACAACTTGCCTGCAGAAGTTGTGAATGCTCCAACACTGGAAAATTTTAAGAAAATGTTGGATAACCATTTGTCTGAAATGGTGTAGGATCTCCTGCCTGGGCAGGGGTTTGGACTAAAAGGCCTCCAAGGTCTCTTCCAACTCTGTTGTTGTTGTTGTTGTTGTTGTTGTTGTTGTTGTTGTTGTTGTTATTATTATTATTATTATTATTTTATTTACACAAAATGATAGTATACACAGCAAACGAGATAATTATGCTGGATTTCGTATCACAGATCACTAGTCGAACACTTCCCAAGCGTTTAGGACTGTGTGATGTATCGGCGAATTATGCAAACAGATCCCAGTAAGGTGTCCTTTTACAGCTGACCAATGGTGATCTTGTCAGCGCCAATTGCTTTTAAGTGCTTGCCTAGGTCCTTTAATAATTAATAATTATTAATAATAATAATTAATAATGATTAAATTTAATTAATTATTAATTTAATTATTAATTTTAATAATTTAATATTAATTTAATAATTAATAAATTTAAAAATAGATGATGATGATGATGATGATGATGATGATGATGATGATGATGATGATGATGATGATGATGAGAAGGGACTACCCTAGACTGAATTGTCTGCCTCCTAATGACTGATTGATCAGCAAATTGTTCTTTTGTGGTAGAGATAGGGGCTCTCCCATAGCACTCTAAAAAAACAAATTACACTATGATTTGAGTTTAGAGTTTATATGACTGTTATTCCACTGACTGGAAGATGCCAGAGAATGAGCAGCAGCAAAATGCAGCCTGCAGAGAAAACTACCAAGGCCTGCATGTGCTTTCATCCAATTACTGTAGCATGAAAGACAAGGAATTAATAATTCATTGAATAAAAATGCATAGCTGATCAGATAAAACTAGAGTTAAAAGAAACTAGCTGTGAGGTTTCCAACAGAGATTTCTAAACAGTACAACCGATGGTAGCAGGTAAATATATGAAGAAAGGGAAATCCATGGTTGAGACACTATCACAGAAAGCTTTAGAAGAAAGTGGTCTTTTCTGTTCAATGATCTTGGTCTTTTAAAATCCTAAAGATAATGGGGAGCCAATCAGTGCAATCATTTAAAGCAATACAGACCACATCTTTAAAGGAAATGCTATTCACAACATTACTGCTATATTCTAGACCCACTTATGAAAATTGTGCTAATGCAGCCAAATTTGATTTCTTGCTAGATTCCTTATTCCACAAACACATTCTTACAGCTTTTATTTTTTCATCCTCAAAACCCTTTTATCTACAGAAAGATGATGGAATAAAAGTGGTGTCTGAGGATTGTGACAACTTTCTGACCATTTATCCATCATAACTGTACAATTGTATAACTGTACAACTGTACAATTACCACAGGGGCCCCCCAAGGCTGTGTGCTCTCCCCACTTCTCTCTGTATACCAATGACTGCATCTCCAATGATCCATCTGTTAAGCTACTGAAGTTCGCAGATGACACAACAGTGATTGGTCTCATTCGAGACAATGACGAATCCGCATATAGACAAGAGGTCAAACGACTAGCCTTGTGGTGCAACCAAAACAATCTGGAACTGAACACACTCAAAACCGTAGAAATGGTGGTAGACTTTAGGAGAAACCCTTCCATACTTCCACCTCTCACAATACTAGACAACACAGTATCAACAGTAGAAACCTTCAAATTTCTAGGTTCTATCATATCGCAAGATCTAAAATGGACAGCTAACATCAAAAACATCATTAAAAAAGGACAACAAAGAATGTTCTTTCTGCGCCAACTCAGTAAGCTCAAACTGCCCAAGGAGCTGCTGATTCAGTTCTACAGAGGAATTATTGAGTCTGTCATTTGCACCTCTATAACTGTCTGGTTCGGTTCTGCAACCCAACAAGAAAAACACAGACTTCAGAGGATAATTA
Source organism: Ahaetulla prasina (assembly GCF_028640845.1). Taxonomy (NCBI): domain Eukaryota; kingdom Metazoa; phylum Chordata; class Lepidosauria; order Squamata; family Colubridae; genus Ahaetulla; species Ahaetulla prasina. The sequence goes on from NC_080540.1 coordinate 259,267,748, forward strand.
GAACTGCAGAAAAAATAATTGCTACCAACCTGCCTTCCATTGAGGACCTGTATACTGCACGAATCAAGAAGAGGGCCGTGAAAATATTTACAGACCCCTCGCATCCTGGACATAAACTGTTTCAACTCCTACCCTCAAAACTGGTGAGCACTGCACACCAGAACAACTAGACACAAGAACAGTTTTTTCCCGAAGGCCATCACTCTGCTAAACAAATAATTCCCTCAACACTGTCAAACTATTTACTGAATCTGCACTACTATTAATCTTCTCATAGTTCCCATCACCAATCTCTTTCCATTTATGACTGTATGACTATAATTTGTTGCTGGCAATCCTTATGATTTATATTGATATATTGACCATCAATTGTGTTGTAAATGTTGTACCTTGATGAACGTATCTTTTCTTTTATGTACACTTAGAGCATATGCACCAAGACAAATTCCTTGTGTGTCCAAGCACACTTGGCCAATAAAAATTCTATTCTATTCTATTCTATTCTAACTTCAGAGACCAGAAGTTCTCTGTATAAAGGAGAAATAATTATGTTTCAACCTTCATCTCCTTTGTCTCTCACCTGTGATAGATTTTGGGCCGATTGCCATTTTTGAAGGATGATATACCTTGGTATAAAATTGAACAGGCAGAGATACAGAATAAGAAGCTAAATGTTAGGAAAACCTCCAGTTCTAATACAAGTGTTGCTATACCTGCAGCTGGCCTGATATTTTATGGAAAGAAAAAAGACATTCAATGAAAATGTAATAAGAGACAGAAAAGTGCTGAATTCTTTTTTAGTTTGGATTTGGCTTTAAATTGCAAAATGTTGTAAACGTTTATTAAAGTCACCTCTACAGTACCTTTGATGTTTACAAGTCTAAAGATTATTCGCCAAATCTTGCTCAGGAAAAAGAACCCATAAATACGTTTATGAATCTTGTTTTCCAATAAGATACTATTATATTCTAGGTATTCTGAGAGGCATCATCATACAGACATTATAAAGTTGTTTTCATTTCTTTAATCTACTTTTCATGTTTCCTAAACTGCATATAGCTCTTCAATTTCCAGTTATAACAAAAATCTATTTGCAAATCTGCACTAAGGTCTCCTGAGAGAAAACATCCATACTGAATATTCTGTTTCAGATAATTACTGATCATATTTTCACATTCATTGAAACAAATACACACAATATGTAAGGTTTCAAAGCACAGATGTGGAGTAGTTTCTATGTTAATAATACAATGCTAAGAAATGTCATTTTATAGTTTCTACAATCAGAAATAAAATGGGTGCATGTACAAATTTATTGTGGATACATGTTCAGAAATCCTGCTTAAAATAGCTTTCATAGACATCATTGTGCCAGACACATGCTCACATGTCATTCATATTTTGTCAAAAATGAATGTAACAACAGACACAGGCACAAATATACATATTCTTCTATTTCAAATTTCAGAACACATTTATACATTTTAGCCATTATATGTTCATCATTTCTACACAATTCTACTTTCAAATCAATCTTACAATATTCAATACCATAATTCTTTTGATTAATTTATTTTTTTCTAATAACTATAAATAAGAAAACCATTGGGAACTATACCCCACTACCACCAGTTGTTCTTTTGATTTTATTTTGTGTTCTCTTTGACAAAATTCTGCACCTTCCAGTAAGTTAGCCATTTGTGCTTGCCTATTATTTCTCATTTATAAAAATGCTACTTGTGCTGAGAACACAAGGGACAATAATAATCAAAGGTTATTTCAATCACTTTGCTCCTACATTTATACCAACAGCATCTTCATGGGCCTCAATAATTTCACACACAAAGCTGGAGGGTCCTTTATAAGTACTTCTTCTACCATGATATATGTCATCCTTAGACATGACCCGGAACATACAAGACCAGACTTGAAAGACACAAGATCATCTCCCAATATATCAAATGGATTTAACAAAATCTGCTTTTTATAAATGGTGCATGTGTGTGGCATTTTGCAAAATGCCATATGCATGGCACAATATAACTATAAATGACTGTAGCAATTAAGTCTTATTACAGGGTTAGCTACAGAAGAGTCATATGCATTGCTTGGCCTAATTTCAATTCCCATTCAGGAATTCCTCAATCGCACACACACACCAGGAAATTTTGGGCCTTCTTCAAGATGATTTGCATATCTATTCCTTAAGCCTCACAGTAATTTGTCTTTTAGGCACCTGCCAAGTTATGTCTGGTGGTTTGCATTGTGATTCAGTGTTACAGTGAGATTCCAAAAGAGAAGTGGGCAACTATTGCAGTAAGAAAGCCAGTCGGTAGTAGATTTGAATTACCAGATATTGATTTCCCCTAAGCTAGAAGCTTTCAGGGCTCTCTAATACAGCAAGTAGCCTGTTTGCCTTTCACCAGTAAAAATGTTTCTCCCACCTGCAGGTAATCTATGAATTGCATGCACACGCAGTCCAGGCCCTCTCAAAAGAGAGTGTGAGGTTTGTGGATTTATATTTCTATATATTTATTTCAATGGTTTGGAATATTCACCGGGGGGGTGGGTGGATATTGGAAGGGAAGACGTGGGTTTTCAAACTATTAAGAAACGCAGAAAAGGCCAAGGCAATGGTACAGGATCCAGTCAGTTATTGGAACCAGGGGTTTAGTCTTCCAAGCTTTCATGCCATCAACCCATCCACAGTGAAGTTTTCTCTCACCAGAATGTCAAAACTAAATCTAGGTGACCGACCCAGATTGGATCCTGCAACATTATCCTGGGACACATATATTTGCCGTCATTTGTAAAGTAGTGATTCTTAAACTGGTTGACACAAATTGGATCCTTGACTCATGAATAAGCACTTACAAATTGTCCCCAGGATAGGCCCAAATTACATCTAGTTTAAGAACCATTGGCTAAGCTGTCCATATAGGATAGCAGCAGCAGGGCAAGAGAAGGATATTTCCTAGATTAATATCCTGCCTTTCAAGCACAAATCTAGGAGAATAACAATTTTGTAACAGAATGGCAAACAAACTATTTTCTCATAAGAGTCATTTCTTGGTTGACTAAGCCCATGGTGAGAAGGTCTCAAATTGAGTGAGACTACTTTTCCCTGTCTTGCTCTCACTTTGAACACTTGACTATGGGGGCAGATGAGAAGAAGCAGATCACACCTGTCACAGGATTGGAATGATTGCTTGCAGAGCCTTTGCAATAAGGCTAAAATTATAAAATTATACCTGTAGCTCATGTGACCCATGAGCAACAGGTTGTCCAACAAGCTCAGAGAGTACTATGGACCCCTCAGGTTGCCCATTCTCCCTATTGGCAGTGCTTTCCAATAAGGTGTTAATTTGTACAATTGCTGGGAAGGGGAGGGCATTGTTGTCTGGAATGCTTCAGCTCCAAATATTAGTTATGTTATTGTTGTTTCTCGGAAAAAGAAATAAAGGCGGAAAAAATAAAAAAGCTGTTCAAAGATCTCTGATTAACACTATTCCCTTTGGAATCATCCACATTTTTGTCTCATTTTCAAAGCCTACTGAAAAGGAAATAGGAATTCAGCTTTATTGTATAGTATGGTAGACAAATTTGCAGGATTTATTTTATCATGTGAAAACAGTGCTACTGCTTCTTCTGGATAAGGTTCTGACCAGAGTTCAGTTTCAGCAGTTTCTGACCAGTTCTGGAGAACCGGCAATGGAAATTTTGAGTAGTTCAGAGAACCAGTAGTAAAAATTCTGACTGGCCCCGCCCCCATCTATTCTCTGCCTCTTGAGTCCCAGCTTATTGGGAAGAAATGGGTATTTTACAGTAACCTTCCACTGGAGTGGGGAGAGAATGGAGATTTTACAGTATCCTTTTCTTGCTATGTCCACCAAGCCACACCCACCAAGTCATACCACGCCCACTAAGCCATGCCCGCAGAACCAGTAGTAAAAAAATTTGAAACCCACCACTGGTTCTGACCAAAATATGTTCTATATAAGTAGAAATAAACAGAAGTAGTATGCTAATATATTGAGTCAGCGTTCATATTGTGGTTTAACTACACTTTATTGAATAAAAAACAATTAGCTGAGTTACCACTAATACAACATGGTAAGGAGTAAAGTATGGGTTACAAATTATAGAATCATGGGATTGGATGAAGGGATTTCAGAAGCCACCCCTATCGCTCCATGAAGGATCTGCTAAAAGAGGGGTGTCAAACTCACGGCGTGCAGGCCAGATGTGTCACACACTCCCCATGCCCACCCCCATTTTAGGGAACGGGAAAAAGTCATAATATGTCACATGACAACATTGTGACAATGCGAGTTTGACACCCTGTGCTACAATATTCTGAACAGATGACTCTCCACTCTCTGAGGACCTCAAGTGAAGGAGCACTGTAGGACACAGTCTATTCCAGTGTTTGGCAGTTCTTGCTGCTATGACAATATCTTGTTTCTCTAACAAGAATTAACAAACAACTTTAAATTTCTGAATAATCAATACTTGAAGGATGAGAGAGGGAGGGGAGAGAGAGGAAAGAAGAGAGGAGTACTGAAATCAAATGGTCTGCATGGAACTTATTTCTGAGTAAAATACAGTACTGGTAAAATATCAACAGAAACAATTCTAGATATATTTAATTTTTTTTTTAGACACCATTCTTTTTTAATAGATATACTGGCATTCTTGCTTCAATTATGACTTGATTATACCATCTGTGACCCAAAAGAAAGTTGTGAGAAAGTGGAAATTCAGACTGGTTTTCCCTGCCTTGAAATTTCAGCACTGATATAAATCCTCCAATTAGGAAATATTGAGTCGTTAAGAGGCATGGGGAAAATTTTAAGAAGATTGTAGAAAATCATTAAGAAGGCTCCCACCTGAGCACTAAAGAGAGCAAACTGTAATTCAGCTGATATGTAGAACAGTAATTCTTCCATCCACAAGTGGTGGTGGTGAGAGTTTAAAAAGGTCAGGATTGGAACCAATATTAAAGTTTCACCCTTTTTTACATGTGTCATGCCGCAATACACATAAAAGATATGGATCACAATCACCATTTTACTTATCTCCCTGCTTTCATTATGGCATAAAAAGGAGGCTACCACATCTGCTACAAAGAAAGGCAAGGATGTGTAACCTAAAACCAAAGAACCATCTTTAAGCTAGAAAATTGGTAGCATGGTTATTTAAAGCGGAAAACTCCCAAATTACAGTATTAATCTTTAAAAGCTTCCTAAAACCATAGAAAACTCTTAGAAACTCCTGACTCCAGCCACTTTGAAAGCCTGTTTGGTCTAGTGGTTAAGGCACCAAGCTAGAAAGCAGAAGACAGTGGGTTGAAATACTGCCTTAGCCAAAAAGCCAGCTGGGTAATCTCAGGCCAACCACTCTCTCTTAATCCAACTCATCCTACAGGATAGTTGTTGTGGGGAAATAAGAAGAGGAAAGTGTGTTGGATGTGTTTGTTGCCTTATGTTATTTGTAAAAAAAAATAATAAGAAAGGCGGGATATAAACAATCAAAACTTTTTATCATTATCTTAGCTCTGTGGACATCAAATGTTGCTCAACCCTGAAGGAGAAAAATCAAAGATGCTGGATTTATACGTTGTAGTTAGCCATGGTTTGTTAAGCAATCAAAATGGATGATTCATAGAACTCCATGCTATACAGTACAGTTGGCAACTATAATGAAGGATTCACACCTAGAGTTTTTAGCTCAAGCACAATGTGGGAATCCTGCAATGAAATCTTGACTAACTGTAGCAGCTTTCTAGAATCAAAATTTTAGTAGAGAAATCAATTTACTTAAATGGTTTATGTAACGGATATAACATGTAAGAAAATTATATTTATGTATCACTTGAGCTACATTAGCAATTATAAAAGGAGCTTTTTAAGTCCAGGTGTTTCTTTCCAGAATGACAGTTCGATCTGATCAGAAAAAAAATAGATTATTAGCGTGGACTATTTATATTTATGAACTCACATGGTTGTGAGTCATTTGTGTCAGCAAAACCAAATGAAAACTGGTCCAGTTCTATTCTTCTCTTCAGTACCATTTCCAAGGATTTTATAGTTGCACAATTGATTAGACGTTTGGTAACGTTTGTTGGTTTTATGTAGCTTTATTTGTGGAATAAACTTCCCAAATGAACACCATTCTAATTAGCTTTGATGTTTGTTATTAGAAAGTAAATGACCATAATGAGCACTTACAGTAGCACATTTTTATAAATACCTAGCCTGTAAAAATCATTTAAAAAGTAGCACTCTTAATGTGATAAGGCAATGTCATTCATATTGTGGTTTCCCTAAGAAAAGAAACAGTATAATTTATAGCTTTGTCCTGAAGAAAAGAAGTGGGCAAGATATTCCAAATCATAATCCCCTGCCAGCTAAGAGGAATATTTAAAAACTATCCCTTTAAAGGCCTGAAGAAAGGCATTTAGGACAGTTAAGCATGTCCATTTTTTTTCCAAGGCCAACTAGAGAAGAGTCAATAGTTGGCCCAATCTTTCTCTTGTGTAATTGCAAGGCAACCTCAGGCTTACCTGATTGCAATTGTACATGTTTAACTTGTCACAACTGGGACAAAGAAAAGATCTGGAAACCTTCACTTCTTAATTTGTGTGCTGGATCTCTATTTTCTCTTTTTGCCAACACTTCATTGCCAGACTCTGGGAATAATGCTAATCTAACCTGGTCAAAGTAATTAAGAATCACAGCTGGCAGGTTCACTGCAGATGGGAGCAGGTAAACAGAAGTTACACTTGAATACCTCTGAACATTGGCTGCATTCCCCCAAGACACTTAGCCTAGTTGCTGAATTAACCTTTTTTCTTTTGTTCATACAATAAATAAAACCATAAATCAGACTGAAACTGCATGGTACACAGACATACACACATACAAAACTAAAGATAAACACTAAACCATGCTTAGCATATTGGGTACAGGCACCAAATCTTTAATGGAGCCAGTTGGCCAGACTGCCTTTCACAGACTAACGTAGTTCTATCAAAATGAAAATAGTCTGGTTTTAAAACTCATTCATTCATAATTATCACTGCTCATCAATCCATATATTAAAAACTAATCTTCTACCTAAACTGCAAGGAGCCAGGCAGCTAGTACAACACACCAATTCAGACCAAAAACCCACATTATAATATACAGTCTAATCAAGTTATCTTCTAAGGGTAAAACTAGGGTTTACAAGAAACTGGTATAATACACAGCATATAATAAGAGCTAACAGAGCCGGGCTAATATCAAATTTATTCCACTTGGAATTTGAAAATGCTCCTTCAATCCCCATTCAGGTGCAGTTGAAACAGAACAAACCTGATTTATTGGAACAAGATTCCAGTCAGGTGCCTTGTCTTGTACATGGCTACCTCCCACTTCCAATCTTCTAATTTTGTAAAAGTCACTGATGGCATCCCTTGGAGTCAGGGTCCTTGAGTACAAATTCTAAATCCTCTATAGCAGGACAGAGTAGAGCAGAGTCCAGATCTGTACTGTTTTCATGGGTACTTGGGGTAGGTAGGTCAACTCTACGTAACAGGCTCATTTACTTGCTCTTTTTCTAACTAAGATGGTACATACAGCAGGCCTTTCAGAAACTTCTATATGATGTGGAAATGACTATCCAGTTATTGGTCTTGGAGGACCTGAAGCAAGGAATTCATAGGGATATTAATCCTTAGTTTTAAGGTAGCAGCATTATCCAGGCTTTCCTTGGAATACAAATTGTAGATTTTAAAAAAATGAATGTGTTTTTGCTTTGTTTAATTGAAATAGGTGATTTATACTCAGTGATCCCAAAAATATAGAACATAGAAAGAAAGGAAAATAGCACTTCAAAAACAAAAGCAGTTTGTAAAAGAAAACCTGAAATATTGAAAAACCTGAAATATTGAAAAAGTATACATAGTATTATTCAAGACACTTTGGGGATCAAATTTGAAATGAAATCACTTTGAATTAGGCATAATTCCAGGATACATAGAAATGCTGTAATTTATTAAGATATATTCTTATGGCTGTGAAAATAAACTTTGTACAATGCTGGATAAAGGACAGTATTGACAATATCAGACTGAGAACTTAAATTGCTTTTGTTTAAATGGAAGAATTTGCAGAATACACAGCAATGGCAAACTAAAAGTATACAGATATATAATACATTAAGCAAGAATAACTTCCATATATATTTATGCAGTAAAGTAAATATAAATATTTAGAGTATGTTTTTTAAAGTTTATGCCAACAGGCAAAGCAAATCAGTTTGAGTACAAAGAAGGAGGAAGTCAGAAATTATATATTTACCTATATATTTGTTTTAATTATTTTTTCTTAACAAAACATTCTTGAAAATATATCTTTGTTTTAAATAAAATGAAAGGACTATAATAAGACTAAAATAAAACAGGCACAGAGTACTGCTGGTATACTTCCTAAATGAGGGAAATGAATAGATTTCTCTACATTTGTATATATATCTGTTGTAAAAAAATCTTTTTTAATGAAAATAGAAAACAAAAGCAGTTTGTCTTTGCCAAGAAAGTGTATGCATCTCTAAAGAAGAATTTGCATTTGAAAAGCACTGCACATTTAGTTTTTGTATTCAGTTTATATTTTCTAGATGCACCTTTACTTTTAATGTAGGTTCTCCATTTAAATAGCAACTCATTTTGCAGAAAGTCATCTTCAGTGTTAATTAGGCTACAACTGGGCTGTTTCAAATCTAGCATACCTTAAACCAGCCCTAGTTGTAGGAATAAAATTAAGTAAGATAACCATAGATCAGTGTAGAAATCCAATTTTTTTACTACTGGTTCTGTGGGCATGGCTTGGTGGGTGTGGTGTGGCTTGGTGGGCATGGCAGGGGAAGGATACTGCAAAATCTCCATTCCCACCCCACTCTCGGGCCAGCCAGAGGTGGTTCTCTGAACTACTCAAAATTTCCACTACTGGTTCTCCGAACTACTCAAAATTTTCACTACCAGTTCTCCAGAATCTGTCAGAACATTCTGGATTTCACCCCTGCCATAGATGGTTACATAGATCAGATTTTTTAAAAAGATAAGGGAGACTAGGTAATAAAAAGATTAAACTACATATTCTGGGATATTTTTAAACTTTGATTGCACCTCTTATTTTAATATTTATTTGCAACATATCTTAGATGAAAAACAATGAAAATGCCTTCAGTGCAAAATTGCAAATTAGAAATATAATTAACCCATAATGTTTAATATATTAAAGCCTAGTTTCAGAAATAAATGCAAAAATAATTAATTCTTAACAGGCTTCAATACACATAAAATAAAAAAAAGCTTTTTGAAGAATTTAAAGAAAACCTGCAATTTTTGTCATGGAAAACAAATTTAGGAACTGAGATTCTGTGGAACGTACTCATGGTATTTAATCTATTATTTTAGTATTTGATAATCAGGGAAACTTAAATGTTGGATGGAATCTTTGCACTTTATTTCATTAATCATAATCACCAATATTCCAACTGACCATGAGTAAGTCCAAACTGAAAACAATGGTATGATATTGATATTTGTTTCTCCAAGTTTAAAAGAGAGAGCAAAATCTGTTAATAGCAAAAGGCATTCCAGCTTTATTGGATTATTTTTACTTAGAAAGGCCCCAATTGATACATAAAACTTTCCTGTCTGAACTCTCCATGAAGTTAATATTTATCACATGTTTAAATCTCCAATCTTCTGATTAGATGGAGTTAATGACTTTAGTTATCTGCCTACTGATATTTGGTGGATTACATTTTCATTGATTGCTGGTTTTAAATATTCTTAGTATACCTCTGATATTTTTTAAATTATACACCTTATATATATTGTTCCTTGTTCTTGATTAATGTGTGCCTTGATAAGAAAAATGGTTTATAATTTTAAATAGCAATTTTTAATATTTATTAATATGGCACAGAAGTACATTATAGCTTGTTCCATAAAATAAAAAGAGAACAGTAACCTGACACACATTTCACCATTGTGTCTGCTAAAGGAAAGAATTGTTCACATTTTCCTGAGCCATTTGTTCATAAATTAAAACAAACAGGTGTCTTCATTTTGTTTGGCCTAAACATGCATTTTTCTGTCATTTAGACCTCTATGCATCACATCTGCACATCTTCCAATAACATTAATTCCTGACACCAACTTTTATTCTCAGAGAACTTAATGGAATTGCCAGACTACATATATTGTACAAGTAAAATTGTTGGAATGTTTCCCACAGGAGCTATAAAACTGCATGTTGTTCAACACCTGTCTGATGTGGAAATTTGTGAGGATGGTAAAAAAAAGGTTTGGAGAAGGACTTGCTGTAGCAAATAAAATTTCCGTCTAGTAGTAAGATTTGCGTGAAATGCTGACTAGAAGAGAAAGCTGCACATATGTTCAACATAAATCAGCAAGCTGTTTGGAAATTAAAAATATCTCTATAGCTAATGTGGTCTTGTTTATAATGTAATATGTAATTCAAAGCCAGCTCACATGGATGAATTAGCAAAAAAGTAGACGTATCGGATCTACATAGACATGAAAATCATGCAGGTTTCAAAAGTCCGTATAGCCCAGCATTTTGGTCTCTCACTGGCCAATAAGATGGTAGAAGAATTGTATAAGAGCAACAAACGTAATTATTCCACAGACCTATTCCTGTACCTGAGCAATAAATATAAAGAAGCATGTTATCTTTAATGATGGGTGTAAAATATATAGCCATTGTAAATAAAAACTATGCATAGATTTATCCTATAGGAATTGACCTAATCTGCTTTCACAAGTAATGATTATCACTACATTTTGATCTGTTGAACTTTGGGGGCCCTAGTAACAACATTGAGTATAAAAATAGCAATCAAGTGGAATTATGTCTAAATACCTGCACCTGGCCTACTCACTATTTCTTATGACTATATAATAGTAGGGGTTTTTTCCCCCCAGAAATGTGTGTTTGCCTAGAGGTCATATGAGTTTTTGTTCATTTTGGAAGTGATGGAAACATACAGTTCAATCACAATTGTATAAAACATTGTATGAAGCTATACTTCCAGATGTTTCTGAAACTACTTATTCTTTCTCACTTGGTTCTTTTGGGTTATTTTTCAAAGCATACAGTTTGCAACCTACCAAAAAATGAATAACCTTGCCTTCTTTTAAACCAACAGAAAGAACTGTATCTGCAAATATATCTTCCAATGCCATCAATAATCATCTACAAGAATCTGTTGCTTGTTTGTCATATAAGCAATGAGACAAGTTAAAATGTTGCTAAGATGTCTCACCGGATAATTTTTCGAGGCCTTGGGATGAAGTTAAACTCATCCATTCTTTCCCCACATTATTTAAATATCCCAAAAATTGCTGTGGCTATTTGAAGGGAGGGGAGGTTTAAAAGAAGCTTGCTGTGCAGAAAAAAGGGGAAATTACCAAACAACTAAATGATATATTATCCACTTCAATCCAAGAACATCAAAGGAAACACCTGCTAGATGTCTTTTTCAGCATGATGGTTGCACAAAGTTCAGAGATCAAGCTGAGACAGATGAGCACTTGGTTAGAGACAGCTATCAGCAACACTAAGAGGAGATGAAACAATATGTTGATAAGGAAAGCTAAGTCAAACACCAGGATCATAGCTGTGGATGTGGTCTACTGTTAACAATACTGCTACCATTAAGGATGATAGCATAAGCTTTGCTACAATATAAATATTTTTAAAAAAATTATAAACATAAAGTACCCTCTGTTGTGGAAAATTCAGAAAAATCTGCTTTGTGACTTCAGTTGATATTTCCATTTGCAATTGAATGTTGTAGGATTCTTTGCTTTCAGAGCACATGGAAATTCTACAACAGAACCATATTTTCACAGATCATTTAATTCTTCGTCAAAGCAACCATTACTGAGAAAGTGTTAGAATATCTACTACATCAAGGGTGTGCTTTTGTGAAGTCCAATAAGACAGAATCAAGCAGTTTAGGAATAAGTCAGAGAAAGATGTGCACTTGTATTTTAATATTCTTTTTGCATATCATGTCAGACTTTATGCATACTGATGGTTTATGCTCAAAACAGTGCTTTCATATTTTCAAAGGCATATACAAAAGGACATTAATCAAGCAATGCAAATTTAGAAGAGAGTTATCTAAAATAAAACCTAAAAAGGATAACTGAAAGAATGGGTGTATTTGGCTTACAGAACTGATAATGGAGGGGAGATACAATAGCAACCTTCAAATATTCCAAAAAAAACAACCTATGGAATTACTCTCAATTGTACCCAAGCACAAGACCAGAACCAATGGTTTAAAATTACAAGAGGCTCAGGCTAGTGTCAAGAGAACTTCCACATGAGTTGGCTGCCATATGGAAATAAGTTCTTCATTGAATGGCTTCAAAAAGTGGCTGAAAGAAAAAAAGCATCTGACCGAGATGCTGTAATGCAGGGGTGTCAAAATCACGCCCCGCAGGCCAGAGGCTACACAAATTGGCCACGCCCAGTGGTGAAATCCTCTGAACTGGTATTTCCGACGATCAGCTATGCCGCACGATTTAAAATCTCTAGGAAGCAGAAAATCCTGCTTTCTAGTGAATCTAAATGGCATGGCACAGCTGTTTTCCTCACTCGCTGTTTTACTTACTTTCCCAAGTCTCCTTTTTCTGCACGAAGCACGCGTTTGGCGCATACTATGCATGCGTGTGTGTGCAGCATGCGTTTGGTGTGCACTGCACATGCGCACATGATTTGCATTTGGTGCGCACTGTGCATACATGCGTGCAGTGCTTGCTTGGTGTGCACTGCCTATGTGCAGGCAGTGAACCGATGGCAAACCGGGGAAGATTTCATCACTGGCCACGCCCACACCTGGTGTAGCAGAGGCGGGGGAAGTCGCAATATGTCACATGATGACTCCATGATGATGCAAGTTTAACACCCCTGCTGTAATGGATCTTGCCATGTGCAGAGGCTTGGTAAATGTGCATTTTGAGATCCCTTCCAACCCTAGGCCCATACAAATGACTTTCTAAACAGGTATTTAGGTGTTTAGTGGACAACAGAAAGAACTTCCCAGACTGAAAGTGTTGCCTGCCTTTGTAGTAGACAATTATTCCTGCTTATCAGAAGGTAGATTTTCCAGTTCTAATGTTTTCTCTCTCTAGCTAAGCATGAATATGGACAGTTCCCAGGCTGGACACTAAACTGAGACTATTTGTACATGAAGAGTTTGCCAAACATAATTCAGACTATTTACAACTATTGGGACTTAAATCACATTGCAGGTGTTGCAGGATTATTTGTAAAAGAAATTAAATTATAGCATACAGTATGTGTTTTGGGGTATAAATTGCAGAGCATCTTTCTTAATAGACTCTCCTCCTCAAGCAGGGAGTTGGACTAGATGACCTCCAAGTTCCCTTCTGTTATCCTATGTTCTATGTACTAATACAACTGCTACAAAAGATAGGCCAATCCACATTTTATATGGATGTCAAACAGATCAGACTTCTACTCTGCCTGGGTTTATTTTTTTGGTTCGGTGTCTATGAATGTAACAATGTTGGTTAATTCTCCCAGGTACATCTAGCAGTGATGAGATGTCCAAAAACAGAGAATATGGAAAACTCTAAATCTCTGATCTTTTCCCCGAAGCCTCTGCCCCAAATGTTAAATCACGAATGTATTTATATGCAGATGGTTTTAAGCCTTGTATAATTAGAAAAAAAATACACCCTGCATTATGTGTTCATATATTTTTTTTTAAGTTAAGCACATTCACATTATGGCATTCAGGCAATTTATGTAACATGAATAATGCATTTCAGAATAGTTAATTAGCAAGAAGAATCCTGTAATTTCATTATTTCATTCTACTGTAGCCCACTGAGAGAAAAGCAATTTGCAGAATTTTATACTTTAAAATAAGCAAAGGGATCAAGCCTAAAATCTGACAGTGATGGATACAGTCAGTAGAAACTAAACAGAGGTGGGCTTCAGTGGGCACATAATATGTGTCATATCAAAGTGAGAATTCTTCCTTTATGTAGATGTTGTTGAATCTCTCCTAGGATTGAATAGTTAAGTCAATTGTACTGAACTTCTGAAGCGCTTTTTATAAGGTATTATTGACAGTAGTATATCTAGTCAGCCTAATCTGTGTATATTTCCTGGAGAAAAACTGTACTTGAATCCTGACATTCCCAGTTGCAATTCTTGCCCTTCCTGAAAATACTCCTTTCTGACAACCAGTCAAGAACCACTGTATACAATATAGGCAGTGGTGGGATTCAGCCAGTTCGCACCACTTCGGGAGAACCGGTTGTTAACTTTCTGAGCAGTTTGGCAAACTGGTTGTTGGAAGAAACCATTAGGGCAGAGAACCGGTTGTTAAATTACTTGAATTCCACCACTGAATATAGGCAAATAAAGCAAAGCAGACACAGCTTTCTGGTTTCTAAAACCTCTCTCCTGCCATTGGCTGTTGCAAGAAATGTTTCTTTTTATATGGTAGATATCTACTGACCTTGAAGTCTTTGAGCTCAACCTGCAATCTAGGACGGCATGATGCTTTCTAAGTTATTATCCCCCATATGTGTTGAGACTACCATGCCCAGAATTCCCCACAAACATGGTCAAAGGATGAGAGTTCAACTTCCAACATTGGAGAAGATTATGGTCTGATAGTTTTACTAGCATTTTTACCATTTCACAGACATCCTCTGTATGCTCTCTTTTATCTCTTTTATTTTTATGCCTGACTAGGTGGCTCAGTGGCTAAGACACTGAGCTTGTTGGTCAGAAAGGTTGGCAGTTCAGCGGTTTGAATCCCTAGTACAGGTCTAAAATGTGAGCAGGGGGTTGGACTAGATGACCTCCAAGGTCCCTTCCAACTCTGTTACCATTATGGTAGCCTGTATCTTATCACTGGGGGCAAGTCTCAGTTGGTGTGTTTTTTTAAGAGGATCCATCCTAAGATTCTCACATTAGTTCATACATTGTAGAATATATCATACATTCTACCCTACCCTGCTTTCCTATTAGTTCAGTTCAAGTTCAAAGCAACTGTTTTGGATGTCAAGAACTTTTTGTACATTGAACCTTTCAGAATCACAAAAGAATCACATTCATTATACTGTAATTGTCAGCTTTGGCCCCAAGAGAGGCTGTGCTAGCATGGAGACTTAATAACCTATCATTATACACCCCACTAACACAAGAATCTTAGCTTTGCCTTCTCAATAAAAAGCTCCATGTGGTTTCTCTGTGTGCTTTTCAGGATTCATTAATTTTTTTTATTCTGTCTCTATAAAGGATCTCACACATACACACACACTCCTCTTTCAGCCTTATGAGTTATCATTTTGATGAAGCAAGGCAGGCATGCTTATTCTCATTTGCACACAGATGTTGTTTTGCCATCCTTACCATCTCCCACATCCAACAGAATGGCAAAAAGAACAACCTATGTAATGGAAGAGAGAGTGGAGAGGGTGGAGAGGGAATAAATGGTAAGAATGCAAAAGTATTTGGGAGCTGTGAATCTGCAAGAAGAAAAATTGAAGTAGAGGGGAGGAAAAAAAACAGATAAAAGAGAATGATTGCCATCAGGACTTCCTACTGGGCTATTTCAGATTTTTTTTTACTTGCTTTTCTGGAGTGTGTGTGTGCATTTTAACAAGGAGTAAGATGATACATTTGGAACAGCATACAGCTGGGATGTAGGTAATGCAACAGTAGCCTGCTGAGCAATCATTCACCAACCACGGTCATCCCTATTTTCAAAAAGGGAGACCCCAGCTTAGTCGAAAATTACAGACCAATCCTACAAAGTCATGGAATCAATCATCAGCCAATCCATTACCCTCCACCTAGAAACAAACAACCCACTCTCTAATAAATAATTTGGTTTCAGAAAAAAATTATCCTGTAATCTACAACTTCTACACTGCAAAAACATATGGACTACAAATCTTGATCAGGGCAAAGCAATAGATGCAATTTACATAGACTTCTGTAAAGCCTTTGATTCAGTGGTACATGACAAACTACTTCTAAAACTAAAATCCTATGGCATCTCTGGACCCCCCATAATTGAATAAGCATGTTCCTGTCAAACAGACAACAAGTGGTCAAAATAGGGAGCACCCTATCAAATCCTGCACCTGTTAATAGCGGTGTCCCCCAAGGCAGCGTTCTAGGACCAACATTCTTCATACTATACATAAATGACCTTTGTGATCATATTATAAGTAACTGCTTTCTCTTTGCCGATGATGTTAAACTATTTAACACAACAACAATACTGCTACCCTTCAAAAAGACCTTGACTTTGTGTCGGAATGGTCAAAAAATTGGTAACTCCAAATCTCAACCAACAAATGCTCTGTCTTACACATTGCAAAAGGAATCAGAATACAAAATACAAACTGAGTGGACATGACCTTGTAGATGACCCTCACTCTGTCAAGGACCTTGGAGTACTCATATCAAATGATCTAAGTGCCAAAGCCCACTGTAACAACATCGCCAATAAGGCATTAAGGGTTGTAAATCTAATCTTGCGTAGTTTCTTCTCCAGTAATATTACATTACTAACCAGAGCATACAAAACATTTGCTAGACCAATTCTTGAATACAGTTCATATGTCTAGAACCCGTACTGCATATCAGACTTTAATACAATTCAACGTGTCCAGAAATATCTCCTCCACTGCATATCAGACATTAATACAATTGAATGTGTCCTCCACTCCTCCGCTTGCAACAAAATACCTTATGCCACCAGATTTAAAATTTTGGGCTTAGAAAATTTAGAACTACGCCACCTTCGGTATGACTTAAACATATCTCATAAAATCACCTGCTACAATGTCTTACTGGTCAATGACTACTTCAGGTTCAACCACAACAATATACAAGCACACAATAGATACAAACTTAAGGTAAACCTTACCAAACTCGATTGCAGAAAATATGACTTCAGCAACAGAGCGGTCAATGCCTGAAATGCAGTACCTGGGTCTGTGATTTCATCCCAAAACCACCAAAATTTTAACCTTAGACTGGCTACCGTTGACCTCACCCCATTCCTAAGAGGTCAGTAAGGGGCATGCATAAGAGCACCAGCATGCTTACCGTCCCTGTCCTAATGTTCCCTTATGTATTCAATTCATGCTTATAATTATATATATTATCTAATATGCACTCGGCAAATAAATAAATAAAAATAATAATAAAAATACCACTGTGTGGCCACCATAAAAAGCTGCCCAATAAAATTGCACTGTCACCTCCCATGATTGCAGAATTTAGAAGTGAGAAGGGAGTATTTGCTTCAAACCAGGTTTTGCATAAGATATAGGGGAACGTTAATGCTCCCTTCACCTGCTACTGGTACAAAGAAGATTGGGACAATTCGACTCAATCAATTGCTACTGTCTCTGAATATCCCCAAACAGCTGTCACTTTCTGCTTCTCAGACTTACCCTTACCTGCCCTATTTCTTCCTCCATTCCAATTGATTGATTTAGAAGGGTATATGTAGATTTCACCCTGTCCCCTGCCTTTCATCATTACAATTGATTGATGTTCTCTATACATGGTAAAGAAGCAGGTATCTGCCTCTACTCTTTCACAAGCATCTCTCATAAAAATGATCACAGCTGACTTGTCACTAATATTTGCACTATTTCTTTTTTTGCGTGTTTTTATTTTTATGTCTCACCTCCATTTGCTCCATTTCATTTTTTCTGAAAGCCAGTCACCTAGGTAATGGCAGGATATAATTTCTCCCATCCTTAAATATTCATGGATCTTTACAACAAGGCATCAATAATGATATGAAATGTATCTTCTGCAAATCAAATACATTCTCACTTTCTATTCATTGTTGTTGTTTTTTTGTCATAAAACAAATGTTTGATTATAAACATCATGAAAGCAAAACAAAAACAATTTGGCAAGTAAAGCTATAAAGTTTCTTTGGATTTCTTGTTTTAAAAAAATACATGGGCAAAGAAAATTAATGGGGTAATATAATTCCTATTATGCCTATTTAAACATTACATGATGAGCCATGGTGGTGCAGACTACTTCTGCTGACTGCCGGCTGCTGGCTGCCGGCTGCCTGCAATTTGGCAGTTCAAATCTCACCAGGCTCAAAGTTGACTCAGCCTTCCATCCTTCCAAGGTGGATAAAATGAGGAGCCAAATTGTTGGGGGCAATATGCTGACTCTGTTTTTTAATTTGCATTTATATCCCGTCCTTCTCCGAAGACTCAGGGCGGCTTACACTATGTC
Organism: Ahaetulla prasina; assembly: GCF_028640845.1. Lineage (NCBI taxonomy): Eukaryota > Metazoa > Chordata > Lepidosauria > Squamata > Colubridae > Ahaetulla > Ahaetulla prasina. The sequence goes on from NC_080540.1 coordinate 259,286,104, forward strand.
AAGCAATAGTCTTCATCCATTTGTATATTTAAATACAAAGTCAACTTATTGCCCCCAACAATCTGGGTCCTCATTTTACCTACCTTATAAAGGATGGAAGGCTGAGTCAACCTTGGGCCTGGTGGGACTTGAACCTGCAGTAATTGCAGGCAGCTGCTGTTAATAACAGACTGCATTAGTCTGTTGAGCCACCAGAGGCCTCTAAGTAAACTGCTTAGAGAGGGCTGTAAACAGTGGTGGGTTTCAAATTTTTTTACTACCGGTTCTTTGGGTGTGGCTTAGTGGGCATGACATGGTTTGGTGAGCGTGGCCGGGGAAGGATACTGTAAAATCCCTATTTCCTCCCGATCAGCTGAGGCAGAGAATAAATGGGGCGGGGCCAGTCAGGATTTTTACTACTGGTTTTCCAAACTACTCAAAATTTCCGCTACCGGTTCTCCAGAACTGCTCAGAACCTGCTGAAACCCACCTCTGTTGACATCAATCAGTCAATGCCCTTGTTGCTGCTGAACAACAGAAGAGCTAAAGCAAGCTACAAGGCACAAGTTGGACTTGCCTGCCAAGTCATCGAGAAAGCCTTTCTGTGCTTGCTGAAAACCAAGTTTCACAAGGGAACTCTGGGGAAGGGGGAAACATCTTCATTAGTCCCTCTTCCTGCAGAGGTTAAGTATGCCAACCAGCCACAAGGTGACTATAAATTGATCTGGCCATCACAATCTGCATCTTATTCTGAGAAGCATGCGTTAGTAATTCTACTTAAAACTGTGCTTTAAGTGTGTGCAGAATTTTGAAGAACGTTCCACTTTGTTGAAGCTTTGAAGGAACCCCCATCGCTTTTCAGACAGTGAAATGCTCCGTAGTTTGCTCAAGAAAAGCACAGTATCTGCCCATACAGAGAAGCCCCTTTCTGTAAGGACAGCAAAGACCAGGCCCATCAGAGTGCTTCACAAGCCAGGTTATGTCACTCCCACTAAAGAAAGCAGGAAGTTGGGTTGCTCCTGCTTCATACAACCTTAATGCAGGAGAGTCAGAATTGTCTACCAATCCATGTTGAGTCTCCAGCACTATTAGGCAGCCTTCAATGTGAGAAGAGATTAATTATAATAATAAAATTGAGCAAGGCAGAAATTTCTTATACTTGAAATAATTTATAGGACAAACATAATCCCTTCAAATCTGTTAATTTAACCTTAGACTGTCTACTGTAGACCTCACCCCATTCCTAAGAAGTCTGTAAGGGGCATGCATATGCGCACCAGGGTGCCTACCATCCCTGTCCTAATGTTTTCTTTTATTCATATCTTTTTCATGTATTTATAATTATGTTTACACTTGTATCTCTCATAAAATACATGCTTGATGAAATAAATAAACAAAATAAAAGATAAAATAAATATTTTGAATTGGATATTTATCACTATCTCTATCATTCAGTTCAACTTTTATATCAACCATTAATTGAGCAATAAAACTTCTGTAATAGAGTTGTTAATGCTTGGAACTCATTATCTGACTCCATAGTCTCTACTCAAAATCCCAAAATCTTCAACCAAAAACTGTCTACTATTGACCTCACCCCATTCCTAAGAGGACTATAAGGGGCGTGCATAAGAGCACAAAAGTGCCTACCGTTCCTGTCCTATTGTTCTCTTCATTATATCAAATTAATATAGTTGTTGCATATTTTTTTACTTTATATATATATATATATATATATATATATATATATATATATATATATATATATATATACTCAAGATATGTTGTTTTATCTATGACAATTGTTTGTGTATACTGTTGTGACAAAAAGAAATTAAAAAAAATAAACAATGAAAAAGCTCAATGAGAAATAACAACTACATGGCTACCAAAAAAGAAAGCAGAGAATAAAGTGGGGAGGGTGGTAGAATCTGCCATCAAACCAGCAGCCACTTCTGGCATAAAATTCCCCCATGGAGAATGAGCGAAAAACATTTTTACTATGCGCATCCAAACAGTTTCAAAGGAACCATTATAACAGATGCTTTGAATGTATATTAAAAATAACATGCTAAGCCCATAATATGATAGCCGATTAGAGATTTCAAGGCCTATTATAGTCAAGGGTAACAAGCAGCTCTGCAATTAAATAACTCCTCCTTGGCCAATATATGTTAAGGCAAATCTTTTGGGCTTAATGTTGTGGGTATATAAGTGGCTTAGAGGCTAACAGATCAGTGCCAGTTTTTGGCAAACCTAATTCATATTTATGAAACTATCTCTAAACACTTGGCCAAATGGATTATATTTTCTTCCTCACGAGAACACTTTTGCTTTGTAATAAAGAATTTTAAAACTCATGGCAGTGGGGACTCTTAAGTCAAATCAAGAAAATAAAATAAATCATGAGAGTTAAAGGCCTCCTCAGAGAATGAACAGATCTATTCCACACACCCCAACTTTCTCATCTCAACTTTCTCATGATGAACCCCAAAATATGCAGCAGTTGGGATCCTGTGTGCAAATCCCTTGGATTTCTTGGATTTACCATCTCCTGACCCTCAGAACTGCAGGAATAGACATGATACGACTGTTCAAAATATCCAGGTCATCACCAAAATGTTTGATTGCTCATATCCTAATCTGTTTGGGAGGGGGGGAAATCTATACCCAGATCATGGATGTCAAGGGAACTAAGAATGATTGGTTTCAACATTTCTTGTATATACTCTTTCTCTGAAACAGCAGTTTTCCTAGAACAAGAGGGTGGTTCATGCAATTACTATTGACTTTGAGGTCTCCAGGATTAGTTATGATGGTATTGCTAAACGGGGTGAGTTTTTAAAATTATTTTATGAGTTTAGACCTATGGGGTTTTTTCCCCCAGGATAATAAGATATAAAGATTACACAACAGGCATCAGTTTAAATTGAAGAAAGAAGGAAGGGGGGTGTCAGGGTTCCAAGTAACATCATCAACCAAGTAAGACTTTGAGGCAATCAATTCCTCAAAGACCCATTTTATTGGAGATGTCATATTGGCACATCTGGGAAAACCCAAATCTGAAAGTTCCCAGGCTTTCCCCACCCAAAAGAAAATCAAAGTACCTTTCCCTACACCCACATGTCCATCACATGGTCCAATCAATCCATGGTCCCAACTGGAGATGCTGCCCAGTCACACCACTCCAGGTGCAGGCTGAACGTCCTTGACTCTCAGAGAAAAGAATGTTGTATGGCTAAATAACTCTACCAACTCCATACAACCCCCACTCCCATTTTCTCACAGCACTAAGTGTAGCAGCCCTGAAGATCCGAAAGAAAAGATGTCTCCAGGGCTGACAGGGAGAAGGAAGAAGTAAGGAAATATAGCAAAAAGCTGAATGTTCCAATTTTCTTTTCAATTGTCTTTGTGTATTACAATGCACCTACCTCTAGCTGGTGAAATGCAGGCAACAGAAGAAGCATCTACAGAAACCAGTAGTATAGTCAAATTGATGGAATACAGTGCAAGCTCTGCTCCCATTATGTGTGCATCACATTGCTGCAACTTTGCCATTTGCCATCATTTATCCTCTTGACTCCAATCTACCTCTTCCCACCCACAGATATCTCTCCTTATAATTTTATATTCCTTCTTGCTACCTTTCCTTTTGTACAAGAGGACAACTATCTTCCCACCAGATTCAGATAGGAAACGTTACATAAACGAACAAACAATAGTAGCTGCCCTTTAATGATCAGACATAGATGCAATGTTTATATAAACATTAAACAACCCACTCTGTAAGCAACTACAAAGTTGAATATTTCTCTAGTTATCCTTTCTACACTACAATCTTACTTTCTACATTCTCACAGCATGTATAATTTCCTTTTCATCAATATTTTAATTGGACTTCAACATTTACAGCATTTATTTCAATTTAAATCACGGTTGTTCTCTTGCAAATCTCAAAAATACTCCCTCCAGCAGTCCTTCAGTTCAGTTTCATCTGAAATTATTTCACTCCTTTTTTTAAAAAAAAATTCCAGTCACTCTCTCCTGCAGGCACTTTGTTTAGCCCTCTTTGTCTACTTCCCAATTTTTAAAATTTCCACCCAATTGCTAGATGTTCTTCTGTCCATTTTAATCTTAACAGTTTATTGTTAAGATGATTGTTCTTTTTTATTGCATTCTTCAAAACTCTTTTTCTATATATTCACATTATATAATTTCTTTCTCTGATCCGTGTTTTTTGCAGCAATAATTTGCTTGTTCTTTTTCTCATCCACAATGAAAAATGATTCCATCAAGAATCTTTTTTTCATTTCTTCCGTTAATGAAATTCCACAGCACTCTGCAAATTCCTTTCATTCAGTTCCAGACAGCGTTCACAAACTTTTATTTCATCTTTCTAGTTATTCTTTTCAGAAATTATCTTCTAAGGCTTTTTTTTACTGTAGTTGCACATTCTCCTCCTATTTTGCTTTCAGTCTTGTTTCTTTCATTTGCTTCTTCCTTCATGCCCATTTTCTCTAAAAATTCAGTTGGCATTATAGAAAATGGCATTTTCTCATTTAGAACTTCTCATTTCAAAATAACAGAATTGAAAGAGGCCTTGGAGGTCTTCTAGTCCAACCCTCTGCTCAATCTGATTATCTACAAGTTTCATCATAAACATCAAACAGATCATGCATTGAAATTTATATTAATTTCTTTTACATGTGTACCTAAGCATAAATGTATGCTTAAATCACATATTTAAAACAAACCTATTTTTTTCAGTGTTTTCATGCTCAAAAGTCATCATTCTCTCTAAGGGACCCTGTCACTTTTTTAGGTTCTGTCATCACAATTCTATCCATCCATTAATGTCACTTGGATTTTAAAAACTGTTCCCCTGGATTGCATTATTTAAAAGCTCTCTTCTAACTGTTCCATTAAACCTACTCATTGGAACAAAACTTGCATATAACAACAATTGGACTTTTATTTTTATTCATACATACTTTCTGATGTAGATCTTATTCCTTTCACTTATTAGACCACCTCCATTCAGATCTAATATAGTAGAGATAGGTTACTCATCTTCTTTTTCTTTTAGTTTTGGGTATATATATATATATTTCTTTATTTTATGCAAGCAAGGATATCTACACTATTGCAAAGAACTTTAAGCTAGTCGCAATATATGGAAGACTGTTGAGCATGCCTGGAAATTCTGAATGAAATAGTACAAATCAAGAGATAATAGACTGAAAAAATTGAGAAGTGCAAGTATCATGGTAGATGGGGGTTGGGGGGTTGTTGTGGTTGTATGTCTTCAACTGTTCATTGAGAATTGTAGGAGTATAGGAAAATGTTTATGTACATTTGTTGAATTAGATAGAGCATTTTTCCTTTCAGACTCCTTTCTTCTGCACCAAGATATTGGTTGAGATGAATTAAAATCTATTCAAGCTGAATAGAACTTCTTTCTTACTAATCTTCCAGAAAGCTACAAAGCTCTTTGGGTCAATCCAATTATACTATTCTCACAGACATTGAACTTTCCGACTTAAGATGGAGTGTTTGGGGAACACATTCTGAAATGAAAGATCCATTGATTGAAACCATCTATTTTCATAGCCTATTTCAGATAAGTGGATTTGAGTAAGGTCAGAATATTGCAATGCTCCACTAAAAGAATCAAAGCAAAAGTAGTAAGAAAGTTCAGTTTATTTATCCAGTGTCTGAACTTACAATTCCAACTGAAGCTAGACCAGTGAGGTCCTTGGAAATTCAAAATCCAGGTTTGGATATATTAAGGTTAAATAAACAATGAACAAAATTCAAAAGATGTGCAGAAATGATATAGGGTTTTGGTGTGAGGGGGATTTTCTTTCTGCTTGAAATAAAGAATACTATTTCATTTATCCCTTAGCTGGAATTTGACTGAATGCAGATAGTAAAAGTGTACATTATGTTGGGCTCTGCTACATGATACAACTGTTGTTCCTCTTCCATTGAATTGTTGAACTGAAGAAACTAAGAAAAATTTGGAGCCTTATTTTTTTCAATCATCTTTGCCAGATGAAGGCTCTAGAGAATTCAAAAACTTCCTCACATTTAATGACATTTGAGATCACAGATATTTTCAGTCAGGAAAACAGTGCTATCATCTTGATACTTCTAACTGATGATTCTGGGAAGCCTAGAACCTTTATATCACAATCCAGTTAGAAAGGGCTGGGCTATACTTTTAAACAAAACTACACAACCCATATCTCAGTCTCCACAATTCCTTGAGAAAACATAGATAATTTGAGCACAGCTAAATTGTAGACTCATTAGGGCTCTGTTTAAGCAAGTTCTTCATCTATAGATCCCCAGTTATATTACTTCTTGGTAATCAGTTCTTGGCTGAAATCAGTTCTTGGTCAACTGGAATACATACCCAACTCAGTTACTGCAAATAGTAATGTGTAAGGTAACTGCAAAGTTGAGGGTACCACACTACCTCAGGCCTCTACTTCATCCTCATCATTGCCAATTTATTTATTTATTTATTTATTTATTTATTTATTTATTTATTTATTTATTTATTTATTTATTTATTTATTTTGTCAGGTATCATACAAAAAAGATTATATAGTATATAAACACATATATGAATAAATATAAGGAGGTATAAGCATATATATATATATAGGAAGAAGAAAAGAAAAAAAAAACAATAGGACAGGAACGGTAGGCATGTTTGTGCGCTTATGCACACCCCTTATGGTCCTCTTAGGAATGGGGTGAGGTCAATAGTAGAAAGTTTTTGGTTAAAGCTTTTAGGATTATGAGAAGAGACCACAGAGTCAGGTAAAGTATTCCAAGCACTGATGATTCTGTTACAGAAGTCATATTTTCTGCAATCTAGATTAAAGCGGTTGACATTCCACCAAGGAGCACTGGTTCAAGTCCAATGCTGCAGCCAGCCTTTCCAATGCAAAGCCTCAGCTATCTCATTCCTAAGGCACCCCAGCGCTATGTCTTAGCCATAGCTGCAGCCACCCTGTCAACCTGCACTCCACCAGTCTTGTAACACTGTACTCTGCTGATCCTATTGCCCTAGTAGACCTTCATCAACCTCTTCTTCCCACTGCTGCAATGGTTTGAAAGGCCTCAGAAGTAGTTATGAAACTACTTTTCAAAGTAGTTTGTGGTAGCAGAACACTTTTTTCTGGTATTTCTTTCAAATGTCCTCAGAAGTTCAGTTTTGTGTAGAAACTACAGGAATGTGAATAGCTGTATGGAGAAGACACTACAGCAGGAAGTGATCAGCCAAATTACTTATTAGCAATCTAGATATAAAACTCATGTAGCTTCAGAGTTCACATTGTCTCATTATCTAAGATAGCACCATCTCCAAATCAGTATCTGTAATTGAAGATGTTCTTTTATTACACCCTTGCTAAATTCTCAATTATCAGACTAAAGTCTTGATGTTCTTTTGCTTCTCAATTTAAATCTACCTTCTTCCCAAGAATAGCACATAAAACAAATGAGCTACTCAAGCACTAATTCTAATTTCACACAAATTTTGCACTGATGATTTGCTTATACGAAATGCAAGAAAAAATTCTGGTAAACGCTAATTAGAATTTATTGTGATTTTTTTTTTTTAGAAAATGGTAAATTATTCACAGATAATTAAAACTTAATTTCATATCATGCATAGAGACATGTGAGTTCTTTGTCAAGCTAGCATAAAAATTAAAATGCAAATTATTGCATAATGTGCCATTTCAAATGGTGTTTATATGCCTAACCATCTGCAAGAAAATCATATGCAGGAACTGATTCCAGCGTAAGCACAAACAGATGTCAGCTTTTTCAACTATTGTTTAAACACCAATTTGTGAGTTTGAAATTTACAGATTGTCACTAGCTTTTGGGTTGATCTTCAGTACAGGGAACCAGTCATTCTATAGACCCAGATATTACATGATATCACCTTGACCTTGTAGAGTGAACCATTCAGGCAATATAAATTTGGAATTCTCATGAAGTGCCCATATCAACATTACTCAGATAATGCTAGCTTCCTGTAAGCAGCTGTAAATTCAATGCATCTATCTGCAGACAAAAAGTGTGTGTAAAATACTAGGATCACAGGAAGGTAAGTAGACAAATGAAGCTAAGTAGATGAATACCTGCTGAAAAGGCGCTGTCGGAGAAATATTGTCAGGAATGGAACATATATAGTATAGCAGCAGAGGAGTGGATGGATTCAGATACACCTAAACTCCTAAATTTGGTTTAGGTTGTTTTACATCATATATGTTAATTCTGCAACCCAACAAGACAGACACAGACTTCAGAGGATAATTAGAACTGCAGAAAAAACAATTACTACCAATCTGCCTTCCATTGAGGACTTGTATATTGCATGAGTCAAAAAGAGGGCTGTGAAAATATTTACAGACCCCTCACATCCTGGACATAAACTGTTTCAACTCCTACTTTCAAAACGACGCTATAGAGCCATGATGGCAAACCTATGGCAGGCATGTCACAGTGGCATGCGTAGCCTTATCAGTAGGCATGCCAGTTCAGCTCTAGCGTGCATGCACACTCCAGCCAGCTGATTTTCGGGCCTTCTGGGCCTGGGGGGATGGGGAAAGCCTGTTTTTCTTTCTCCAGAGCCTCTCTATGCATCTAGGGAGGTGAAAACAGTCTTCCCCAGGCCATCTAGAGGCCCAAAACAGCCCATTTCCCAACTTCCAGTTGAACAGGAAGTGATGTTTTTTGCTGCTCCTCAGCCTCCAGAGACTCCTAAAGAGGTTCTGGAGGCTGGGGACAGTAAAAAAGTCACTTCCTGTGCAACCGGAAGTTGGGAAACGGGCCATTTCGTGCCTCCGGAGGGCCTCCAAGGGGGTGGGGAAAGTTGTTTTCACCCTCTCCAGATGCTTAGAGAAGATCTGGAGCCAGGTGAGAAAGAAAAACAGGCCTACCAGGCCATTGTGTGCCAGGAGCTGGGGGGAGGGGTTGCACATGCATGGGTGGGGCATGTAAAATTATGGGTGTGGACATGTGTGCACGTGTACATCTTTCCCCTCCCCCCACATCCTGGCACACGATGGCAAAAAGGTTAGCCGTCACTGCTATAGAGCACTGAACAACAGAACAACTAGACACAAAAACAGTTTTTTCCCGAACACCATCACTCTGCTAAACAAATAATTCCCTCAACACTTTACTAAGTATGCACTACTATTAATCTTGTCATCCTTCCTGTCACCCATCTCCTTCCACTTATGACTGTAACCTTGTTGCTGGTATCCTTACGATTTATATTGACTATTTCCTAATATGATTTGATTGCTTTTTTGTACCCTATGACTATCATTAAGTGTTGTACCTTATGATTCTTGATGAATTTATTTTTTCTTTTATGTACACTGAGAGCGTATGCACCAAGACAAATTCTTTGTGTGTCCGATCACACTTGGCCAATAAAGAATTCTATTCTATTCTATTCTACTCTATTCTGTTCTGTTCTGTTCATTTCTGTTCTGTTCTGTTCTGTTCTATTATATTCTATATAGGTAGTCCTTGACTTATGACCACAAGTGGAACTGAAACTTCTATTGCTAAGCAAAGTGATCATTAAGTGAGGTGTCCAATTTTATTATTATTTTTGCTGCAGTCATTAAACAAATCATCATGGTTGTTAATAGAATCTGGTTTCCCCCAATGACATTGCTTGTCAAAAGCTAGGAAGGTCACAAATGATGATCATGTGACCCCAGAACCTTACAACTGTTGGGTATATATATCACCTGAAGTTCGATCACATGACTGTGGGGAACATCTCAACAGTTGTAAGTGTGAGGACCAATCTTAAATTACTTTTTTCAGCACCATTATAACTTCAGAGGTTTCTAACCAAATGGCCGTAGGTTGAGGACTACCTATACTTCGTAAATTTCAGAATCAACATATCTATCCCATCACATTTCTTTAACCATTCTTAGACAATTTGATATAGTTTTTCATATTTGCTACTGTAAAATGACTTACTTGGGAATGATAAGATCTTGGTTAAACTGGATAGAAACCATTTATTTATTCTGTTAGAATGATTCTTTTCAATAGACTCAGCATCCTAGTGACAGTTCTTTACAAATCACCAAAGACACCCCTCTTCCAAATAACATCATACACAGGGGTGCTATTCAGCAGCTTCTGACAGGTTCTGGAGAACCGGTAGTGGAAATTTTGAGTCGTTCAGAGAACTGGAAAATACCACCTCTGGCTGGCCCCAGAGTGGGGAGGGAATGGTGATTTTGCAATATCCTTCCCCCAGGAGTGGGGAGGGAATGGGGATTTTGCTTTATCCTTCCCCTGCCACGCCCACCAAGCCATGCCCACCAAGCTACACCACGCCCACCAAGCCATGCCCACAGAACCAGTAGTAAAAAAATTGAATTCCACCACCGATCATACAGCAGTTAAATAGAATTTGGGACACAAGAGAGCCTTAAAGAACCATATAGCATAAAAGATACAGAGCTGAGGTGTGGTTATCTATCCCACACTCTGAACATGGAACTGCAAGTAGGAGTAAAACTGGGATATAATGCCCCAATCCTCATGGCTGGTTCAAACGGATATGTATACCATCTATCAATCTATCCTGGTACTGCAGGAAATTGAAAGAAGAAGGAATTTCACCTTACGTGCAGAAGGCCAATTAAAAAGAACACTGTGTGACAACTACTACATTTTTAAAAGAAACAACTGTGCTTGTGATAATGTCTTCATCATCATGTCTAGTTTAGTCTTGAAGATGCCTTGAACTTGGGTTCATTTTTATAGGTTTATACTATACCTTGCTAAACATATATTTTGTATTACTGTATATGGGAATGTTTTTAAGAAATTAAGATTCAAAATTCATCCATAACTATATGTTATAGCTTGTTTAAGCTATGAAACGACTGCTGTGCATTATATGTGCTGGCAGCAATATCAGAGATATCAAAACCATTCCCTTATTTAATAGATATCAAGATTAATTTCACAATTCTTTTCCAAATGTGAGGAGATGGAAAATGATGATGCCACCTATTCTGGGGAACTTCGGAAAGCACAAAGGCCTTTGTGAAACTGGACTGACTTCTGATCAGGAGTGAAATCCACCAGGTTCTGACAGGTTCTGGAGTACCAGTAGCAGAAATTTTGAGTAGTTTGAGTAGAAAATACCACCTCTGGCTGGTCCCAGACTAGGGTGGGAATGGAGTTTTTGCAATATCCTTCCCCCAAGAGTGGAGAGGGAATGGGGATTTTGCAGTATCATTCCCCTGCCATGCCCACCAAGCCATGCCCACCAAGCCACACCATGCTCAAGACACGCCCACAGAACCTGTAGTAAAAAAAATTGGATTTCACCACTGCTTATGAAAATGTTATCTAGTTTGGAAAAGTCTTCAAGAAAGCAACCAAGCGCAGAAGGCTCTCATTTCAACCCCGACTTACAAATATTCTCCTCGATTGAACAGACTTCTCTCCCTCAGAAAAGATTACCATGCTTGGAAATCGGGCCCAACTTCATTTAAATTGGATGGGATAAGGTTATTTGTGTGTATTTTGAACAGCATTAAATTTCACATTTCCGAATCTCATTTCAGATTCAGCCTCCAAGTTGAATGGGCAGTCTCTGAAGTGGATCTTCAGTTAAATAGTTTTCCAAACTAAATCTTGTGAAGCATACATAATCTGTGAAGTGTAAACTACTGCCCAAAATCAGTGTGCATGGTGTTCAGTTTTCAAATGAAATGGAAACAATATTATGGCTGTGGAATGGATGAACAATGGCATTCGTGTTTCTAATTTGCAACTCATAAAAACCAAACAGCTGACATTGGGAAAATTGCAATAGTCCATTCCAAACAAAGCCCAATTATTCAAAAACCATACAATAAGGCCAACAATCCATTATACCAGTAGCTTAGTGAAAATAAATCCTTGCTTAACTGAAAGGAGGAAGAAGAAACTAATATATCACACTTTAAGGAATAATGGATGGAAATTATTTTGAAGATTGCTGCTCCTCCCTGAGTAACAATGCTTGCAACAAGTAATGTGAGTTGTACAACTAACATCTCAAGTAGTAGTTGGTTGAGCGATTGTCCTGCTTTATAAATGATATTGAATTGATTTAATTGCAATATTAGATATCATCTTGTCAACTGTGTTGATATCATCTATTATAATATGCTCAGGCAGTCTATCCTGCTCGGCAATCCATCTGGGTAAAGCTAATGATATGACTTTTTCCTATTCAAATGTCTCCTTCTGCTGACATTTTTCATTACTAGATTAGCAAGGATTGCTAACATAAATAACTGTACTCTATTCCCATAGCTACATGTAGATTGGTTGCAATTCTACACAGCATTCTTGCATGAGTTATAGAACATACCAAGGGCAAAGCAAGGAGAACCACATGTGAACAGCATGGAGATGAATGTAGGCATAGTCAAAGCAGAAAATGGACTGATTATATATGAGGACTTCCATAGCTAGACTAAAAATGCAGACAACCTGTAGACTGCAGCATAGAGATGTAAATCATTTTGCCACCTTCTAGTAGTTACTTATATTTGGAGACATTTGATTAAGAAATCTGCATGTTTACAAAATAAATTTAAATATAGTAATTCAAATGTAACAAATGGTATGCTGGCTTTTATAGCATCTGTATAATGAATTGTTATCCCAGATTGTAGATGTGAATCAAATTGTCCTGAAAATTTGGGTTACTATTGCCAGCTATAAAATCGCTGAATTAAAAAAATCCTCTGTCAGAACTTCTAAAAATCAAATTATTCCAGAAATAGAAATAATAACCACAAATAAACTTATTTGTCATTTATCATCACTTATTTATGATATCATTTATCATATCACTTATTTATCATTCCGTGTAATAGAGGGATTTTTAAAAGCTACAATAAATTAAAAATTTACTAAACACAGTGAAGGTGATTTATACTGGAGGGTTAATACAGCAGATTTCTTAGCAGATTGTGACTGTGGGAAGTGTTGAATATTTTTTTTTAAAAAAACCAACTTCAGAATTATAAATAAATGAGATTAGCATAATCTGTTTCCCAACAAATATATAGTGGTAGTATAAAGAAAAAATAATAATATGAAACTTTTAAAAAGAAAAGTTCAAAGCAGGATTACTAGAGCTGGATTTTTGAGACTGAAAATGGATCCATAATTTTTATTACAAGTATGTATATACCCCTTCTCAGAAATGTGTTCCCTTATGAACTGAATTTTACATATTTCCTTTTTTAAAAAAGTTTTTTAAGGTTCATTCTAGCATAAAATACAATGAAACTAGAAATTTTTAAAAGTGGAGGGGAAGTGCAGGATAAAAAAGAAAAAAATACTCTCTTTCCAACAGAGTAAACTACTACTTTAATACAATTATGACTTCAACTTTTTATATTACCTATAATTATTAAGGGGTGCAATGGCTCAGCAGTTAAAGAAGCTGAGCTTGTCAGCTGGAAAACTGATAGCTGGGGTTCGAAACCCAATTGCTGTGGGACGGGATAAGCTACTGTTACTTGCTCCAGCTCCTGCCAACCTAGCAGTTCAAAGGCATGCACATGCGAGTAGATAAATAGGTACTACTTTGACAGGATTCCGTGCTCCCTCTGTATATAGTCATGCTGGCCACATGACCATAGAAATGTCTTCGGAGAACTATTGCTCTCTCAGCTACAATGACCACTGCCCCCTAGAATCTGACATGATAGGACAGGGAAAATCTTTAACATTTCAAACTAAATTCTAAATTTCATTTTTTTTATATATCGGGCATAAAAACCAGAAGCAATGTCCCAACAGAAATAAGACCAATAAAATCTTTACTTAAAACAGTTTATATTGCCTATTTAACCAAATATATTTTTTGTTTTTTCCCCCTGTGGTGGAAAATGACATATATTTCTATTTACAACTGTTAATCTTTCTAAATCCCTATATTCTTACAAATTCTTTAACCTTCAAAGGAAAACTCTTTTACATTCATTTTAAGACTCTAAACATTTTTTTTAAAAAAATCCATCGTTATAACTAAAATCAATTAATTCTAATGCATCTTTTTAACTTTCTTTTTACATAATATGTTCAAATCATTTTCAATACTATTTTGAAGACTTTAGGCATTACTTAAAAACTATATATAAAACAAGGAAGAAAAAATGAAAGATCAAAAACTTATTTTCACTTCCTCTTCTTCGTCCCATTGAACTTTACATATTTTAAAAATTTAAAAAGGGAAATCAAACCCTAATCTCCCAAAGGTAACCTAGCTAGATTGGACTACAGGGATCTCGGTCCATCAGTGCTGAACATGAGTGAAACTGACAAATTTATCAGTGTTTTATACTCAAATGAACAGAAAGAGCACATTTAATTTGGGCTCCTGCAAGATGCATACAAGCTGTCTTGTCTTCTACATCATTTATTTTTTATCCAAGCTCTCCTAGATCTTCACAGGAGAACTGAAATTCCTGATTCCTCACAAGAAATTACAGGAAATAATTGCTACTGCAGCATTTTTTCATTTTAAAATAAACCACATCCTGCCAGGCTTATTTTCTTCTTCTTTCATCTCCCTTCTGGTTTCCTTTGTTCTTTCATTCTTGTTAAAGTTCTCATTGAAACCTCTCACTAACCAAGTGCAATTTAGAGATGCTGCTGTAGGCTGCATGAGTGACAGCTTAGGTAAGCCCAGGTCACAGCAGTCAGAGATGAACGCAGTAGTGAGCTTATGCTATTATCCTGTGAAAAGGAGCCACTCTATATTTCCATTTTTGTGGTATATATATGTCCAATCGCCTGAAGCCCCCAGCAACATCCTTATGATTGTAGTGATTATGTTTTGGGACTGGCAGCAGAGAGCAACAACATACACACAGGGGAATAAAACAAAGCAAAATAATAGCCATGGAGTTGCAATGCATTCACTATAGAAAGAGCCATCGTCTTGACTTTTTTTTTTTTACATCCCACCCCCAGAAATTTTTGGCAGAGAGACCCAGGCTCAAATCCAACCTCAGTCACAGAAGCTCAGTGAGTGATTTGGGGCCAGCCTCTCTCTGTCAGTTTAACTTACCAAGAGGTTTAACACCTATTTTTCTGGGAAATGGGAGGAAGAATTTTATTTATTTATTTATTTATTTTATTAGATTTTTATACCGCCCTTCTCCCGAAGGACTCAGGGCGGTGTACAGCCAAAATAAAAACAGTAACAAAATACAATTAAAATAAACAATTAAAAAACTTATTATAAAATTGGCCAAAATTTAAAACATATTAAAATTTAAAACCCTTTAAAATACTAAAATCTAAATAACCCCAGTTAAAATTAATAAACTTCTAAGCCAATCCCGCTTGAATAAATAGGTGCGTTTTCAGCTCACGGCGAAAAGAAGGGCTATGTATGTCACCTTGAGGTCTAAAAAATAATTCCTTACAAAGATAAAATGTATCACAGACATCATGACATCCCAAGTAAGAATTTGCCTGAAGTACTTTCATACACAGGATTCTGATGAGGGTCCCTTTATGAAATAAATTGCAAACTCTGTAAAATTTCTCCATAGAACCTCAAAGAAAATTTCCATTTGCAGTATAGCCACAGGTGGGCATTGTGCTTAGCACTGCAACTAGCAGTTTCAGATGAAATGTCAGTTGGGCCCTTTCCCAGAAGGCAGAAGCATGTACCAAGAACTGTATCAATGCCCTAAGTTTTAATTCAAATTGGGGCTGCTGAGGCAAAGTGGTTGCTCAGAAAATTATTTCCTCTCATAATTAAGTTTCTCTCTCATGTTATCCCTCATAAGTCTTTCCCATGCAGTCTCTGAAGCACTTCCAGGAGAAATAAAAAAACGATTGTCTGTATCGAAGATAAAAGTCTTTCCCCCCCCCCACCCCAAAAAAAACAAAAAACATTCCCTCGGTGCTTTTAGATGGAACTGGCAATTCTCTGCCCTGTTTTGTTTGTGATGACTGGAACACTGCTCAAGCAGCATCTCTGTAACCTCACCCAAGCGTGCAATGTCGGTGAGCAATGTTCTTCCCTTGCTGTTCAAAATTCTGAGTCGAGGAATAATCAAGAGGCTGTGATTTTTCAATCATGAAAAATAAATTTTGAAATTACCCAGCTGTAAGAACAGTTCAGTTCCCAATATCCTCCCAGCCTGTTGTAATGGTGTAATGCTGTAACCCATGACTACCGTTTGCTTCAGAAATTGTTTTGCTGGCCATGTCTATTAACCAATAAGAATCTTTAACACCAATAAGAAGAAGCATCTCTGCTGTCTATCAACCTTCTTACAAGATCATTTCTTAAAATAAGGTTTCATACCCCTGGAAGGAAAGGCTCTGGAAACTTGATTGTTCTCAACAATTAAATAGCATGTTCTCGGCCGCTGTCATAACTTTATGATATTCATTACAATTCAAGATTTTTGAGCTTGGTAAGTGGGCTTCTCGCTCTTCTTTTTAAAAGACATTTTTAAGCCTAAGTACTCCTAACCTGCATACACACAAATACTTGCTTTTAATCTTGTTCTCTGTCTTGGGAGCTCATTTGAAGTGAACCGTGGTTTCACATCTTGAACCGTGAACCGTGGTTTCACATTCAGTTAAATAAATTATGTTCCCTATAAAACTAATATAATCCAAATATAAGAAAAGAGGTTTTCTTTATTTAAGAATTGTCACAGATCTTTTCAAAGAATATGAAACATATAACTACAGGTAGTCCTCAATTTATCATCATAATTAAGCCCGAAATTTCTGTTGCTAAGCAAGACAGTTGTTATATGAGTTTTATTCCATTTTATGACCTTTCTTGCCACAATTAAGTGAATCACTGCAGCAGTCAAGTAAATAATACAGTTGTTAAGTGAATCTGGCTTCCCCATTGACTTTGGTTGTCAGAAAGTCACAAAAGGTGATCACATAACCCTGGGACACTGCAACATTCATAAATATTGTACATGCCAGTTGCACAGGATCCAAATTTTGGTCATGTGACCATGAGGATGCTGCAACTGCCATAAGTCACTTTTTCAATGCCATTGTAACTTCAAACTTCAAGCCATTTCACAACTTCAAATGATGGCTACAAGTCAAGGACTACCTATATCCCAATTAGCTAGGCATACTTATCTGGAATGCAAAAGTATAATAATCACCAGAGGGTAACAAAGAGATTCATAAAAAGTGATGTGGCTGCATCTAGTGTGCATTCCCATTACTACAGCACAAGTATCAGGTGCTTTCCTAATTGGTTTACTCATACAACAGTTGGAGGAAAACTTTCCAAAGAAACCCAACAGGGAACAAATAGAACATAATTCAATTTCATCTCAAATGACTGGATGACCTTGAAGCGATGCATTTATTGTATGTTGCCCAGAATCATGTTTTGTGAGATGGAGATCATATAAATATGAGAGGGAGGGAGGGAGGGAGGGAGGGAGAGAAAGAGTGAGAGAGATGATAGATAGGTAGGTAGATAGATAGATAGATAGATAGATAGATAGATAGATAGATAGATAGATAGATAGATAGATAGATAGATAGATATAGAGGATTATTTGCATCACTTAATGATGTAGAGTACTGTCGCTCAAGAGCTACCTGTACTAGGCTCCAGTGACGTCACCGCTCCTGCTGGGTGCTCTAACAGGGCACTCCGCGTTAGAAGATTGTAAAAGTCAGTGAAACAGTATAAATCACTGTTCACTGACCTTAGCATACCCTTTGGGCAAAAGAGGGTTATGCAGAGCTGTGGAAAAGTGGTAGATATAGACAGGGGGTTTGCTCTTAAGAGCGAATTTTCCTGGATTTATGATCCCACCGAATTCCACTCCCTCCAACTTCAAACGCGCTCCTGTTTTTTTTCAGGAAAAAGGAGTAGGAGAGTCGCTTCTGCTCAAAAGGACTTATTAAATTGATTGATTTTCTAAGCAGACGGGAATTTTACAAGCGTTCGATCTTTGATGTAGAATCAACACGGCAAGTACCGACTCCCTTTTTGAAACCTGAAACCTTTCTTTGTCTCTGATTAATTGACTTTTAAAATGGCATCTGAAAGTGAAAGTAAAATTTTTTAGTACAACAAAGTACCGTTATTTGTGGATTGATACAAACGGAGTTCTCTTATACTGAATGGAGTAAAGGGAAGTTGTTAAGTTTAAATTCCTGATCTTTTTGAAGACAGAATGGCAGCTAAACCTTTAAAGCCTTCTGGAAGAAGGGGATCTGAACCAAGTCTTGAGGATATATTGAAAGAACAATTAAAACTTTCTGAAGATAGGCAAAAAGAGATGATGGAGAATTTTAATGCAAAAATAAGAGAAGATATTCTCATGGCAGTTCAAGGACTGAGTAAAAAATTGAGGATTGGAAGAGGAAATGCAACAGATCTCTCAGTCAAATAAGCATTTAGAAGATAAAATGCAAGGTGTTCAGAAAAAAGTGGATCAAAATGAAGATCAGGTTGTGATATTACAATATAAACTTATGGAAGGAGCTCTTAGAATTCGTGGTATGCAAGAACAGCGAGAAGACTTAAGAAAAATTATATCAGAAGCATTGGCTGAATTTATTGAAGTGGAACCCCAAGAGGTAGCTTACCAAATTGATAAAATATATAGAGTTAATTCCTGGATCGCAAGACAGAGAAAGCTTCCTCGGGACATTGTGGTTTATTTTGTGAAAAGGACTATGAGAAATCAGATTTTGCAAGTTTCATATCAGACAACTTTAAAAATTGGAGAACAGGAGCTGAAGGTGTTGAAAGAGATTCCTTCCAAGATGTTAAGAGATAGGAAGGAATTTGTTTTTTTTACACAAGAACTTAAAAAACATCAGATTCAATTCAGATGGGAGGTGCCAGTTGGACTGACAGTATTTTATCAAGGAAGGAGATACAGAATTGACACTGTTTTAAAGGCAAAGGATTTTCTTTCTACAGTTTTGAAAGTTGAAACAGAAGTGATAGAAAAACTTCAAGAGATTCAAGAAGGCGTGGTGATCCAAGAGCCTTTATTGCTGCCAGCATTAGAGGAACCACAAGAGCAAAGGGTGACAAGAGGAGCTTTTAAGCGTAAAGAAGAGCAACAGTCTCAAAGTAAAAGTCAGGACCCCAGTATGGAATTTGGCTGAGATGACTAAAATCTCAGCTTTTTTAAAAGACAATACGCAGGAAAGATATTTAATTGAATGGAAAAAATGGATTGATTATATACAAAACAGATATCAGATTAAGAAATATCAGATTGCCTTTGAATAATTAGAAAATTATTTTATTTAATGGGGAGGGGGTTGGGAGATGAAAAGCTTTGGATGAGGTTAATTGGATTGGAAGGGAAAATTTTATTCTATGTTTGGTTTATGTATAACAATACCTTGTGATTGACCCGGGAAGCCGGGGGAAAGGAGGGGAAGGGGGTTTTTTTGGGAGGGAGGGGGGAAAAAAGGGGGGGAAATGTCTTTGTTTTTTTAAAAAACTTTTTCAATAAAAAAAAAAGAAGAGCTACCTGTACTAATCTGACTGATATTTATGAATTGTATAAATTGGGTTTGCTTCATGAAAGAATACGCAACCCAAAAAAATTTGGGCTACAGGTAATTCTCAACTTACGACAACAATTGAATGAATATGAATATGAATATTTTAATTTGTATATCGCCCTTCTCCCGAAGGACTCAGGGTGGTGAACAGGCAGATAAATAAATAAATTGGGACTAGAATTTCTGTTACTAAGCAAGGCAGTTGTTAAGTGAGTTGTGCCTGATTTTATGACCTTTTATGCAATGGTTGTCAAGCAAATCACTACAGTTGTTAAGTGAAGCATGGAGTCTTTTGTGAATCCATCTTTCCCTTTGACTTTGCTTGGCGGAAGTCGGCTGGGAAGGTAACAAATGATTATCACATGATCCTAGGATGCTGCAACTATCACAAATGTTTTCCATTTGTCAAGCTCCCAAATTTTGATCATATGACCATGGGGATGCTACAATGGTTCTAAGTCCAAGGACCAGTTGTAAATCACTTTTTTCACTGGTGTTATCAGTTCAAACAGTCACCAAACAAATGGCTGTAAGTTGAGAACCTGCACACCGTATCTATTCTGGAGTTATCTATGCTACTATGGTAGTGATAGACAATGGGAAGGTTATAAGAGACAGAGTGAGGTTAGAGTGCCCCATGGCAAGAATGCTAAGATGTCCATCATCAACTGCTATTTCATGCTATGAAATGTGCCATAGAAAAGCCAGAAAAAAAGAAGCATGAGATTTAAACTGAAATCTCCTTTAAGCAGAAAGCTTTCAACTTCTTGCAGTGTTTTCATTCTAGCAGGCAAAAAAGTTTCTTATCCTATGCCTTGTTCAATGAATTGATGTCTCAGTAATTTCTGCTGAGTCTAAGCCAACTAAAAGAGAAAGACTATAGGTACCTGCTAGGATCCTTATTACACATAATTTAAACTTTCTAGCATTTTCTTTTTAAGAAGACAGGCACATTACAAGAGAAAGCACCAAGATTGTTTTTACATATAGTCCTCAACTTACAATCATTTGTTTAGTGACAGTTTGAAGTTACAACAGCACTGAAAAAATGACATGGCCATTTTTCATACTTACAACCATTGCCGCATTCCCGTGGTCACACAATCAAGTTTGGATGCTTGGCAACTCGTTCTTATTTATGATAGTTGCAGAGTCTTAAAATCACATGATCAACTTTTGTGTCCTTCTGACAAGCCAAGTCAATGGGGAAGCCAGATTCACTTAACAGCCATGTTACTAACTTAACAACTGCAATGATTCACTTAACAGCTGTGACAAGAAAAGTCAAAAAAATGAAGCAAAACTCACTGAACAATTGTCTTACTTAGCAGCATAAATTTGAGGTTTAATTGTGGTCATAAGTTAAGGATTACCTGTATTTACAAATTGACTGAGCCCTTATAAGAGATAGTCATTTTAGGAAAATTAAAATGGTGAACAGCTTTCATTCCAATATTTTCTACTGAAATTTGTCGGTCTCTTTCAGTCTTACTATATCTTACCAAGAAGCGGTCTTGTATTTTTTTTATTATTATTTTTTGTTAAACGTATATTTAATGAGTGGCCTCTGCGTCTATGTCATCATTTTGTGAAAGCATCCACAGCATTGTTTCAGTGACCTAAATGGCAGCAAAAGCTTTTTTATATTCTATTATTGAATTATATAAAATTGAGTGTATGATACAATTTGCATAAGGACTATATTTCTGCATATCAGTTTACAAGTAATGATTAATTCTTCTTGTAGCTATGGTTTTTAAGCTATCTTCCACTTTTGTTCAAGCGATTCCTTTTTATTCGTGAGCTTACATACTATGAACTTTGGCTTAATTGATTAACGCATCTAATTTAGGCAGCATACAATCATTTATTTTCTTCCCAATTATTATTTTTCTGCTTGTTTATTTATAAAGCCACACTCCTGGCTATTCCTTTCCAAAATGCTCTCATTTCCAAAAGCAGACACCACTGGAATGTTTCCAGAACTTCTAGTACTCATAATGGTGTGATCAGCCCCCAGCACGTGTCTTCCAAAGGAAATGATTCATTTATTAATGTTGTAATTATAGGCAATGAAACAGCTGATGATGGAGTCTTTAGCCAGACATATGCTACTTCCCAACATCTGTTCTTTTGAGGAAATGCAGGACATTGACTCATAAAATGGAAAACAACGGTTTCTCAATAAGGAACAGAGCAATCAATTTCTGAAAGCAAGGTCATTTTCCACCCTATTGTCCTTAAGATACCAGAGGGAAAAATGCATCTAAGTGAATGTTTTTTATTCCAAGCTACTATGTATATGCTTGGTATGATCTTGTGGTTAGAGCTATTAGAATAGGGTTCTGAATATAGATTCACTACTCTGCAATGAACTTCTCCAGTTGACCATAATCTCTTTGATTATCATCAACAGAAGACATAGAATTGACTTCAGGAAGCAAATATACATGTATGGTTATTATTCAGCTTTTTCCTGGGATTCATCAAAACAGACTTCATACATGAAAATATTATTGTGTTTATGCTTATAATCACCCTAATACTAGAGGACTCTGGGCATCATACAAACAATACACAAGATAAGACTACATAATCATAAAATTCAAACATGAGATGTAAAAAGGGACTATTGGGTGCCAAAAGTTTGCTAAAACAATAGAACCTTGGCTTGCTTATGGGAGCAACCACAAAGTTTAGGGAGAAACTAAAAATATCACAAGTAATATAAAATGTTTTGTCTGCAAATAGATAAGCAGGATCCCATCTGAAATATAATTTGGAAGCTTGTTAGTGCTGGGCAAAAAAATTGGTTCAATAATCAAATTCTGTCCCAGCAGACCAAGTCTCATTTTTCTCAGTTTTTTATAGGAACATCTTCTGATATATATTTTTATCTTTAAAAAGCAACTACTGAAACAGCAATGAGTGAAAATAAGAATCATGAATCATTTTATCTGTGTAGAAAAGGTGAGTTCAAAAGGTTGGCGTTATCTCATTGAAAATGCTAACGTTCTGCCTAATCTATGAAAACAAAGTAAATGGTGCTTAAACCATAGTTGAAAAATGTATGGCTCTCCAGGTGTTTGATGACAGGAACCGTGCTCCCTGAATTTTGGCCATAGCAATTGGAACTGATATTAATTGGGGCTGACATCTTGAAGACAACCTAGCCCCTGCCCAGTACAGCTTAACTTGAAATAATATTTTATTAGGGCAGCAAACACAGCTCTCTCTTTCAGAAAGATTCACTCTTAACCACAAGCTTCAAAGGATTTTAGTAATAAAAGGAATAGTCACATACATCCTTGTATATACTCCTCTATGTATTGTAGAGTATATTTATTTTATTTTAATTTATTTTATTTGTCACAACATTATATATAAGCATAAGCATATATATATAAGCATAAGCATGAAATAACTATACGATATATAAGCATATATATAACCATAAGTATGTAATAACTATATGAAATTGTATACAATCAAAGGGAACAGTAGGACAGGAACGGTAGGCATGTAGGTGCTCTTATGCACGCCCTTTACAGACCTCTTAGGAATAGGGTGAGGTCAATAGTAGATAGTTTTTTGGTTAAAGCTTTGGGGATTTTGGGAAGAGACCACAGAGTCTGGTAGTGCATTCCAGGCATTAACAACTCTGTTACTGAAGTCATATTTTCTGCAATCAAGATTGGAGCGGTTCACATTAAGCTTAAATCTATTGTGTGCTCGTGTATTGTTGTGATTGAAGCTGAAGTAGCCTTCAACAGGAAGGCCATTGTAACAGATGATTCTATGAGTTAAGTTCAGGTCATGTCGAAGGCGGCGGAGTTCTAAATTTTCTAAACCCAGGATTTCAAGTCTGGTGGCATAAGGTATTTTGTTGTAATCAAAGGAGTGGAGAACTCTTCTTGTAAAATATTTCTGGATTCGCTCAATTGTATTAATGTCCGAAATGATGTATGGGTTCCAGACAGGCAAGCTGTATTCAAGAATTGGTCTAGCAAATGTTTTATATGCTCTGGTTAGTAGTGTTGTGTTTCTGGAGATGAAGCTACGCAAGATTAAGTTTACAACTCTTAAAGCTTTTTTGGCGATGTAGTTGCAGTGGGCTTTGGCACTTAGATCATTTGATATGAAAACTCCAAGGTCTTTAATGGGGTGAGGATCATCTACAAGGTAATGACCATCAAGCTTGTATTTAGTGTTCAGATTCTTTTTTCCAATGTGTAAGACAGAGCATTTGTTGGTTCAGTACAGTCTGTGTTTCCAACATTAGCACAAAAAAGCCAAGACGAAAAAGAAATATTTTACAAGAAGAGTTCTCCGCTCCTCTGTAAACAACAAAATACCTTATACCACCAGACTTGAAATCCTGGGATTAGAAAACTTAGAACTCCGCTGACTCCGACAAGACCTGTGTTTAACACACAGAATCATCTATTGCAATGTCCTTCCTGTTAAAGACTACTTCAGCTTCAATCGCAATAATACAAGAGCAAACAATAGATTCAAACTTAATGTTAACCGCTTCAATCTTGATTGCAGAAAATATGACTTTTGTAACAGAGTTATTAACGCTTGGAACACACTACCTGACTCTGTGGTCTCTTCTCAAACTCTCAAAATCTTTAACCAAAAACCGTCTACCATTGACCTCACCCCATTCCTAAAAGGACTATAATGAGTGTGCACAAAAGTGCCTATCGTTCCTATCCTATTGTTTCCTTTCATTATATATACGCTTATATGTTGTATAGTTGTTTTATGCTTATGCTTATATATACTGTTGTGACAAAATAAAATAAAATAAAATAAAAAAACTAGTTAGTTTGTGAATCATCTCTTCTGGGTACAAGTAAAATTACAAAATACACTATTCCCAAATTAGGCATTGATGATTGCAAATTAAACTAATTCTCTCTTAGAATTAGGCTCCAAGATATGAATAGTAGGGAAACATTGACAAAAGGTGGATTGCTTCCTTCTAGTGATGTCATACTGCAGTATTTTTTGCTTTTCTTCAAAAAGTACAAACTTATTTGAAGTGAAGCAAGTGAAGGCATATTCACAACAAGACTAGACTAGACTAGACTAGACTAGACTAGACTAGACTAGACTAAACTAGACTAGACTAGACATGGGGGAAAGTACCAGATATAGATAGATAGATAGATAGATAGATAGATAGATAGATAGATAGATAGATAGATAGATAGATAGGTAGGTAGGTAGGTAGGTAGGTAGGTAGGTAGGTAGGTAGGTAGGTAGGTAGGTAGGTAGGTAGATAGATAGATAGATAGATAGATAGATAGATAGATAGATAGATAGATAGATAGATAGATAGATAGATAGATAGATAGATAGATATAGGTTTTTTACATTTTAGATGGGCAGGGGGAATGACGGAAATGAAATGAAAAGGGAGTAGCATAAAATAATTGAAAAACTGCAGAGAAAGAGAGAATACCTAAGGACAATACAAATAAGATTTGTGGAAAGATACATTACATCAAAGGAGAATATAATCCTTTAAAAAAAAAAGCAGATGAACCTGAATTTCTTTCCTCTCTCTCTCTCTTTCCAAGTGAAACTGCATAAACAGGTCAACCTATTTTCCAAAGCCCCAGAAGGCATGAACCAATGGATGAAAGCTAATCAAGAAGAGAACCAACCTTGAACTAAGGAAAAATTTTCTGACAGAACAATTAATCAGTGGAACAACTTGCCTTCAGAAGTTGTGGATGCTCCAACACTGGAAGTTTTTAAGAAGAGATTGGACAACCATTTGTCTGAAATGGTATAGGGTTTTCTGCTTGAGCAGGGAGTTGAACTAGAAGACCTCGAAGGTCCCTTCCAAATTTGTTATTTTGTTACTCTGTTAAATAAATTCTAACAGGAAGAGTGAGATAATCACTTCATGTCAGCCCACCCATCATAACTCTCAGCTCATCCTTCATCCCCCGGGGGTGGGGGTGGGGGGGTGAAGAAATATTTGAAAAATGAGAAAACCAAAAAATCAATCAAAAACATCTTTGGGCTTTTCTGAAGGCATTCCATTAGTTTCACATCAGTTTGAAGATTCAATCTGAGGATTTCATTCATGAGATTTTGAATTCAACCTTGTAATTGAATCATCTATTCAAACCATCACCCACATGTTCTATATTTGTTGTCATGAGACCGAAATCAAAGACATTCAGAATTTATTTCATTTGATTCTTCTTCCAAGTTTTAACCAATCATGGCACCATTCCTTTTCAAAAAACAGCTAAAAAAATACATCCATAATAAGAAGAGGTAATTGGGATTTTTATCCAGGTCACTTATTCTAGTATATATTCTACATATACTCTAGAATTCTATGTATAAATTCTAACATAAATTATTATATCTGCTCCTGTGAAAGTGCAAGGTCAACTTTAAATCATTGTTATTTGGGGATTTTGGATAGGGACCTTAGAAGTGAGTTTGGAAAAACTATTGGAAAATGAATAGTCTAAACTGGGCATATAGAGAATATAAATTCAACTCATAGAGGATGAGGATACATTACAACCAAGGTGAAATGTTACCGGTTTGGGCCGGTTCGCCGAACTGTTAGTAAAAAATGCTACTGGTTGGCCGAACCGATAGTAAAAAATGTAAAAAAAAGAAAAAAAGTTCTGACGATGCATGATCGTCAGAACTTTTTTTTTACTTTTTAAAGCATTTTTAACTACCAGTTCTGAAGAATAGATAGTAAAAAATGCTTTAAAAAAGTAAAAAAAAAAGGCTCCGACGATCACGCAATTGTCAGAGCCTTTTTTTTCACTTTTTTAAAGCATTTTTTTACTACCTATTCGCCTGAGCCAGTAGTAAAAAATGCTTTTTAAAAGTTTTTAAAAAGGTTCCCACGATCATGTGCCACAGCTGATCACCCACCCACCCCCAGCGCTGTTCTACTTACCTTCCCAAGCCTCCTTTTGGCACACATTGCGCATGCGTGCATGCAGCTCATGTTTGGTGCATACTGTGCATGTGCACACACGCATGTGCACACGTTTGGCATGCAGCACGCATGCGCGGCCAGCGAACCAGTAGTAAACCGGTTCAGAATTCACCACTGATTACAACACTATGACAATTGCCTGAGTTATTTTCATATGATGCATGTTCCCAATTAAGGTTCGTGCGCAAATGATTTTATGCAATGTGTCTTCATTAGTATGTCATACCCTTAGTAAAACAATGGTTCTGGTAAGGTCAATATGATGGTTCAAAACATTCATAAGCATTGGTAGAATCACTTCACGATGAGTATGTGAAACAATGAATGAAAAGGGCAAGATATTGACCCAAAGGCTGATGTAATGTAGACCCTAAAAGACAAGCTAAGAAATATCAACTGAAATATTTAAAAAAACCTTGTTTCTTTAACAAAGACAGGCAAGTATCAGATGAGAATTTAGAAACTGCAGTAAGGTTGCTTCAACTTAGTGCTGTGTAACACCAGTATTTTAAGCATTACTGAGATAGTACTGCATAAATGAGGAATCAATACCATAATAGCATAGTTTTCATTTATTTATTTATTTATTTATTTGTCACAATAGTATATGTAAGCGTAAGCATGAAATAACTATACGATATATAAGCATATATATAAGCATAAGTATAAAAAAAAGAAAAACTATACGAATTGTATAGAAAGGGAACATTAGGACAGGAACGGTAGGCACGTTTATGCTCTTATGCACGCCCTTTACAGACCTCTTAGGAATGGGGTGAGGTCAATAGTAGATAGTTTTTGGTTAAAGTTTTGGGGATTTTGGGAAGAGGCCACAGAGTCAGGTAGTGAATTCCAGGCATTAACAACTCTATTACTGAAGTCATATTTTCTGCAATCAAGATTGGAAAGGTTCACATTAAGTTTAAATCTATTGGGTGATCATGTAATATTGCGATTGAAGCTGAAGTAGTCTTCAACAAGAAGGATATTGTAACAGATTATTCTATGAGTTAAACTCAGGTCATATCGAAGATGGCGGAGTTCTAAATTTTCTAAACCCAGTATTTCTAGTCTGGTGGGATAAGGTATTTTACTGTATTCAGAGGAGTGGAGAACCCTTCTTGTAAAATATTTTTGGACTCGCTCAATTGTATTAATGTCCGAAATGAGGTATGGGTTCCAGACAGGTGAGCTGTATTCAAGAATTGGTCTAGCAAATGTTTTATATGCTCTGGTTAGTAGTGTTGTGTTTCTGGAGATGAAGCTACGCAAGATTAAGTTTACAACTCTTAAAGCTTTTTTGGCGATGTAGTTGCAGTGGGCTTTGGCACTTAGATCATTTGATATGAAAACTCCAAGGTCTTTAATGGGGTGAGGATCATCTACAAGGTAATGACCATCAAGCTTGTATTTAGTGTTCAGATTCTTTTTTCCAATGTGTAAGACAGAGCATTTGTTGGTTCAGTACAGTCTGTGTTTCCATGCTTTGTTAGTAGTGTAATGTTTCTGGAGAAGAAGCTACGCAAGATTAAGTTTACAACTCTTAAAGCCTTATATTAGTTGCATTATTTGGCAAGAAACAAATAATTTATACAATGTGTAGAACAAAGAGAATGTTTCTGTCAAAATTGAAAATATATTGGAAAGAATGATTTTAATAGTTTAAATAATTTCAGTAATAGGTCAAATAGTGAAACATATTACTAAACATTAGCAAATAATTTGAGGCTGTGCTAAAAGCCTTGCTTAATTTCATCAGCATGAAATTAAGTACATGCATATTTGCATCCAATTTATATTTTGTAATTGTAATTAATCTTACCTCAGAGAAGTTAATGGCAAAATAAGAATAACTACAGGAATGAATTTTTAATTTGTGACTAAACTTTGGCTCTATATAATCATATTTATAATTTTATTCTATAAACTTCCTCTAACTCTGCCCATACAGATGATGATAAAATTCAGACATAACAAAAAGTCCGGTATCATCTGGTTCTAGCATAATTGATAATTATTTAAAGATAATGAAATCTTCCCAAAGTTAAGACGATGCACCATGTAAAACTAAGCATTTCAAGTAACTAACCATCCAGTAGAGAAAATATGGGGAATTGTAAAAAAAGAGGAGAGGGAAATCTTTGGAAGAAATAATGACAAGTCTCTGGGGCAATTGGTTCCCTGGCTCCTTCTCGCCTTTAAATCAACACATAGATTTTTGTTACTGAAACAATGTATGAAGGTAGTCCTCGACTTACAGCAGTTTGCTTAGTGACCATTAGAAGTTACAACGGTACTGAAAAAAGTGACTTATGACCATTTTTCACATTTATGACCTTTGCAGCATCCCCATGGTCACATGATTTACATTTGGATGCTTGACAACTGACTCATATTTATGATGGTTGCAGGGTCCCGGGGTGATGTGATCCCCTTTTGTGACCCTCTGGCAAGCAAAGTCAATGGAGAAACCAGATTCACTTAACAACCGTGTTATTAATTTAACAAATGCAGTGATTCACTTAACAAATGTGGCAAGAAAAGTTTAAAATGGGGCAAAACTCACTTAACAAATTTCTCACTTAGCAACATAAATTTTGGGGTCAGTTGTGGTCATTAATAGAGGACTACCTGTAATGCAGGGAACCATTAAGAGAATTATTGATCGATGATGCAGCATCATGCTGAATCCTGCCTATTGGTCAGCACAGTAAGATTTTTCAGAATAATATTATCAGCAAAATGAATCTTCCCAAAACAGGATGTCTTGCCTGATTTGCTTCCCACTCATTCTTAAGATTTTCTGTATCAAGTCACACATCTGGAAAAAAAATAGCAAACCACAACCGCATCTGGAAAAAAAAATAATTTAATGTGGCCCCAAAGTCATCAGAAATTGATTTCAGCTCAGAGAGGATTTTAAAAGAGGTCACAAATGCTCATGAGAAAGATGGTATGCTCCATTATCATAAACTCTGTGCATGTAGTTAACTTCCCTTGATAGCAACAAAAAAACAGGCACAGAATTGGAGGGGGAGGAATACTGCAGAAAATACAACTTCAGCAACCAAGTGGTCAGTGCCTGGAATGTACTACCTGTTGTGACCCAAGTTCCTGGACCCGGACTCCTGGACTCGGATGATTCAGAAAGTGAGGGAGAAGACCTGGCCAGCCCTGCTTCTCGTGAGCCCTTTCCCTCCCTGGCACCCACTCAAAGGGAGGAGGAGGGGCCGGCAAAGCCTGATTCCATGGAGCCTCCTTCTGATTTGGCAACGCCCCAAGAACAGTTTTGGAGTGATGCAAGATTACGAAGACGTGATCGGCGTGCGCAGCAGCGGAAGAGTTGGGACAAAGCCAAGTCATAATTGTCATGCAGTGACATCTGCAGAGACTATAAATAGGAGGCGGGACTTCCTGGTTTTTTGTCTTGGACAAAGTAATGAATTTCTTGTGGCAATCTGTATCTACGGAGGAAGAATATATTCGTGAGTAATTCTGGCCTTATCTGTAATTTCCTTGTTATCTCCAGAAACTTGGCAGGCCCGTGGGTAGACGTAGCCAGGACATTTATATATATGTAAATAAATCAGAAAAGAGGCCTCTGACTGACTCTTTGCTGGGAGTATTGGGGGAAGGGAAACAGAACATTTTGTCCAAGACCTGACTAAAACATCTTCCACCAAAGATGGACCAGCAGCAGGTACAGCAGCAGTTAGAGCAGCTACAAGCGGCTAATCAACAGCTCCAGCAGCAAGGGGCTCACTTGGCAGGCCAACTTGCTGCCAGGAATGTGCCTGCAGCCCGCCCCCCATCTTCCCACTCCTCCTCCTCGTCGCAAGTGCCCGATAACCGTGCCGGATAAGTTTTCTGGGCAGCCTGAGATGTTCCCGACCTTCTTGGGATAGTGCCAGCTCTACATGGCTATGAGGCCAGAGGATTTCCCAGACGACCGGGCTAAGGTGGCCTTCGTGATTAACCTTCTTTCCGGCTCGGCTGCTCGATGGGCCACGCCCCTCTTGCTCCAGGACAGCCCCCTGCTGGCGGACCAACAGCGTTTTTGGCAGCGCCTGCGCACCATGTATGAGGACCCCGTTCGAATGCTGACAGCAACCAGGCGCCTTAAGGAACTCCGTCAAGGGAAACGCCCCTTGCAGGAGTACATCGCCGAATTTCGTCTTTTGTGCCAGGACTCTGACTGGAATGATGCAGCGCTGGTGGACGCGTTCCAGGAGGGACTCTCAGAGGAATTGCAAGACGAGCTGGCCCGCGTGGAGGCGCCGCGGACCCTCGACAACTTGGTGCCCCTTTGTCTCCGCCTCGATGCCCGTCTGCAACGGCGACCGTCCCGTCGCACCCCCCGGGACCCACCATCGACATCTGCATCCCCACTTCCTGCACCACCAGCACCCAGGGTCGCCCCACGTTTTGTAACCGCTGCGGAAGAGCCCATGGAGTTGGGAGCGGCCAGACCTCGCCTGACAGCCCAGGAGCGGAACCGGAGGCGCCAAGGGGGATTGTGCCTGTACTGTGGGGGGCCCGCCACCGCCGCTTCTTGCCCCAGAAAGCGGCGGCACGCACGCCGTCCCGAATCACAGTGTGACCAATCGGGAAACGGAGCAGGCCCGACCTCGGGGAAACCCTAGGTCGGGCATGTACTAAGTCCCCACTGGACTTTGCGGAAGTAGACTCTGGGCCCCCTCGGCATCTGATTCTGGACACACGGATATGGTTGGGGAACCAGTCGGACGGGCTCCAGGCGCATGCGCTGGTGGACTCAGGGGCCACAACAAACTTTATGGACCAGGCCTTTGTGACCCAGTTTGCGGTCCCGTGGTTCCGTGGACCCTCCGATGCGGGTAGAGACAATTGATGGACGAGAACTGGTGTCCGCCCCATTAAATTCGCCACCCAGCCTTTGCGCCTGGCTATTGGGGACCATGAGGCGATCCAGTTTTATGTCACGGCGGACCTTCATTTTCCCTTGGTCCTTGGGTTGGCCTGGCCGGACCCACGATCCTCAGGTGGCCTGGTCGCGAACGCCATCTCTTTCCCGAGTCTGCAGTGCGTCGATCACATCCGCCACACCTGTGCCGGCCAGAACGTCCCCACCGCTGCCATCACCTTGCCTCCTGAGCTGACGGACTTCGCCGACGTGTTCAGCGAGAAGGAGGCGGACCGACTACCCCCGCATCAGCCCTACGATTGCCCCGTGGACCTTCTGCCCAACGCACCACTGCCTGTGGGACGCCTGTATTCCATGTCGGAGCCCGAGTTGGCCACCCTCAGGGACTTCCTGGACAAAAACCTGGCCCGAGGGTTCATCCGGCCTTCAAAGTCCCCTCTCTCGGCCCCGGTCCTCTTCGTGAAGAAGACGACAGGGGACTTGCGCCTATGCTGTGATTACCGCCGGCTAAACGCCATTACGGTGCGGAATCGCTACCCCCTGCCGCTCATCCCGGAGCTACTGGAGAGGTTGCGGGAGGCCACGATCTTCACCAAGCTCGATCTCCGGGGGGCCTACAACCTGGTGCGGATGCGAGAAGGAGACGAATGGAAGACGGCATTCGGCACCCGATACGGACACTACGAATACACTGTCATGCCATTTGGGTTGACCAACGCTCCCGCCGTTTTTCAGCACTTCATGAACGACGTTTTCCGAGACATGTTGGATCGGTTTGTGGTTATCTACCTGAAAGACATCCTGATTTACTCCCAGTCCAGGGAAAGCCACCTTCGACACGTCGGTCTGGTTCTGCAACGCTTGCGGGAGCAACAACTCAATGCGAAGCTGGAGAAATGCGTCTTCTTCCGGACTTCCATAGAATTCCTTGGGCATATCATCTCGCCCGAGGGCATAGCCATGGACCCATGTAAAGTAGAAGCTTTGTGTAGCTGGGAAGCCCCTCGTCGGGTGAAGGATGTTCAGCGCCTGCTGGGCTTCGCCAATTACTACCGGACCTTCATCCCGGGCTTCGCCACACTGACGGCTCCACTTACCCAGCTCCTCAGGAAGAAGGTTGCGTTCCGGTGGGGTCCCCCACAGCAAGAAGCATTCACAGCCCTCAAGAAAGCCTTCGTCACGGAACCCGTCCTGAGGCATCCCGACCCGCTCCGGCCTTTTGTGGTGGAAACGGACGCGTCCAATGTGGCTCTGGGAGCGGTGCTGCTACAGGCTCCGACGAATGGCGGCACACTTTTTCCCTGTGCTTACTACTCCCGGAAACTCAATCCTTCCGAGCGCAACTACACTATCTGGGAAAAAGAGTTGCTGGCTATCAAGGCTGCATTCGAGGCTTGGCGACACCATCTGGAGGGGGCCCGACATCAGGTGGAGGTCCGAACGGACCATCGGAATCTCGAGCACCTCACCACAGCTCGGAAGTTGAACCAGCGGTAGATCCGGTGGTCGTTGTTTTTTGCCCGGTTCAACTTCCGCATGACCTACATTCCCAGCGGTCACAACCGGAGGGCGGATGCCCTGTCCCGCAAGCCAGAGTACCTCTGCGCCAAGGACCCCCTTCCTCCACGGACAGTGCTGCCGGCAGAAGCCTTGGCTGCAGCACGGGAGCCAGTGGACTTGCAGGCCCAGGTGCGAGAGGCGCAGCGCCAGGACGCCTGGTCGCAGCAAAGGAGAGCGGAGGTGGGCCCCACGTCTCCTTGGACCTTGGAGGAGGACTTACTCAAGTTTCGGGGGCGATTATATGTGCCCACAGGACCACTCCGAGCCCTTGTCATGACCCAGTGCCACGACAACCCTGCAGCAGGACATTTTGGGTTCTTCAAGACCCTCCACCTGGTGACACGGACCTTTTGGTGGCCCCGAGTGCGGCATGATATACATGCCTACGTGACATCCTGCGTACCGTGCCGGCAAGCCAAGACGGCCACGGGGGCACCTCCCGGGCTCCTCCAGCCCTTGCCGACACCCGACAGACCCTGGGGGGCGATCTCTATGGACTTCCTGACAGACCTGCCGCCGTCCTCTGGGTTCACCACGGTGCTGGTGGTGGTGGACATGCTCACCAAGATGGCACACTTCATCCCATGCCGCGGACTGCCCACAGCCGCAAAAACGGCCCGTCTCTTTCTGCAGCACATCTTCCGCCTCCATGGTCTACCGGACAGGGTGGTTTCGGACCGCGGAGTTCAGTTCACAGCCCGCTTCTGGAAGAGCCTGATGGCTGCGTTGGAGGTGCAGGTATGTCTGTCGTCATTGCACCATCCGGAGACCGACGGGGGTACAGAGAAGGTCATCGGTATACTGGAACAGTATCTCCGTTGCTTCATCAACCAGCAACAGGACAACTGGGCCGACTACCTGTCCCTGGCGGAGTTTGCTTTTAACAACTCTCAGCACACCTCTACTCAGATGACCCCGTTCTTTGCCAATGTGGGGTACCATCCGCGCTCTTCCTCTGGCACCACCGGACTCTCCTGTTCCCGAAACGCAGACCTTCCTGACGGAATTGCATGCGGTCCAACAGTTGGTACGTCAGCAGCTGAATCGGGCAAAGGAGGACTACAAACGGTCCGCCGACCGCTCCCGACGGGCAACGCCCCCGCTGGCAGTTGGAGACCGGTGTGGCTCTCCACCAAACACCTCCCGTCCGACCGCCCGGTAAAGAAGTTGGACCACCGATTCATCGGCCCGTTCCTGTCGAGGCAGTCATCAACCCGGTAGCCTACCGACTGACCCTGCCACGATCCATGCGGATCCACCCGTTTTCACGGTCCCTTCTGGTTCCTGAGGCCACACCGAGTCCCCTTCGTGCCCAACAGCACCGTCACTGTCGCCGAGGACGGATCGGAGGAATCTGAAGTCCACAGCGTCTGAGACTCCCGCTGGCTGAAGGGTCATTTCAATATTTGATCGCGTGGAAGGGATATGGGACTGATTTCTCCTGGGTAGATGCCTCCGGCGTTCATGCCCTGACCTGGTGCAGGCCTTCCATGAGCAGAACCCAGCCCGACCGCATCCCGATCGTCAGCCCGGGGAAGGGCCCTGCGGTGAGGATAGTGTTGTGACCCAAGTTCCTGGACCCGGACTCCTGGACTCGGATGATTCAGAAAGTGAGGAGAAGACCTGGCCAGCCCTGCTTCTCGTGAGCCCTTTCCTCCTGGCACCCACTCAAAGGGAGGAGGAGGGCCGCAAAGCCTGATTCCATGGAGCCTCCTTCTGATTTGGCAACGCCCCAAGAACAGTTTTGGAGTGATGCAAGATTACGAAGATGTGATCGGCGTGCGCAGCAGCGGAAGAGTTGGGACAAAGCCAAGTCATAATTGTCATGCAGTGACATCTGCAGAGACTATAAATAGGAGGCGGGACTTCCTGGTTTTTTGTCTTGGACAAAGTAATGAATTTGCGCGGGCAATCTGTATCTACGGAGGGAAGAATATATTCGTGAGTAATTCTGGCCTTATCTGTAATTTCCTTGTTATCTCCAGAAACTTGGCAGGCCCGTGGGTAGACGTAGCCAGGACATTTATATATATGTAAATAAATCAGAAAAGAGGCCTCTGACTGACTCTTTGCTGGGAGTATTGGGGGAAGGGAAACAGAACACTACCTTACTCTGTGGTTACTTCCCCAAACCCCTATAACTTTAAACTTAGACTGCCTACTGTTGACCTCACCCCATTCCTAAGAGGTCTGTAAGGGGCGTGCATAAACGCACTAACGTGTTTACTGTCCCTGTCTTACTGTCCCCATTTATTCGTATCCTTATCCTGTAGTCATAATCATGTTTATACTTATATCTGTTATCTTACGTGTTTGACAAAATAAATAAATAAATAACGAATTTGGTTCCCACCTTCCCAACTACCACAGTCAATAGTCACTGTGCCTGGGAATAATAAACATTGTAGTTGAAAATGTTTGGAAGGTATCATATTGAAGGTTGCAATGTCATCAAACGATCCTCGATACCCACTTTTTATCTTTCAAGTTTTAACAAAATAATAGTTTTCTAATAGTTTCTAAAATAAGGAATTCAGGCTAGGGTCAACAGGTTGAATGTTGGTAAATCAATGCTGTTTAACTATTTATGTCAGCCCCTCTCATATCTGTTTTATAAATGAGCAAATAACTCACTGCTAGCCATTTTACAGGAATGACCAGAACATATTCCTAAAATTTTGAAATTCTAAAGAGGTGGAAGAATGTAGGGCCTTTCGGCTCTCTCTGCCTTCTAACTGATTAATTAATATTTTACTGTTTCAATCAGGCCAAAGCACTGCAGGGTTTTTATAATTTCCCAAAGAGAGGAGAAAGTTGTAATATATAAGGCAACATCATTTCATGTTCTTACTGCTGGAAAGACCCAAAGTCAGAAAGCAGCTTTATGTTCGAGGGTCTTCTGAAAGTCAGAGAAATAGACCAAGCAGCACTTCAATAGATGAGAGAGATCAGGAAATACAGTTCTTCACAGATAACTGGTGTTGCCACCTGCAGCAGCTACAAGTTCAGATACCAGAAGGAGAATGGACAAGAGACACTAGAATAAAAGCAACCAACAAAGCTTTATTAAATTGTTCTAGGTTCTTCAATAAGAGGCTCCTCTTCCTTCTCCCCAGTGCATGTGGAGAGCCCACCCACAAGGGACTGCCTTGGCTGGTCATTTTTTAAAGCCCACCAACTCTTCTCTCCCTCCCCCGCCCGCTTTGCTTAAATGCCTTTGGGGAAAATAAGTCTGTATATTTTAGAATAAAATTGTAAGTCTAACATCAGCAAAGGAAGGTTGCTGATGGTTATGGAATCAGACTACACTAGAGATTAGGAGATCGTGAGTTCTAATCCTTCCTTAGGCCAAGCGAGTCACTCTCACTCAGCGCTAGGAAGGAGGCAATGACAAAACACTTCTGTAAAATGTTGCCAAGAAAACTTCAGGGACTTGTCCAGGCAGTTGCCAGTTTGACTCAATGGCACACACACAGACACACTGACACACAGACACAGGAAAAGTTACATATTACTGAGAATCAAGTGCATTGTTAAGTGTCCAGTAGGTATTAACTTAAAGCAAAAATGGAAAATAATTAGCTAATTGAGATAAATAAATTGGAAGAGACTAGCTTATCTATGCAAGTCTTTGAGTGCTAATCAAAAATATAGACACACTACAACTGCTATTTTATTATACTTAATAAAATATGTTGAAATTATAGCTATATTATGTTTTGCAAAAATGGAAATATTTACACACACACAGGTCTGCTACAAAGGCTTATAAATAAATTTAGAATAATCTGGAAAAAGCAGGTAGCTTATAAAAGCTGCATTACAACTACCTGATTTGCAAAATCATGTCTGTCCATGCAAAATGCAGTCTAACAAATACAGTGTTCCTTCACAAAACAGATTTTTGCTATTATCATAATACGGCATTAACATGTAATTAATTGTACTAAATTTCCATAAACCTGTATCATACAATTAGAATGACTGGGACTGAATATCATTTTTTCTGGAGTAAGTTCAAAAGAAACAAATTCCAAAGCAAAGCAGTTTTTATTATTAAAAATGGATGCTGTGGATGATTTTCAAAGAAAACAGTTTGAATCCTTTGAAAATTAATTATGTTAACATTGCTTTAAATTATGTTGGTATCCAGACACATGTTTCCAGTATACAAATTAATTAAATCCTAATGATTTGTAATCTTTTAATGAAATGACTGTGTTGACAGAGGAAGTAGCATCAACCCTTTTCTTTTTAAAAAAAGTTTCCTGATTAAAATATCTAATAAAATTATAGAGGCTGTGGTTTTAATTTGTACTAGTTAAAGTCAATAATTTCCAAATAAATATCTATCATATAGTAATCTAAAGATTGGGGCGGGGGGGGGGGGGAAACAACACGTGTACAATCTAATTAAAATGCAGAGCAGAAGAAATAGTAGGTGGCTGAGGTTCTCAAAACTCAGAATAGATGAGGCTTATATATTATTCACAGAAAGCCAGCAGGATTATAAAGACTTTTAAAGCATGAAGTAAGGACTGCTGGCAGTAGGTCTCAGTTCTCCTCTTAGTAAGCCAAGAAGAAGAAAAAACAATCTTTGTAGTAGTAATATAAAAACCAAATGAATTCCAATTGTAACTCTGTGTAGTAGCAAGGCCAAGAATCATATTAAAAAGGAACAGGCAATCTGTTCAGCTGGTAGTTTTCAAGCAAAGCCCTTTGAAAGATCAAGTTTCCCCAAAATGGGAAATAGAACATTTTGCATTTGCATTTTCTAGCTAAAGTATCTAGATTATCTATACTAGCCATATTGTGATAGGAATTTCATTTATAATTTTGCTGCCTTGAGAAACCAAATTACCGATTTTCTATTCATGGGTAACTAGGGATTTTGCCTTAGTTTATCCCTGGAAAGAATTATCCGTCTCTGTTTTACATTAACTCTTGCCAGCTCCAAGTAGCCTTGTAAAACAACTGATTATTTATAGTTGTGCTCAGAATGAAATCTACACAGGTTGACAATACACTGGACTGACTATTCAATGGTTCTGATAGTATTGAACATGGGAGCCGTGACCAAATTGGTCTGTTTTCTCCCTCCTTCTTGTCAGACTGTTTCTCCCATAAAGGATTTTCCCAAACATACAAACTATTAGAAACATATTCCACCTTTGGCTCAGCTTTGAACGAAGTCAGTACTGAATGAATCATGTTCTTTCTGGAATCTGTTCACTTTCCTAAAAGTCCACCAGTTAATGGAATGTAATTTTGCCCTCAAGCATCAGGTCAAAAATGAAAGCCTGAACATGCTATATCCTGGGATGGTCTATAAGTGTCTTCAGACATACTTAGCAATTACACCCATTTCGTTTTATTTTTTAATTCTTTAATAAATGTATCTAACTGGGGACTGGATTTAGTCTTGTACATAACCTGGAGAGTGGTCTTAGCCACATGCTGGACTGCTAGATGTACATGATTACCTGGAATTAGATTAAAACTCTAAATAGAGATCCTTCTATAAGTGGAATCTAAAAGCCTGGACTCTTGAATGTCCAGGCTGTAGTTTGCAAATTAAAATGCAACCTGTTTTGCAGCAACTCATCAAAAGGTTCAAAACCAATAAATCAATCTACACTTTCTACTTTTGTTATATTAATAGTATCCTCAATGTGATTGGCTGTCAAAATTATTCTTCAGAGGGCATAGAAATCAAACTATGTGAGGAATAGTAAAAGATCTTAATATATTTGTAAAAAAGAGACAGTTGAAGGGAGATATTCTAATACAAGATTCAACAATCTGAAGGACTGTCATAGAAGAACCCATAAACTTTTGTTTCTTGTGTGCTCCACAGGGTAGGAGCAGAAACATTGGACTAAAATTACAAGGAAGGAGGTCCAGGCTAGACATCAGGTGGAATTTCCTGAGTCTATGAACTAAAAGTTAATAAAACAGACTAACTAATGAAATGTTAAGGTCTGCTTCACTGGAGGTCTTCAAACAGTCTGGATTGTTATTGTCAAAAATATTATCATGGGTTCTGAATTGAGCAGGATGCTAGACTAGGTCATCACTAACGTCCCATTTAACTCTATGGTTCTAGGTTCTGTTAAAGAAACTCTGTTGCCAAGCCATTTTAATTCATCAGACCAGCTCAACCCACCTGTATTAGGGAAACTTTAAATTCCCATTTTCAATCCAAAAATACTATTGAGAATTTCAATTCAGCTCTATAGATTAGAAGAGGGTACTTGGGCTACATTTCCCTTAGCAATATAATGAAATTCTGTATCATATGAAATGTAATATAGGTAGTCCTTGACTTTTGACCACAACAGGGACCAGAAAATCAATCATTAACTGATGTGGTCATTAAGTGCGATACCACACGACAGCTCTCAATTTATGACCTTTTTTGCAGTCATTATTAACCACTGCAGTGTTTAACAATCACATGACTGCTACTTGCACCTTCTTGCCAGCTTCTGCATTGACTTAGCTTGTCAAAAGCTGGCTGGGAAGGTTGCAAATAGCAATCATGTAATTGTAGAATGACTAATTGTCATAAGATCACATTAGCATAGGATGGTGGGCAGTAATAAGTGAGAGGACAGGTCATAAGTCACACTTTTCAGACCAACTTCCAATGATTGTTAAATAAATGGTTGTAAGTCAAGAATCACCTGTATTTTTATCAGTTACTCACATTTTGTATGCTATTATCCTACCTAAAAGTCCACCCTCCTCCCATTTTTTCTGACAACTTGTCTGTGTTTATTGCTGCTTTTATAAAGCAGTTTTATGTTTTATAGTGAGCTTATTTTTACATTTTAGGTTAATTTTTAGACCGGCCAAGTTTATTAGATTTTGCTATCGTATAAATTTTAAGCTATTCTTAAAGAAGTTTTAAAGAAATATTAGAAGAAATTATGATTTCAAAAATAAATTCAGTTTTGAAATGATTTTTATACTACTTTTACCTCAGAAACACTACGAAATAAACAGTAAAAGACGCACATGCATATTGAAACAAATATATATACTATACCTATATTAGTATCTTCTACTATTCTATAGAATTTGGTGGAAAATAAAGTAAATCTATAAGAAATATTGTACTCTAGGTCATTGACAAAAAATGTTTTTAACATTTCAGTAAATACAATAAAAAATAAATCCATTTAATGCATTTTATTTATGTGCAAGCTATGTGCACATCTCCAATCATATTAGCTCAGGTTGGTGTACAATAAATGAAGAAATATCTTCATTTATTTATCATTACAAAACTACTACAAAATCACTACCATTCATTTCTCACTACCAAAATAAAATCACAAAATAATTTCTGATAGTTATTCCTAATCTTTCAAAGTTATAATGTTTTGATTATTTTTATAAAACATTCTCTATATATTAGTTAAAATTGGTAAAATATTTTGAAGATTTTACTTGGAGCTCACTTCAAGCAACTTGATTAATCTAGCTTTCAAGCATGAATTCAATAGAGAATATGCCAAAGAGAGCGACTACATTCCTCTGACACACTAGAACCATATGAAGAAATATGTTTGGATTTATAAATATTACAATGCAAAAATTTAATTTCATAAAAAGGCAATAGTAAAGGAACATGCTTTCTACAGAACAGCAATGGATCTGGTTGAAAATATTACTATCTAAAGCACTTATTTGTCCATGTGCATAGCTATTTCCTATGATCTTGGTTCAGCATTCAAGAAAGCAGTTAAATTCATCTTTCTATAAAATAGTTCTTCTACTGACACCAAAAAACAAAATGGCCAGACTACTCAGCTTCTAAATGTCACTTAACAAAATCTTCCATCTACTTCATTTAATAAGAATGTGAGTAAAAGAATGAAGCGTGGGACAGGACTTTTAGACTGAACAGCAAAAAGCCTTTTATTGTGGGTATTTATTTCCCTTCCAAGTGACTACATGGTTGGTATCTTCCTACATATACATACATTATATCTAACAAATATTAATACTGAGTAATTCAGTAACTGTTACTTAAAATACACTTCTGAAAGTTCTTGAAAAATTGAGAGATGGAATTATATATGAAAAGTGTGTCTGTGTGGATGAGTGTGAGTGGATGAATGGAAGTGTGTGTGTAAGTTTATGTGTATGTGTGTATTTCTCTCATATTCATACATACACAAACACATTATATATTATAAATAAATATGTATGGAACGTAACTTTGGCTCTGGCAAGTTTCAAGGAAGCTGTCTGGGTCAATCAGATTTCACAGACTTAACTTATTGCTTTTACATATCTTCAGAGATATATGATGTTTGGGGACACTGCTATGCCTTTTGACGTTAATGTGAGAATTGCTTTAACGTATCAAATGTTTCCCATTTCCCAAACAGTTTTACATAACCATTGAAGTGGCACTGAGAAGATGCTGGAAAGGCAACATTGACTCCCACTCAATCATTTTTGTACCACAGGGTTTCTCTATACAAACCGTAACAAATGCAAAGCGAACTAATCTTGCCATGCTGCCCTTTCAGTGGCCTTCATACTCTTGCTCCTATGAAGGGTCTTTCCCTTCTGCTGAATAACTGTATCATCAGAATTGCCCAGTCTCTGCTTGGGGAGCAAACTGGTAGGTTCTTTCTCTGCAACAGAAGCTTGTTTTAGCAAAGGGTTAAGTCTGGTTGGAGGAAAATTAGATGGGAAATGAGGTTCAGACTTTTGGGAAACAACATTCAAGCAACTTGTGGTTGAAATTTCTTCATAATTAGGGAAATGCTGGAAGGTCCCTGATTTTTTCATCTTTTGCTCCCTTAAATTCCGAAGCTTTTCTAAAGCCTGATCCAGTTCCATCTGTAAGATTCCCATTTCGTTGGCTGCTTTATCCCGTTGTTCTCCACAGGCTTTGAGTGACTGTTCTAAAGATAGAAAGAACTCTTTTCCAAATTTTGACAGGGCTTCATCACCTTTAAAAAAAAGGCAGAGGATTACATTGTAGCATCATGGTTTAAATCAGCAGTTGCTCTCAGGTTGCTTGAATACATACATAGTTTTAAATAGCTTTAGTAATAACTAATTTTTTCCAGTTTATTGGTTTACACTCAATGTAGAAAAACCAGATACTACAAGGCCACATAAATCTTGTTGTTAAAGCAAATAAATGTATCATAGTTATTCTTCATTATCAAATAAAGCCAGAAACGTACTCTGCAATTGCTTAGAGATGTTATTAGAGCCATCAATGGGTTAATATACTGAATATGCCTTATACAGATAGTCCTTGACTTATGATCCCAAAATTTCTGCTGTTAACCAAGACCATTGTTAAATGAGTTTTGTCCCATTTTATGACTTTTCTTGCTGCAGTTGTTTAAGTGAATCACTGCGGTTGTTAAATTCGTTGTAATGTTAGCTGACTTTGCCTGTCAGATAGTCAGAAAAATTAATCACATGACCTCAGGACACTGCAACCGTCATAAATACATGAGATGCCAAGCAAATGAATTTTGATCACATGATCGTGGGAATGCTGCAATGGTTATGTGAAAAACGGCCATAAGTCACTTTTTTCAGTGCCATTGTGACTTCAAATGATCACTAAACAAATGGTTGTAAGTTGGGGACTATTTGTAACAGATTATACATACAATCTTTGGGAGTTTGCCATAGGCCCAAATTCTTGGCTCAATTCCTGCATGGTAATTAGGTTTATGCCTTTAAAAAAACTCTTTTACCTGCAAAAGTTAAGTCTTAAACTTAAAGGACTTTTAAATGAGAGTTAACTATGTTAGTTCTTGGTTTCAACTTCTCTGCTGCATTATCTTGACTATATCACCTCAAGTCAAAAAGATATTTGGGCCAAGCAGGTGGTATCATCATGATTCATCCAAATATGGTTTGGACAATGCTTAGTGTTACATGTGTCTAGATCTCAGACTGAACCACTCTTTCACTTGGATAGTTGTGACTAATTCCTTTTCTAAACAAGAGGATATGGTCAAATGTTATTTGTTCAGAGGCAGCTATCTTGCTGATATATTATAGACTTCATCTTTAACCATAGACATGCTATTTCCATTATACTATTTATATGAGGAAATAAATTCCACTTACATGCATATGATTCATTCTCCAAAATGAAAGCATGCTTATGAACAAAGTATTAGAAAACATTGGCCATGTTTCCATGTATCAAGTAACTATTAGGTTGGGGTTAAATTTACATTAAGGAATACTGTATATAGTCAACCTTACTAAAGATAGACTAATGTTAAATGTTACATTGCATCTCTTGACTACCCTTGCAATTAATTGTGACACTAAGTCTGTTGCAAGGATCTTGGGTGAATTGTTTCCTTCAGGTTTTTTCCCCCCATTAATAAAGTATTGAGCACTTGAGACAATGGATATTTTCCAGTCCATTGGAAAGAAGTGGCTTTTCCCCTTTACTCCCTTATGAAGGGATAGGGTATTTTCCCTCCTCTTAGTTCTGTAAAACCCATTCAAGTCAACCCCATGTGGAAAATCCTGCCATGAATTTAAGTGTAAATCTGTGTAACAATTTGATATTTGATCAAGAACAGTGATTGTTGCTTTCTTACTAATCATTTTTAAGTACAAGAAACCAAGTCAAAATGCCATCATACATTTACAAGTTCTCACCTTCACGTTGCTGACTTGCTGATGGAGTCAAAGTTTCAATAGCATATTGGATTTGTTCAGCATTGTTTTTAAAAGCAGTGAGAAAGTCTCTCAAAGCATCCTCTGAGGCTCCAGTTTTAAGTTTTGTGTAAGAAGAAAAAATATCTGCATGAAGAGATGGAAAGCGATAATTTCCTAGAGATTTTTCTCAAAAATATCATAGAGTTGACATATATGTTATTAAATTTGAATTGTTCTCAGGTGATTGGTGTTTAAATGCATCCTTGGTATACATTAGTACTAAGTACTGGATGTGATTGATACTGTTATTCCCAGACCTATATTCATTTACCTTGCAGTGGGGAACAAAGAACCATAGCAACATTATCTTGAAATGTGTGGTATGCTTGTTTTATCCCATCAAATACAGCTTCAATATATTTAACCTGAAGATTATATAAATTTCTGTGGAAATTTAGTTCAGCTTGCAAAGCAAGTATCTAAAAGAGAAAAAAGAGCACAAATATGATTGGAATTAGAAATCACTCATAAAAAGGGCAAAAAAATATAATTGCATAAACTATATGTAACAACCATTAATTCTATAAAATGTGCAATTCTTTCTATCAAATGCATTACAATGTAGAGGAAATCTATGGTCATGTAGCACATGAAAAATAGGCTAACTTGCTTTTTCCTTTGTAGATCATATTTTTGTAATTAAGTGTTATGACATTATGGAACACTTTTACAATTATAACCAAAGACCTCATCCAAACATATTACTAGCAACCTAAATATAACTAAATCACCATTTTA
The DNA here is from genome assembly GCF_028640845.1 of Ahaetulla prasina. Classification (NCBI taxonomy): domain Eukaryota; kingdom Metazoa; phylum Chordata; class Lepidosauria; order Squamata; family Colubridae; genus Ahaetulla; species Ahaetulla prasina. Next base: position 259,330,641 of record NC_080540.1, read on the forward strand.
AATGTCAAATGTATCAACTTCCCCATATCCAGATTTGGGATTATCTCAAAATAAAGATGACCTTAAACGTAGCTCCCTGCCCCCACCAAAAAAACCCTTTCTAAGCTCATTATTATCTTATTAGACGATAACAGTTACTAACCAAACCTCTGAGATGCTAGCTGGTAGTATTTGTCTTTACCCAATACCTCTAATCCATAAACATGATAATATTTCCCAAACAATATACAGAAAATAATCTAGAATGAAGTTTGAATATTTGTCAAGTTGCTTTAAAAAGCATTACTTGCAATGTTTCCCTAAAACTTTTTAAATTATACTTTTTAATAGATTGCTTTACAGGGTCACAAGAAAACTTATATGGCAAGATTCATTTGTATTGTAAGGAGCAATCTTTCCCTTTCCTGCTTCAGTTTGTATAACTGAAGAGGGAGTTGAGCGTTACAACAAAATAAATTATACTTTCTAAAGTACAATTTATTGGGTGATTTGTTTATTTTTTTGCTACACTGATCTTTATTCCATTTGTGTTGAAAATATTTTTCACTACACAAGATTAATGAAATCCTTGAGATGGAATTAAATGCAGGCAGCAGAATAATACAAACACACTGGGAATTTAGGTTTAAATTTGAATACAACTTGCTACTAATACACTGTACTATAACATCAAGGTATCACAGAAGAGAAAAATGAAGACACGTTCTTTGCAGAAAGTCATTAAATATTCTCTTCCTTGCCCGCAGGGAGAATCCAATAGTCTATGGAAAAATAAATATTATGAAATAGGTCTGAGACAATTTTGACTTCAGGGTTATTGGCTATCTTATTGAACTAGCAGTCAGATTATTTTAGTGATCTAATGTACTTTCCCAGACAAAAGATAAAATGGTTCCAAGACAAAACAATTGAAAATGAAGAGCAGATTGGTTTTTCTATTAGAAAACTCCAATGAACTAGATCCCAAAGATACCATCCTGGCAGTGTCTTTCTTGCTAGAAGTAGTCCGCACCTTGCATGCTAGTTTCATATAAAAAATAAACAAACAAATAAATCAAAGTATGATGAGAATTCTGGAGAATTTTAATTTTTTAAATTTTCTAATCTAACCTAAGAGAATGTTAGAGAGAAATTATGTAAAGTTGTCCTTCAAATTATATATGCAGAAACACACACACACACACACACACACACACACAACGTACACACACAAGATATAGATAGTCCTCAACTTATGACAAGTGAACCCAGAATGTATGTTGCTAAGCAAGAAATTTGTTAAGTGAGTTTTTATGACTTTTCCTGCCACAATTGTTAAGTGAATCACAGCAGTTGTTAAATTAGTAACACAGTTGTTAAGTGAATCTGGCTTTTCCGTTGACTTTGCTTGTCAGAAGGTTGCAAAATCTTCATGATCACATGACCCCCCCGGAATACTGCAACCGTCATAAATATGAACTAGTTGTCAGGAATCTGAATGTAAATCATGTGACCATGGGGGTGCTGCAGCAGTCATAAATGGCCACAGGTTACTTTTTTCAGTACCACTGTAATTTTGAACGGTCACTAAACAAACTGTTGTAATTTGAAGATGACCGGTATCCAGTTACACAGACAAAAAGGATACCTATGACAACTGAAGATAAAAGCACTGTAAAAAAACTTGAAAAAGTCCTGCTCTGCAATGCTTTCCCTAACCTTATTAGTATTTTTAAACTTCTTTTTTTAAAAAATTCTCACATAAATAGATTTAGAACAATGCTAGCAAATCATTATATATATAAAATCCAGTTAGCTCTAAATTAACCAGATTAAGTCTCAATTTTTTATCAATTAATGGATAACTAAAGACATTACTATTATTTTAATTATAAGATACTCCAGAGGCTAGTTAATGGTATTTTAAGATATAAGTCCAAACTTTATTTTTTGTCTCAGCTTCAAATAAACAATTTAATATTAGAAGTTATTTAAGTTAGAGCAATTGGTAATAACGAACAACTAGAAGCACCAAGATAGGCATTTGTGTAGCTAAAATTATAGCATGATTTCATGTAAACATATCCAACAGTGTATATTCAAAGCAGCAGCATGGCATTTCTGTTACTCTGTTACCTTACCTTTTAAGGATACAAAAGAGCTGCTGAATCAGGAGAGGAAACCTTCTACTTTATTTTATCTATGTTATTACATAACAGGCAATGGCTTTTCTAACATTACTGGCACGTTTCAAGCTTTTTCTAATATTTCTTCTCAGTCTTCCCCAATATCCCTTCCATTAAGAATATCAAGACCTGACTTTGGGACTTTATGTTATTTATAGCATGGGCTGTAGTGATGGATTTTGGTTCTCCTTCTAAAAGAAAAAAGGGGACTATAACCATAACTGAATTGAAAATCCTTGATGTAACTGTTGTGCCAAAGTTGAAGATTTAATTTACTGAGCATTGTTAAATTGTTACTATCTTTCACACACAATGTCTAGGTCCCATTCAAATTGTTTCTTGATCACTGAAGAAGCATCTCTCCCAATATACATTTCCTGATAAATAAAATTCTGTGTGGGATGAGCTCTCCGCAGCACCCCTAGAATTAAGAAAGGTGCATAATGAGAGACCACAATGCACAATACCATTTGAATACTACTGTCTTTTTGGTACTGGGGAAGATCTAACTTCTTACTCATGCATTTGGATGTTAAAAATCAGAGCCTCATCATAATATTTGGTGATTGTCCATCCTTGTGTTACGGTCACTGTTGTTTTAATGTGTGAATTATTATACATTTTATTGCATGTTGTTTTATCTTACCTATATTATGGTCTGCAACTCATCAGACAATCATTAGAATAGTGGGGAGGCCATAGGTATTTTATTAAAGAAATGGAATACCTTCAAGCATTAGCTTACAGGTAGTGCTCAACTTATAACTATGATTGAGTATGGAATTATAGGTGTTAGTCATGCCAGTTGTTAAGTGGGTTGTCATTTTTATACCCAATTTTACAACCTTTGTAGCAATGGTTAAGTGAATCAATTGTCTACAATGACTGTTTTTTGCTGGAAATCAAAAGAAAATGCCAGTTTTTGGCAAAAAAAAAAAATTGCAGTTATGTGGCTGTAGAATGCTGCAAACGGCAATAAATGCAGGGCAGTTGTCAAGTGACCAAATGCAAGACCACAGGGGGCAGGCATCCATTGGAATTTCAAATTTGGGTCATAAGTAGGCCTGGGAAGGTTCATCATAAATTCGAATGATTACTAAATGACTGGTCTCAAGTTGAGGACTACCTGTAGTAAGAAAAATATGTCCAGTGATTGTGAATTACACAAAATTTCAATTTTTCTTCTCAGTATAAAACGCTGGGTTGCATTAAATTCACATCCACTCACCTGCTGCATTGACATTTGCCTGGAATAATTCTGAGCCTTTACAAAGGCATCTACTGCTCTCTTAGCCCGCTGCTGAGGGGCACCCTTGGGAAATGCTGGAAGTGTTGCAAGCACATTCTCCACAGTGAACTCCTGGCTCAAAGAATTTTCTAAAACATCCTGAAAAACATTTTGGAAACTACTAAAAGAAGTGCTTTACCCAGTACACATATTTATATATATTTTAATGAGGATGGAGAAATAATGTTTCACTGCCCTTATCACCACAATATAATGTTGAATTCCTGGTTCAATTACTCTAGATTTGCTCTTCAACTTCCTCCAAAAGCACTCCAGGCATTTCTTCAATTGCTTCATCACCTGGAGGTCCTTGCAGAACCAAGCTGTTACCCTAGATCACGATGAGCACACAGGAAAAGGTCCAATAGTAGCCATGCAGTCTGAGGCTTTTACCGTCTACTAATTCCAGATTATGATAAATATTCTCAAGGATAGCCTGAAGATCCTTCTGGAACCCAGTAGGGTCCATAAGTCGCATGGGGTGGTCAATCTAATAGGCCCTATCTCCCTGCATAACAAAAGACAATCAAAAAGTTATCAGACCATGACAACTGACAGATGGTAAGATCCTCTGCTACCAGATCACACTGCAATTGTTCTGAGACCAAAAAAAAAAAACCAGACCTAAAGTCCAACCACTAGTACAATCAGTCTTTCAGCTCCATGGTGGTTGTGAAGTCCTGACTTCCCCAGGACTCAACTCTGTGTGGCAGCAAGTTGAAATTCCTGAACCATGGGGTTACCAGAATCAGTCAGGCAATAATATCCAGAAGGAAAGGCAGGAATGGCACTGGGCAGCAGGCAGTGGTGAAATTCAAATTTTTTTATCACTGGTTCTGTGGGCATGGCTTGGTGGGTGTGGTATGGCTTGGTGGGTGTAGCTTGATGGGTGTGGCAGGGGAAGGATACTGCAAAATCTCCATTCCTGCCCCACTCTGCGGCCAGCCAGAGGTGGTATTTGCTAGTTCTCCGAACTGCTCAAAATTTCTGCTACCGGTTCTCCAGAACCTGTCAGAACCTGCTGTATTTCACCCCCGGCAACAGGGAAGACAGTACAACAGGACCAGTCCCAACTGTTTCCTAGAACCCAACTTCAACCAAAATGTCTTACATTCAGTTATGTAGCCCAGAACTTTAAAATTTCTTGAAACCTCATAAATGACAGTAGTCACCCAACTTCCTCAGCTCTGGGCTCAGGCTAATGTCAACCCTGAAATCTAGGCAGGCACATTTGTGAGAGGGGAACTCCCCATTCTGGACCTATCTAGATTTAGTTTTAATGCCAGGAGAGACATTGAGGATCTGGTAACCTAGTAAAAAAGGTGAACATCATGAGGGCTGGATGTCATGAGCACTCTCAAATAGTGAGAACCCAAGTACAGCCCACCATCAGATCCCTATGATACTTACCTGTATGTGACTCAATATTGGTGTTTATGCCTTTTCTTTCTCCTCCTTTACTTCCCTCATGCCCCTTGCTCCCCTCCCAGGTTGACAAACCCTACCCCTCACTTACTTACCTTCCTCTCACACCACACCTTCATACAATATAGTTACCCTAGCTCCTCATAGCAACACCAAGTACTTTGCCAGGCTATTTCTGGGATGTTGCTAACGTCAAGAAATGGATGCTGTAATAGGGAGCAGGTTGCCAGGTGCCCAGATTCTGAACATGGGACTGCAGGGATGCTACTACTAACTCAAGAAATACTCGTACCATACAGACTCATGGACAAGTCGAAAATTAAATTCAGCTTATGCACAAGTGATATGATAATATTGTACTATATAAGGAGTGGTATTTTTCAGGGTGTTTTGGTTAAAAACTCGAGGGTCGCTAATCCATAGTTGGGTTTATCACTGAGTATATATGGTACCAATAACTACAGTTGGGCAATATAATTTAAAATAAAAATAAAGTAGTTTCTATAATATATATAAATATTATATAATTTTATAAATCTTTGACATAATAAAACATGAGAAAAGGTTTCTGTGAATCAACACTAAGAATTCACCATACTACAACAGTGTTTAAGGGGTTAGGAGGCTCAGTTCTCCCATAAACCAAGCTTTAACATTCAGAGTGTGTTGAAATATTTTACTTTACAAAAGTCATTATTAGCATTATTTTTAAAAGATAAAGCTTGGGGGCCTGAGAAATAATAGCCTGCTACTTGCTGCCAAAAATACAATATATTAACAAAAATCTAGGCTTCCTATATTCAAGTCAACCTACTGAATTATACTGCGCTCTAATTACAATGGTTTCTACAAACACATTTTAATGTATATGTTTTATCAAGGCATTAAAATCACTGGTTAAATTGGAAAGCCTTGGCATACCATTATTGTAGCAAATTACTGCCATCTACAGACCAAAGAAAACAGTATTCACATTAGAAAAAGAAGCCATGTAATATCCTGTATTCTGATCTGTAAGTTTAGCAACTTTCTTTTATTTCCATATCTTAAGCCTTCAGTATCTGCTTCTTCTAACAATTCTGGATTTTGTGTTCATAGTTATTCTAGTTTGATTATTTATCGTTATTTCCAATTCTGTATTATTTTATACAAGCTAATCATGTGTATATTTTCCATACGGACTCTAGTTTAAATAAATAAAGCAGAAACCATAGAATTTTTTTCTTACTCAAAGTGGTCTTCCATTATCATATTCTTTGGCATTTTTAACTGGATAGGAGAACTTTATGCCACAAAGAATACAATAGGGAATCAACTATTCCTGAACGGTTCCTAACAAATAGGAAAAGTGTTCATGTAATGATTGATTTTTTTAAAAATTAAAGACAAAAATAAAATACATATTGATTTAATTACAGCAGTTATATGCAGGTCCAGCTGAAGCCAACTTTAACTGGCTTATATATCCAATTTATGTAAATTAGGTTAAAAAAAGGACAAAGTTTGAAACATAAATAATTTCAAGAAGCAAATTTTAATGCACTTAGTGATGGCAAGTGGTACTTTATGGTAGAACAAGCTGAGATAGGAAAAGCTCAAAAGGGTGAAATTTCCTAATAAAGAGGAAATTAAAAGCACAGTATAAAATAATTCCTGAGATGAAAGAAATGCAAAAGCCAATATATCTGCACAAGGATCTTTGTAAGGATCTATACATCAATATGGATATATATATACAACAAAAAAGAGTAGAGCTTAACAAGATACCATCCATGCAGGTAACACACATTTGTAGATATTGTAACACAGATTTGTAGATTAAAACAAGCTAAGGTTAATGAAGAATAACAAAAAAAAAAATCTCTTACACCAACATTCAAAATAAGGAGAAAAAAGGAACTGTATATAGCTACTGAATAAAAATAACAGAAAATTACCCAAAGACAAAGAAAAGGTAGAGTAATTCAATTTTTACAAAGTGTGAATGCATTAACCTGGACAATTGTGAGAAATAAATTGCGCACAGCCGTATTTGGGTAAGATGGGAGGGGGGGAATCAGGATGATAGCACAGCATCACCATGCAAGTCCCACTCCCTCTCTATATGTGTTGTGACCTTCCATGCTCACCCAAAAGGGGCTGACCTTGCAGTGTGACTTCGCTTTCATCATTCTGATGAAACTAGCAAGTTCTTGCAGATGCTACTGGCTGAAAAAGGATGACAGCTTGAACTTGAAAGAGATACCATTAGGAAACGTCTACTGACTTTCGGTAACTACAACTTTCAGAACCAGCTGAAATACAACCTAGGCTACTGAAGGAACTTCCTTGTTAGCATTGGCTGAACCTCTCTTCATTATTTCTGAATACTCTTGGAAAATGATTTAGTACCAGATGTCTTGAGGAGGGCAAACATCAAAAAGGAGAAAAGAATAATTCAGAAACAACAAAGAACTAATCTTCAAACATCTTGAAAAAATGCAATATTTGCTAGAAATCTAAAAGGATTTGTAGAATGTCATGCTAATCTAATTTCTGTTTTGTTAGGATAACTTCCTCAGTAGATCATCGAGGAATGCTCTGCATATACAGTAGTGGCCAAAATTATGGAAACCTTTTGGGAAAAGTATATTTTTGAGGTTTAATGGCTAATACCACTTTTTGGGGGGAGTTTCAAGATAATCATATTCCACTGCTGTAATGGCCTGGGAATACCCTAGACCTTAACCCAATTGAAAATCTATGGAGTCAACTAAAGAAACTTGTTAGGCAGAAGTGACCCAGCAATAAAACCCAGTTAATAGAAGCAATCATTCAATCTTGGTTTCACATTATAAGAGCTGCAGAACTAAAAGACTTGGTTCATTCCATAGGAAGACATTGTAAGGCCATAATTCATGCAAAAGGTTACCCAACTAAGTATTAACTGACATGATAATTTTTACATATCTAGTTTTTTCTATGTTTCACTTTTCTTCTTTATACTGTACCTGCAATTCTAATAGCAAATCCTTCAAAAAAGTTATTGCATTACATTCTTGATTAAATTATCTTTCTATTGATATATAATTTTATGGTACTACTCCCCCCCAAAAAAAGTGGTGTTATTAGCTAGTTTTAGAAAATACACTTTTCCCAAAAGGTTTCCACAATTTTGGCCACTACTGTAATATATTTTGTTTTGGCAAAGCCCTTTATTATTCTGAGTAGTAAATCAGTTAAATATGAACAGGATAACACATGTTATTAGGTGGGTCCATAGTAGTTTAAAAAGTATTTAAAGAAATGCTGATTAATAGTTTCTCATTAAAGTGGATTGAGTTACTGAAAAGGAATGTCACAGGTTTTGGTCCTGGTAGTTTTGTAAATTTTTATTAATGACTTAGATACTTATGAGATTAGAGATGATATAAAATCCAGTGAGATGGTTAAGTATCTAATAGAAAAACAAAAATCAAGATAATGTATACGTAAGAGAAGTGAACTGAAAATAACAATGTGGAATTTGAGAGACAAACTTCTTTTTTTTGTAAACACAGAACAAATGATAAAATAGGATGGGAGATGTGGAAAGCATCTTTGAATTTTAGTTGATCCAAGCTCCATGTGAGTCACCAGTGGGAGGCAATTTCAGTTAAATCCAACCTAAAAAGGCACTGAACACAGGATTTCATTCAATAGCCTAATTACCCTTTCTAACTATAAATCAATATTCCTGCTTTCTATATTGATTTATTGTTTACTTTATTTTCATTTCTTTTAAATTTAAATTTGCAGCAGTTTTTCCCCAGGATTAATACCGTGTTTCGCCAAAAATACGATTTACCCCAAAAATAAGTCTAGCCTGATTTTTTGGGGTGGGTCTAATATACACCCTACCCCAAAAATACCGTATTTTTCAGAGTATAAGATGCCCCCTTTTTCCCCAAAAAAGAGGGTGAAAATCTGGGTGCGTCATATACTCCAATGTAGCCTCGTCCAACTTCTCAAATAGAGGTTTCAGAGGCTGAAAAAAGCATCAGAAAAGAAGCTTTGGAAAAGAAGCTTCCAAACAGAGCTTCAGAGGCTTTTTTTTCTGAAGCTGTTTCAGAGGCTTTCAGACACAGAAAAAAAAGTTTTTTCTGAAACAGAGTTTCAGAAGTTTCAGAAGCCAAAAAAAAAAGCCAAAAAAAAAAAAAAGCAAGACACAGAGCTCACAACCAAGGAACCTGTTGCTAAAATTCATCTCTGGGAACAGCTAATTGGAGGTATTCTGGGAGGCCGATCCACCTGCCAATCAGCTTTTTTCTTATTTTCCTCCCCAAAAACTAAGGTGTGTCTTATATTCCGGCACATTTTATACTCCGAAAAATATTGTAAGTCCTAATGAAAGGGGTGGACATGGCCAGCACAGGAGGCAGCCTTTCCCTGGTCACCACCTGGCTGCTGGACCCCTTAACCATGGCCCACTGATCAGCTGATCCAGCAAGGGCTGAGAGTTCTGTCTCTCCAGGTGACTGGAGATATTTCCAGAGCACTCTTGCTAGCCCCATGGCACCAGGCAACCTTGCAGCCAAGGGCCCCTTTGTTCCAGAGCTCACCTTGTGGCTATGGAGCAGGTGGTGATCACAGTTTGCGCTCTGCCAGGCCTGAAGCTCAGGTGTTGCTTAGGCTGCTGTACGATGAGGCAGAAAGCCATGAGGCCCATCGGAATCAGCTCCCACCACAGCCACCTCTACCCGGCAGCTGCTGCTTGAGAAAAGGACAGGCAATTGTGGAAGATTGTGGGACGCGTGTGCTTATGATAGAAGCAAAGCCCAGTCTGTCCCTTTCAAGCAATCAAATGTCTGTGTATGTGAGAGATAATGAGATAGAGAAAAAGAGAAACAATGGAGAGGAGTAACAAGAATTGCAGGCAACGCTGTTTGAAAGGATTTCCTCTCTGCCGTTTCTCTTTCTCTTTCTCTCTCTCTGTCACACACACACACACACACACACACACACACACCATGAAAACGGCAGAAGGCAGGCAACCGGGTAAGGGGACTTACTTGCCCCGCCCCTTCCAGGAGCCCACGCACCCCATTTTGGCTCCCAGGTAAGTGCAGGGAAGCCTACTAGACCAAAAAGAGAGCACGGGGGTCAGGCACGGCCCCCCAGCAGCCAATTTTCAGTCCCAGGAGGCTGCAGAGAGGCCTAATAGGCCCCAATCAGGGGATCGGGGTGCCCCCACAGCCCGTTTCGCTTCCAGGAAGCTGCAGGGAGTCTTCCTAGGCCCAAAATGAGATAAAGGAGTTGACGCACCCCCCGTGCCCCATTTTCACTCCCAGGAGGCTGCAGGGAGGTCTACTAGGCCCAAAATGGGGAGTGGGGGGCAGCGCATCCTGCCCTTGGCCCATTTTTGCTCCCAGGGGGGTGATGGAGGCCAAGTGCTTCTTGTCACACCTCCTGGCCATGGCCACCATGGCCACGGCCCACCTAGATGGTCATTAGGGCAGAGAACTGGTTGTTAAATTATTTGAATCCCACCACTGCAATACATGTGTGAATATAGATGACTGCAAAACTCAGTGAATAAAAAATATTTTCAGCTAATGCAAAATGGCCACTGAATCCAGCTGTTTTCTTTCCACAACAATGTTTATATTACATATAGTCTTTCCTGAATTGAATCCCAAAATAACTCTTACTCTTTTAAGTTTGAAATATCCTTGAAAACCCTATTTCAATTATTTTCAGATCCTTTTAGAAGCCAAAATGAATTAAATTAAAATCTAGAAATCAGAGTTCCTGAACCTTAACTTAAGTCTTCATAACTATTATTATGTTTCAGAGATACATAAAGAGAATGGTGACATTTATGCACCCTTTCTAAATATTTACGAAATTCTAGCACTTCTAAATAACAGGTCTAGTGGCTCTGCTGAGATTTTACTACAAATGCTCCTGTGGTTTTGGCTAGACACTATATTCCTATCACAGATTTCAGGATCTAATTCCCAGCTACAGAAGAATTTCCAACCAATCTTATAATTAACCCTAGGAGTAATAAAAAAAAGATTAAAGCATCCAAAGCATACCGGAAAGAACACTAAAGAGAAATGGCTTGGTCTGTACAACAAAACAAGATGAAAGAATTTGGGGTCCTATTTTTCTGTTCCAAAAGAACTGACAGTATTGAAAACTGCTCCTTACATGCAGATTATATTTCCTATTTCCATATTTCTAACTGTTCCTTGATTTGCATGCAAAAAAATTGTATATAAGAAACAAAATTTAACATCTGGTACATTCTAGTACCACAGCACTGTAACAAATTGTTTTATAAATATATGCTTGATTGTGTATCTGAGCAGATACAAATCAAGTCATTTTATTATATAATTTAGCTAAAATAGTACATTTAATGGAGAATCCAGTGAATCTTGTTATATCGCTACATCAACTCAGGACCAGAAAGCATCAAATGTCAATTCCTGATTTCTTTGCCTTTGATTCTGATACTCTAGAGAATGTAGGTTTATTCATGAGACTTCATCAAGTCTTTTTTCTTTCCATCTCCATGGGAAGAAAACATAAAAGACTCTTAAATAATTCATCACAGTCACCCACTTACCAATCTCTCACTAACCTGAGGCACTAAATGTCCTTGCTTGCTAACACCATAAATAACTGCCCATAACCCTCTAGAGAATTTAGGTGCTTGTGCGCTCATATAGAGTTGTTGTTATATTCAAAAATCAAATTAGAGATAATTAGATCTACATCTATTTTAATTATTAATTAATACATTTTTGCCAAATCAGCTAATTCAAGCAAAACTGTTTTCACAATCCTTGCTCAACAAGGATTTTGTTAAAATAAATTAGCATATTTAGTACTGAGAAGAATAATACTAAAAATATAAAATTATAATTAATATATTGCAGCATAACAATGTCTATACAAATTCTATAACAAATGTTTATTCCTGAAAAACTAATGACAAGGTTGTTTCCTTTTCCTTTTCTTAATGTGTATTATTCTATATATGTTAGAAAGTTAATTACTACAAAATCATTACAGTATACACCAGGGGTGGTCAACCTTTTTATACCTACCACCCACTTTTGTATCTCTGTTAGTAGTAAAATTTTCTAACCGCCCACCGGTTCCACAGTAATGTGCCGTGTATCGTCTGCGCATGCCTCTCGCGCATTGTGGATTGGGTTTGGGGGGGTGCCAGCTACCAGCTCTGCTTGTCTGTTACAGCTGGGTGGTGTGGGGGGAGATGCATGAGCTATTCTGGGACGAGGCTCTTTTGTTTGCGGTCGCACTATAGTGCCATTTAATTTCACTTAAGTAACATGAACTAAACTTATGCGCAGGCGATACAAATAGTATATTTTCAGAAATTTAAATTGCCACGGGGAATTTTATGAAAACCTAATGAAAATGTTTTTAAATAATGCTATGAATTTTTTTTAAAAAGTCAATTAAATTAAAAAAAAGGAAAGTGCTTCAGTATCGGACAAAACCCCTACCGCCCACCATGAAAGATGGAACGCCCACTAAGTGGGTGGTAGGGACCAGGTTGACTACCACTGGTATACACAAAGCAGTTTTACAAATAACTATATACATAGACGTACTTCTTTCTAATCATAAGGAGCCATTAACTGAATTATATAATTAAGAATGGGAGAAAATGTAACCATAGTAATAGATACATCTTACTATATTGTGGCAAAATGATGGGAAGGAGATTTGTTGGATACTCTTTGCATGTGACTAGCCCATTAGCTACCATATTTTTCGGAGTATAAGATGCACCTTAGTTTTTGGGGAGGAAAATAAGAAAAAAGCTGATTGGCAAGTGTATTGACCTCCCGGAATACCCCCAATCAGCCGTTCCCAAAGGTGAATTTTAGCAACAGGTTCCTTGGTTGTGAGCTCTGTGCCTTGCTGCTTTTTTTTTTTTGCTTTTTTTTCTGCCTCTGAAACTCCGTTTGAGAAGCTGGGTGGGGCTACATTCAGAGTATAAGACGCACCCAGATTTTCATCCTCTTTTTTGGGGAAAAAAGGTGCATCTTATGATCTGAAAAATACGGCATTTAGAACTCGTGATGAAAAGTGGTTCCTTGATAGAACTCTGAACTCATATTTATAGAGAAATTCTGTGCAGGCAGGTGCTTTGCAGGCAGCTTATATTTATTATAGCAATCCAGACATCCCCAGAAATAACGTCTTAAGCAAAAATTATATTATTATTATTTATTAAATTTATTGGTTGTCCATCTCACCACAGAGTAACTCTGGGTAGCTTACAATGTTTAAAGATAAAACCCTTACACAATACAAATAAAATATTATAAAAATACAAATATTCAGCCCTAACTAAAAGAGGGAGTGGGAAGGAGTAGGATGAGCATGGGGTGGGGGGAGAAAAGTTGGGATCTGTTATTAATATATCAACCACCCCAATGTGAAGCCCCTCCCTTGGAGTCCCAAGCCAACTGAAAGAACCAGGTCTTTAAGCGCTTGTGGAAGGCCGGAGGTTGGAGCCGACCTCACTCAGGGGATTGTGGGGGGCAAGATGTTCCAAAAGGCAGGAAGGATAGTTGATAACACTAAGCACCAACAGCAGCATTCCTCAACCTGAGCACCTTCTACAATAACTGGAGAATAATGGGTGTTGGTCCATATTCTGGTAAGTCTGCCTTAAGAGAAGAGAATGGAAAGAACCAACCTTTCCCATTCATACAAATAGATTGTATCCATTTTGTGATTTTCCAGACAATTTTGGGGAAGGACTTGCATGATATTATCTTACTGTAAGATATATGATTAGGTTTTTTTCATTCTAAGCATTGTGTTCCTTCCTTCTCATCTGTTTGTATAGGAATTATAAAGCATGGGCAGCAGTAACTTTTCAGAACAGAAAAAGAATTAGGAGCTGTGGTGATGCAATGGTTAAAATATTGTAAAATGTTCAGAGAGTGCTGTAAAGTATTATAAAGCAGTTTATAAATTTAAGTGCTATTGCTATGGCTCTTTAGCAATGAAACAGAGTACATTGCTTACAAATTTGGATGGGTGGAGTTCAGGACTGAAAAGTAATCAATAAATGATCCCTTTATCTCATCTTTGGCATAAGGCTTTTACTTAACCATTCCCAAAACCCTGATTCTAATATTTAGAATTTTAACATGAAATATATTAATTTCTGAATTTACAGCAATATTTTGAAGTAACAGGTCCCAATATCTTCCAATATATTGATTTATAAAAATAAGCAACTGCATGCAGTCTAGATTCCTGTTCTTTTTTTTCATACAAATAGGTAATAAAATGTCACAAAACACCAAATTGTATATTAATCTCTTCATTTCTGGATTCATCTCATTAATTCTCAGCTCACACCTTCACCATATTACTCCGAAAACTGATACTATTATTGATTTTTTTTAAAAAAATCTCTGAACATTGAGATGGTCCTTTCAGCATCTACTAGCCTGAGCCTCAGGATAAACAAGTTCTTACTCATTCATGTCTAAAGGGCATTTTTGTCTGAAGGCATTTGCATCTTCTCCAAATAGCTATGACATATTTCAAATACTTCCTTTTCTCTTTACGGCTATGTTTCTTCCAGGAAAATAGCATTTTAGAATCCAAATAAAGCTCTGGTACCAAAAACTGATCTCATCATAGGGATGTAGAGGGATAATTATCTTGTAACTTTTATTACAAAAAGAGGGATGGAACCAATACGTTTATTTGCAGTTCTTTTCAAAATCATTTAATCATAAGAATTTATGTTCAATTTCTTGTGTAAGAAAAAGAGCAAAGATCACTTTCAAGTCTAGCATTAAAAAATCACCCTAAATTTTATTTTTCCCTTACAGAAATAGACCAGAAATAAGATATTCAATGAAATAAATTGAGAATATATTGAAACTATTTCAGACTAGAACAAGAAGCATAGTCACATTTGTCTTCCCCAAAATTGAGAGAAATTAATTTTTAATATGATATGTTTCTGAAAATCTTGGAATTTTACTAAGCTTATTGACATTTTTGTTTTGCAAATAATTTATTTTAGCTATACATATTGGTGTCACTCTTGAACTTGTGAAAGAAAAAACCAATAACTTAAGTGAGTCAGTAATAAATGAAAGAAATATATAGAGTTAGTCTTGCAAAAGTTAATTTAGTATCGTTTCTGGAATACAATAAGCTTTTCAATATTACAATTCTTATCTGTTTATACGTTTAATTATTTTTATAACAAAATATTTTATTTCTTAAAGAAAATAATACAATTCAATCTTAACTAATATTATTTGAGAATTAAACCTCTTTATGTTCAATAGAGCTGAACCCCAAAATTAACAACAGTTGGTTTGCATCCCTAATTATCTAATAAAACCAGATGAAATAAGAAAGTGAGCCATTTTAATTGTACTTTAGCAGCATTTTTCAATTAAAGTTTAGCTATAAAATTTTCACAAATCTACTAAAAAGTCAAAGCATAAATGAAAATAATTAGGAATATTTCAAAGTAGGTTACGATAGTTTTCCTGAACGCTATTCATTTGAGAGATTTCTAAGTTTCTTATGACTAATTGAAGATTTTAATCTGCATAAAGAGTTAAATTCTATTGTCTTGAAAGAAAAGCAACTTATTTCACAACACACTAATTTATCTCAATGCCATAAGAATCTAAGGGAACCTTGCCACAATATTTTGAAAATTTTCTAATCTTTTTTGGGAGACTCTACTTCCTACACTGAGATATTTATTTATATTGTTTGTACATTTAGATAAAACACTAAAATTGCATCTTGCAGAAAGACTCCTTTTACTAACAGTTCATTTTTTTCTAGAGGAGCAGACGTCAAACATGCTTTAACAGTTTATAAGTGTACTGTTTGTTGTCTGAAAATGTCAAGACCATTGCAAAACTTGCACTATGTTAGAAAACCTGTTTTTAAAAATGTTGCCAGAAGAGTGGGGTTTTATTTATTCAAATTAATTCATTTTCTTTAAAATGCTGTTTAATAACATTCGAAAAGATGTTTTATAGCATGCCACTACTCAGAAAATAATGCTTATTTCTATTCCATCAAGCTTCCAATGTACTGAAAATCTGAAGATGTTGATACATATTCAGTTAAAAAGTATTTATTGAGGGCATAAAACCAGAATGTCCTCAGATTTCAAAACAAAAACCAGAAAACAAGATCTAGAAAAAATTACTGAGGTGGATGATACTTCCATGGCACAAAGTGAAATAAATGAATACCCATATATGTTTTGATATAAAAAGATGAAGAGAGGAGCACATTCTTCTCAAATGAAAAAAGGAAATAAATCATTTTCAAAGTGCTTTATTAGCATATTACCTACAGTTCAAAGCCTTTGAAGTATAACGTTTTTTTCAAGATACTATCTAATTATCTTTCCACTTTCAAAGTCCTTACAAAGGACTACATCTCTAAAAGGTGAGCCCATTTTTAAAGTTCTTTTAAAGTCCACTTTCATCCTTGATATCAAATCACTCCATTTAATGGAGTCAGAATCTAACCCATTTCCTCCCTGCAAGAAGGGAAAACTGGAGAAGTTACACCAGAGGTCCTCCATGCTCCAGTGCTACCCAATCTTCACCTCTAATACGGAAAGAAAATATTGTGCCATTGCTTATAGCTTGCTCATATAATATAAGAGAGGAGCCTGAGTAGCAAACTCTGAAATTCTATTTCATGCTTAAAAAGAAATTTGGTATTGAATGCTACATTTGAGAGAAGGAAAGGAAGACGAAACAGACTATGAAGGGGGGCAAGGGATCCCAAGAGTGGCAAATGACTTTACATGCCTCATAATTTGCAATGATGTCATGTTACACAAACATTACTAAATCATGATTATTAAATCATACTAAGTACATATGACACATAGCATTTTAGCTAATGACAATACAAGTAAGTAATTTATGTCACATTTTCTCTCTGTCTCTGAGAAAATGACATCTTTTGTCTCAGGTCAAATAACACTGGAGAATATAACATCACTAAAGCCTGATTCCGAAAGATTTTGAGTATTTCAGCAGTATTTGGAGCAGTACTTAAAGTGCCACTTTTCAATATACCACATCTTCCACTCACCCAAGGAGCTGAAGGTACCAGAAGTGTCAAAGTGAGCAAATCACTGCAACATTCCTCCACAGCCTGATGACACTGAACTACTTGATTTATCAGCCGAGCATAAACAACAGTTGGTAGAATCTGATGAGCTGTTTCAGAAGACACTTGTCCCGGGGCAAGCAAGAAACTCAGATTTTGCCTCATGGCAAGCAGGTGCCTCCACAACTTGCTCAGTTTTCCTTCAAGAGCACTCTACGAAAACAAAACAAAAACGACAAATATGATAAACATCTGAGGAAATAAAAACAAGTTAATTACTCTGGGTGAAAGGCCACTTGCCTCATTGAGCACCTGCGAGCACAACAGCAAACACACTGACATTTATATATTTTTTAAAAATGTATCTTGGGAACTTGGTGAAACGGGAAACTTCAGGCATTTTGCTGTGCCTTCCCCCCCCTCTCCCTTTTCAGGCCATCTGTGGAGAACATGTGTTGAGAGGGCATGATCTTGACAAAGTCAAAAACACAATAAATTGCCAGACTTCTAGCTTCTTAAAATAAATAAAAAAACAGAGATCAAAGCCACCCTCCAAACAGGGCTGATTGGTTTTCCAAAAGAACAGCTTAAAGCAAGGGTAGTAAAAGGGAGGGAGAGATTAAAAATTGCAAACTTCTAAACAGAGTATTAGAAAAGTATAAACATGAGAATGTTTATCTTTTACCTACCACAGAATCTTATGTTCTTTTTCTGTTTAAACTTTTAGCCAGCTGTTACTTGCAATGTACTGAACAGCATGTTTTCATCAAGCGAAAATGAAAAAGACACTGTAAGAGCTCATTTGAAGTAATCAACATAAAGAGATTAGGTTTTTAGCGAAGTTCGAGACAAAGGCACAGAAGTGTAAGGAAAATGCTGCTAAACCAAAAACAAAGAAATTGACCAGCATCCATTCTGAAGATATAGACAATAAGTATCTATTTAAAATAACAAACAATGGGAAAAATGTGCTGCCCATGCATTTTTCTTCCTTGAACACCACAATGTGAATGAGCTTTCTAATTTTTATGCAGTTTTGAAAAATTCATTTTAATCACTGATGTTCCCCTCTGCTAATCATAATTATGCTGCCTACAACTGATATTGTTCATTGTATATAGAAAATTGCCAATGGAAAACATGTGTATTTCAATATAGAGGGGGGAAACCCATCAATACATGTGCATATTGTATATAGACAATTACAGAAAGGACAGTAGAAGGTACTCGCTACCAAAAGAAAACTAAATCACACACACAAACACATACCTTAGTCCATGCACATTTAAAAATGAGGCAATTGATCATTCTAATATTCAAAACGGAAAATAATTTACTATATATAATAGGGAGGGCAAACTGAATTCAGTTTTAGTTAAAGACACCTAAGTCATTCATTTCTTTGTGCAGAAGACAGGAAATAGCAACAGAGACTATGTCTGGAGAAAGGCTATTCTCATTGGCACAAATAGAGAGAAGGCTATTTTTGTCTTTCTTCTTCTGTCCTCTAATCCAAAAGGTATTTTCATTTAGTTCTAAAAGGTTCCTCAGCCTTTCATGAAAATAGTAAAAGTACAATGAACTACAAGGAAAGTGGGAAATAAGCAAATATAACTTCCTCTTCTAATGGATGTTCTTTATCAGGGCCTCTGGTGGCTCAGCAGACTGTCTGTTATTAACACAGCTGCTTGCAATTACTAAAAGTTCAAGTCCCACCAAGGCCAAGGTTGACTCAGCCTTCCACCCTTTATAAGGTAGGTAAAATGAGGACCCAGATTGTTGGGGGCAATAAAAGTTGACTTTGTATATAATATACAAATGGATGAAGACTATTGCTTAGCACAGTGTAAGCCGCTCTGAGTCTTCGGAGAAGGGCAGGATATAAATTCAAATAAAAAAAAAAGATTTGAAATGTTGGTATTTTGCAGATATTGGATAGATAGAATATAAATATTAGGTAAATATTGGATAAATATTAAAATGCTCCCTGAAATGTATTTTTGTAACTACAGAAAGATTCCTTTTTTGCACTATATTTTAAATTATTCACATTGCCTGATTCTTAAAAGAATCTTTTCAAATAATTTCAAAATAGTTCATTTTATTATTGGGATTTTTTGGTCTGAGCAGACAACAGATAAGAACAATGGACAACAAACAGGATCACCCAGGGGTGAAATGTAAAATTTGTTACTACCGGTTCTGTAGGCGTGGCTTGGTGGGGGGAGTAATGTGACTGGGTGGGCATGGCCAGTTGTTTTTTTTTACTTTTAAAAGAGGTTGGGAAAAAAATGCTTTTAAAAGGTTCTGGTGATCAGGCAATTCAGCTGGGATTGCCAGAGAAGCCTTTTAAAAGCTTCGGCCGAAGAGGTTGTAGAAAAAATGCTTTTAAAGGGTTCTGACAATCCCACCTGAGCCGTGCAACCATCAGAGGCTTTTTTTTTACTTTTAAAAGCATTTTTTCGCCAAAGAAAAAATGCTTTTAAAAGTAAAAAAAAACACCTCTGATGATTGCACGGCTCAGCTGGGACGGGGGTGGGTGGGCAGGGATTTTTGCTACCGGTTCTCCGAACCACTTGCCGCCATTGCTACCGGATTGGGCGATCCAGTCCGAACCAGGAGCATTTCACCCCTGGAAACACCTCAGTTTATAACACAAGAAGATTTCCCAATCAAGAGCCCTTCCTATTTGCCAAATACATTGTTCTTACTACTAAATGTCAGAAAAAGTTCTAACACATTTCACATTATCCAACTAATTTTCTTTATGCCCTTCATTATAGAAATTAAACAAGTTTTTATACTCACACTCAGAAAGGTGCCAGCATAAATTTGCTAATATGTTACACCAAGCCAGGGAACTGTATGCTAACATAAAATAAATAATATTTGCCTTAAAATATATTCAATAATTAGGCAGTGTAATAGGTGAGTTCAAAAACAAGTTCCCTTTTCTAAAATACCTGTATTATGCTTTCTGAACATACATAAAAATGATATAAAAAGGTAAAGGTAAAGGTTCCCCTCGCACATATGTGCTAGTGGTTCCCAACTCTAGATGGCAGTGCTCATCTCCGTTTCAAAGCCGAAGAGCCAGCACTGTCCAAAGATGTCTCCGTGGTCATGTGGCCGGCATGACTAAATGCCAAAGGTGCAGAGAACGCTGTTACCTTCCCACCAAGCATTTTTACATGCTTTCGAACTGCTAGGTTGGCAGACGATGGGACAAGTAACAGGAGCTCACCCCATTACGCAACACTAGGGATTCAAACCGCTTAACTGCCTACCTTTCGATCAACCATCTCAGCATCTTAGCCACTGAGCCACCATGTCCCTTAAAAATGATATATAGATATTTTAAAAAAGAAAATTCACCCTCTTCCCTAGTGATCAATGGAAGCACTTTTATTAGTAATCAACAAAACAGAAACTTAGCCAAAATAACTGTCATTATGCTTTCAAAAACACTATATCACAACATGCAGAGTACGTATACAAAACACCTCTTTCCAAATTATTAAAGCAGCCACATTTTTGCAAAGCTGAAACAACTGCCTAGTTATTGCCATGGACAGCCTTTGCATGCATGTGCTCATTTAGTTGCTTCAGTTCACTTTTTTCTCATAGCCCTCAATTTTAACAAGGAATATCATAATTAATGTAAAAGGCCAGGACTTACAGAATATGTATTTGAGAAAGTAGAAATATTATTAATTCTGTGCAATTTGTTTCAATTCATATCACCTGATATGATTAGAGACAGTCCTTTGCTGATCAGTGATTTCATTTGAAAGAAGTAAGGCAGGAGATTAAATATACCATATTTATCATATACCATATGATATATTTAATTCTGTGGTATGGTATAAGTATCTATTGTTCCTTTTCTTTACAAAGCAAACTCATTCACTGTTTGAAAGTAGAAGGAACATTGTACTTACCTGAATGTTCGTTCTATGTGTGCTGTGTGAGAGCCCAAGCAATGGGTGATAACCTTGTCTGATTGGCCAGAGACTGAGTGGTAATTTGTTTAGTCATGCCTCCTCCTTCCTGCTAGCTCCAGTTTGTTAATGATGGTCTGGATCTGGAGAAGACGTAAACTGTAATGATAAAAAACATACTTTTCCAAACCCTGGACCCCCGTTAGAAAATTAGGGAGAGGTTGGAGTCTCACGCAGCGCACATAGAATGAACGTTCAGGTAAGTGCAATATTCCTTCTCCTGTGTGCTGTTTAGAGAGTCCAAGCAATGGGATATGCCCAAGCTAAGCATCCCTAGGGTGGGGAGTAGAAACCTCCAGGGTCCTGTCAACTGGAAGAACCTGCTGCAAGATTCTTCTCCCAAAAGCCGCCTCTGCTGAAGCTGAGTTTGTAGTTGAGTTTGTAGTTTCTGATGAAGAGTGAAGGTAATGCCCAAGTGGCTGCCCTGCAAATCTCTAGTATAGAAGCTTGAGTGGCCCAAGCCACCATTGTGGTGGCACTTCTTGTAGAATGGGCCATAATGCAGCCCGGAATAGGTTGAGCCTGATGACTGTAAGTCAAAGAAATACAGGCCTTGAGCCAGTGACCAACGGTGGATGGAGTCACCTTTGTGCCCAGAGACCGGGGCTGAAAAGAGATGAATAACACCTCTGTCTTCCGGAACGTTGCCATCCTGGCAATGTATATGCACATGCCTCTGAGTACTTCTAAGGTGTACCTCCGGTGTTCCCTGTGATGTTTGGGATTTGGACAAAGATACAGTAAGATGACCTCATGGGCCCAGTGGAACCAGGAGTTGATTTTTGGAATGAATATCGGGTCCAGGCGGAGGATGACTCTGTCAGGATGCACTGTCAGGATGCTCTGTCAGGATACACAAATCCTTCTGTACTGAGAGAGCTGCCAGTTCTGAGATTCTACAAGCAGAAGTGATTCTACGGGACCGCCTACTTCCACCAGTAGCCTCACACCGACCAGTGCACTCTCACAGAGAGGGCCTCCTTCGGATACCGTCAGTCAAACAATGTCGGCTGGCGACCTCCAGGGGGAGGGCCTTCTCTGTGGGGGCTCCTGCCCTCTGGAACGAGCTGCCTCCGGGGCTTCGTCAACTCCCCGACTTCCGGACCTTCCGCCGCGAGCTGAAGACATTGTTGTTTCGACGTGCAGGACTAGCTTAAACGTAGTTTTAAATCGGGGTTTTAATTGGGGTTTTTAAATGGGGTTTTTAATTCGTATTTAAAATTTTTAGGCCATATATCGAATTAGTTTTTTATACTGTTTTTTAATCTGTATTTTGGTTTTTATTGGCTGTGAACCGCCCTGAGTCCTTCGGGAGAAGGGCGGTATACAAATTAAATAAATAAATAAATAAATAAATAAATAAATAAATAAATAAATAAATAAATAAATAAATAAATAAATAGTGATGAGAAAGGTGACCTTAAGGGTCAGAAGGCTCAGACTGGCAGAACTCAATGATTTGAACAGAGAGGACATGAGTGCCTGTAAGATGAGGGACAGGTCCCAAGAAGGATATCTGTGAACAGGTGGAGGTCACAGATTAGAAGTCCCTTTTAGAAAGCTGCAAACCCTCAGGTGTTGAGAGAGGGTTGAAGCTCTCTCACAGGAGAAAATGGCTGCCAAAGCGGCTACCTGGCTACGGAGAATATTAACCGCTAATCCTGTCTCTAACCCTTCCTGCAGGAAGTCCAATACCTGTGGAACAGTGGCCGATGTTGGGGCTATCACCCTTCTAGTGCACCAGCAGCAAAAAGAATTCCACATGGCGTTGTATATGCGGGTTGTCGACAGACATTGAGAAGCAAGGATGGTAGAGATTACTTTCTAAAGAATCGGTCCTTTCTTAGGATCTCCCTCTCAAGTACCAGAAGGCCAGCTGAAACCACTGAGGTTCCGGATGTAGTACAGCCCCCTGGCTGAGGGAGATCCTGTCTGGAGGGATCCTCCAGGGAGGTGATATTGATAGGGTCAATAGGTCCGCGAAACAGATCCATCTGGTCCAGTGAGAAGCTACGAGGAGAACCTCTGCGCCTTCCTCCAGGATCTTCCTGATGATCCTTGGTAGTAGAGGTGTCGGGGGGAATGCGTACAATGGCCCTGGGGCCATGGACAATGGAGGGCGTCCGTCCCTTCAGCTCCTGGGGATCTGAATCTGATGTAGAACCGTGGACATTGTGCATTTGCTGGGCTGGCAAAGAGGTCTACTTGGGGTGGGCCAAATTTGGTTGACAGCTGGAGAAACAGATCTGGATGAAGTTTCCATTCTACCTGATTGATGGTCGTTCTGCTCAATCAATCCACTTGGATGTTGGAGATCCTGGAGATATGTTCTGCCCGCAGAAAGAACAAGTGTTTCTCTACCCACAGACTTATTGCTGCAGTCTCACGCATCAGTGCCCTGGAGTGGGTACCCTCGACGGTTCACATGCGCCTTGACTGTGACATTGTCCATCAGTAACAGCATGTGGTGCCCTGACAGTTGATCTTGGAAATGGCAAAGTTCGAGCCAGCTGATGTCTTTGAGGAGGTCATTTGGGGACCATCGATCCTGAGTCACACAAGATTTTAGATCCAAAGAGGCTGACATCTGTGGTCCCATCCAAAGAGGCTGACATCTGTGGTCCCATCCCATCCAAAGAGGCTGACATCTGTGGTCAGGGTTAGGCAGGGATGTTCTCTGAAGGAACACCCCTGCTCCATGGCTGCTGATGTCCACCACTCTAAGGATCTGATTAGCTTGATCTGATCCGTTGGGGGAGTTGCTAAAACCCACCCCTTGACTTGGTAAAGGAACCATTGAAGAGGTTGGGAGTGCAACCTTGTAAGCAGGAAATCATTTTGCCTAACAATTGGGAAAGAAGCATCAAATATACCCTTCTGAAGGTTCTGACTTGCCTTATGATGGTGTGGACGCTGGAGCGATGCTTCTGGAAGAGGAAGACGAGGCTGGTCTGAATGTTGATCCTTGCTCCCAGATGGACCAGGGTGGTGGACGGGGTCATATGACTCTTTTCTCAATTCACGGTAAACCTGTGATCTTGGAGGGTTTGAAGTATGATATGGAGTTCTAGACTCTCCTCCTGAGGGGATGACAGAACCAAAATGTCATCCAGATAACATAGCAAATATATGGGTTTTGTCTGCAAGTGAGCAGCCACCACGTCCAGAAGCTTTGTGAATACTTTGGGGGCGGACAATAACTGAAGGGCAGTGCTCTGAATACAAATGTAGTCCCGCATAGGAAAACCGGAGGAATCTCCTATGAGATGGTCTGATGGGCACGTGCAGATAAGCCTCTCATAGATCTATTGATGTCAAGAGATTTCCCTGTCTGATGCCACCCAGAATGGTGTACAGGGATTGCATTTTGAAGTGTTTGTACTTGATGTGTGCATTCAGCTTCTTCAGATCTAGGATGGCTCTGCTTCCACCCAATTTCTTTTGCACTAGAAAGAGTATTGAATAGAAGCCGAATCCCTGATGATGAAGAAGTACCAGTTTTATGACCTGAATGGCCAGCAGGTGCTGGATTTCGGCTTCCATCAGAGACCACTTGGTGGCATCCCATGACACTGAGCATTGGATAAACCATCAAGGGGGTTCGGAACTGAACTCTAGGGTAAGGACGAGAGTTATTGTCTGCAATGCCCAGGTGTCGGTGGTTGTGTTTTGCCAGCAGTTTGCAAACCTGCCAAGGCGACTGCCTATGGGGCTCTTGTTGGGACAGTCACTTGGTCCGACAGTAAGGTCAGTAGCCAGCTCCCTGCAAGGGACGTCTGGTCTGTGGCTGTCTGAAGCGATCCCAAAAGGGGTGTCTGTCCTGTGGCCTGTCCACGGTTGGTAGAAAAAATCTTTGGTAAACTGGGCTCTGAAATCCCATGTCAGATGCTCAAAAGGACTGCCGATTCGTCTGTCTGCTTGCCTGTAGGTGTGGGGAACAATCTTCCTATTGTGCCTCGCCCACCCCTCTCTCCGCAGCCAGGCCCTCCCATCTCCTGCTATCTCAGCCAGAGACTGATAATGAAGACGAATGGCCTGGCATGCCTCCAGCCCCCAGTCCTGGCACCATGCCCGGACAGACTGAGCAAGACGAATGGCCTGGCATGCCTCCAGCCCTGGCACCATGCCCGGACAGACTGAGCAAATAAATCTCCCCCCCCTCCCACAGCGTATGAGCATGATGAGCATGAAGCCAGTCACGAGCTAGAATTGCCAGCAGCTGGAGGGTAGACAGATCCCCGCTTCCGGAGAATGGAGAGGCAACGTCAGCAAAAGGAAGGGAGGGGCAGGCCTGGATAAGTGCTGAGTCATGGAGCCACACCCCATGGCCTATATATAGGTGCCTGTGTGGCTCAGACTGGTAAGACAGTCTGTTATTAACAGCAGCTGCTTGCAATTACTGCAGGTTCAAGCCCCACTAGGCCCAAGGTTGACTCAGCCTTCCATCCTTTATAAAGTAGGTAAAATGAGGACCCAGATTGTTGGGGGCAATAAGTTGACTTTGTATATAATATACAAATGGATGAAGACTATTGCTTGACATAGTGTAAGCCGCCCTGAATCTTTGGAGAAGGGCGGGATATAAATGCAAATTAAAAAAATAAAGGATCTGCTTTCTGGCATTCCTTGAGTCAGGCAAAGTCTAATCTGATTGCTGAAGTCACACCTTGGATTCCTGCCTGCCCTGAGAACTCTGACAGGACTTTGGCAAAGCTGCAGAGGCTTCGTAGCCACGCTTGAGACAGACTTTACAGACCCAGCCGTCAGAGGAGGAGTGGGACACGACACTTCCTCTTATCTTTGTCCTCTACTAAGACAAGGTCTAGGGTTTCCCCGAAGAGAGACCCTCCCTTGAATGGCTAGTCGCCATTATGTTTTCATGTCAGCCTGCCAGTGCCTCAACCTTAAGAGGTGTCTGGATGTGACATTGGACACTAAGGCTCGTGAAGCAAATTTAGCCGAATTGAGCATTGCATCTGTGGAATATTCTGCAGCAGCAAACAGCTTATTTATATCCTGATGCAAGCGGGTGTCATCAGGAGATGCATGGGACTGCATTTGACGAAGCCAGATTAGGGATGTCCTAGAGAAAAAGGACACCACTGTGGTAGAACGAATGGCCCAGGCAGCTGCTTGGTGGGTCTCACAAGTGGCAAACTCTCAGTTTTCAGATCTTTGGCTGAATCAGAAGGAAGGATGTTAGATGTAGCCAAGCTGGCTGTTATGGCTCCAGTCCCCCCACCCTGGGCCTGGCCCCCTGCCAGAGAGTGACTCAGAGAGTGAGGGGGAAGGGCTGTCAGGGCTCCCTTCTACAGGGCTGGCTTTCCTGGCTCAGTTCCAGGAGCCAGAGGCAGGGCAGGTGGAAGAGGTGACGAGGCCTCTGTCTCCTGTATCTCCCACCACCCAGGAAATGCTTCCAGACCCAGCTGAGGACAATCAGTCCTGGTTAGATCCCAGGTTTCGTAGACAAGAGAGGCGGGAACAACAGAAGCAGGGGTGGGGCATGCCTAGAAAGAACTTGAACTGAAGTGCTGTTTATTCCTGACTTCCTGGTTTACATGCCAGCATCAAGAAAGATAACAGAAAAACCTTGGCAGACGCTCGCTGGGTTGCTGCCAGAACTGATAGCTGCCGTGGACTCAATTGCCGGCTAATTGAGTCATTTCTCGTGCCTCTTGGACTGCGGTAGGGGGACAGAACACTGGCCATTGAAACATCAACGGTTAGAAGTTTGAGGAGATCCTCAAGTTCTTGTTCCACCATGTACATTTTCCTAACCATACCACTAGGGGCAGAGATGGATCCGGCCTGATTCCCCTGTTGTTGTATGATGTCAACAAAGAGCTTGGACAATGGAACAGCCTCTTGCTCTGTGACTGGCTCGGTAAAAAGAAGAGCCGTGGGATCTTGAGGGTCCGAAGATTCCTCAGGTTGCCCAATAAGCGCCTCCATACTGGCTGTCGATTTTTCCTTATACAATAAGGTTTTAAATAGGTCATGATGGAACAGACCTGTGGCAGCGCGCTGGTCAGGGATGACCCTTTCATCCTCGGAAAGATTATAACCTGTCACATCCTCTGCTTTGCCCATAAGCGACATGTCACTATGTTGCAAAGGTGAAGGAGAGTGAGGGTCTAGAATGTACTCCCTGTCAGAATGACTCATTGGTGGAATGGCCCTTAAGATTCGGATTGCTGCTGGCACCGAGGCCAAGAAACCCCTTTGGATAAGGGTAGCACCAATGCCCTTTGTGATAGTTTGGGCAATCATATCACACAGGTCTTGTGACAGTGCAGTATCTTAGCCTTCCTCCAGGCGGAGCCCGGTCACGGTAGGAGTGAAAGTAGCAGAAGCATGAGAAACCCTATGGTGATGAGAGGGCCCTGGCTCTGGGTTGGTTACCCCCAAAGGGGGATCCATGCTCGTGGCCTGAAGCTCCTGCCTGGCAGTAGAATCAGAAGGAGACCAGCCAAACTGGTCTGGCTGGGGCTCCTGGATCAAAATGTCGTTGTCTAAAGAATCAGTTGCTTCCCTGCTGCAGGCAAGGATAGAAGATTCCTTGCCAGCCTCCGCCCTTTTTTGGGCCTTGTCAAATTGTTTTTCTAAGGCACATTGTTGCCTCAAGACATCCTT
Source organism: Ahaetulla prasina (assembly GCF_028640845.1). Taxonomy (NCBI): domain Eukaryota; kingdom Metazoa; phylum Chordata; class Lepidosauria; order Squamata; family Colubridae; genus Ahaetulla; species Ahaetulla prasina. The sequence continues at coordinate 259,358,294 of NC_080540.1, forward strand.
ATCAGATACAGATGAAGTGGAGGCTTGTACAGAGGGCTGGGATCTAGTGGAGGGTCCCTTAGACCTTGATTTCCCTTTTTTTGTAACTGGAGCCTCCGAGGCTTGATGTCTGAGGAAGGAAGAGGCAGAGGTGCGAGAAGGAGAGCAACTGCGAGACGCCATTTTGAAATTCACGAGGTGGTTATATTTCAGCAGAAAAAAATTTGTTTGAAAACCTTGGATAATTGCTGCCAGTTGTTTTGTAATTACCTCCCTGGTGATTAAAAACATCCGTATGGAGGGCAGTTGAGGGCTGTAGCCATGCCAAGCAGACACAGGGCTTGAAAGCGGAAATAAAGTAAGGCTGCGGTGGGGGGGGCATCCAAAATGGCGCAAAGCCTACACAAAGGCTTCTCAGTGCTGATTACCATAGCTAGCCCAGGGAAGCTGGAATCCAACACCACGGATCCGTGCCCAATCCCAAGAGCACAGAACCAACACCACAGCTCTCCACGCACTAATCCAGCGCCACAACTCAAAGAAACTACCTCCAGAGCGAACAAGAAGCCGACGGCTCCACACTCTCTGCAGGCCTCCCAAAAGGGAATTTCAATGCCGCTGATCCCTGCGGTTCAGCTGATGAGTGTGTGGCTGGGCGTGATGCCAAAACTGCTTGTAAAGCAGCTACGAAGGTTTTCTAATATTTACTTTCTCCAAAACTCTGCTGAAAGAAGTCCAAGCAATGGAGCGCAAATAACAGAAGTCTCTCTAGGCCGACTGAGTTAACAACCTGGAGCTAAACAGAAAGGAAGAGGCATGACTAAACAAATTACAACTCAGTCTCTGGCCAATCAGACAAGGTTATCACCCATTGCTTGGACTCTCCAAGTAGCGCACAGGAGAATTAAATATACCATATTTATTTATAAATATAAATATGGTATATTTAATTCTATTTTTCAAACAGTTAATGATTTTGCTTCGTAAAGAAAAAGAACAATAGACTTCAGGCACACCGCCTATACTACTTAATTACACATAACGTTTAAAACCACATAAGATTCCCCATATATTGGAAGGCAGGCTGAATTACTTGTTAATAACAAAAGCAACTATAAATTATAGCTATGTATCCTAGTAACAAAATTAAAAAGTGGGAGATAAATGAATAATCCCCTCGTTTTGGATACATTTTAATAGAAAATCTCATTTAAATTAATTGATTGTAATGCTAAATAAAAGCATTATTATATAGGTTGCTTTAGTTAGTATGAAAGCTCCATAAATTTTAAGAGTAGATTACGAGGTGAAAAAAAAATTTAGAATTACAAACATGTACTAAAAGAATGAATGTCACTCTGTTCATATTTCTACAAGGTGACCTTTTTCCAAAGCTAATTAAAAATGTGAAATGTTCGCCAATGTAAGCTTTCTATTTGTCATTGCCCCTAACATGGAGTATTATGACTGTCACAGCAAATGGCACCGTGGAAGTAGGGCTTAACAAGAAAGCTTGATGCACGTATGTTAATATGCAATGCAAGCTCTTCTCAGCAGGTGCTCCATATGATGAAGTTCGTTTCATGAATAATTCAACAAGGAAGCTTCTTTGCAGAGACACCTTTCTCAATGTTTTTCAAGTGAGATCAGTAGAAATCAGGAGCTGTCATTGCCAATTTGCTTCAGTCCAGGTTCTTAAAGTGACACCTTCGATACCTTACTGAGGTTGAAATGCACTTTTCTTCTTTTTACATGTCAGCATATCAAGGACTGCTTTTGTTTTCCACACTTACCACTCCAAAATCAAGAACTGGCATTTTGTGGATAATGAACAAAAACTGAGAGTTTGGAAAGCAATGCATCATTGCTTGTCTTAATCACAAATGACTATCCCTGGCACCGGGACTCAATACATTTAAATTTGATCCGTAAACTACTGCTACAGAGTTGTAATTCAGCTCAAAACTCCAGCTGCATTAACATTTTCTCTATACTAAGCCAGAGCACAAATTAATTCTTCATGATACTATGGACTCTTGAGCTAGGTGAAAGAAATACACTATGAACAAAATACCTATCCTACAATGCATATGCTAGAATATTCAGGCACCACATGCGGAACAAATGTGTTGGCATCAATGCATAATCCAGTGTCTTTTAAAGAAAGTGCTCTTTCATTTTGTTTTAATTACATACGGTTTATATGACTGCTTATTAATGTCATTTATGTCTTTTCTTGGGAGATCTAATCCAAATAATTCTATCAGGTACATAATTTGCCATTATACTATAATGCTTTGATGTTTAAAAAAACCCTTTTCATTCAATTTTAATGAATCAAGGATCCAGGCATCTACAACTCAAAAGTAAAACTGTTTGTTATTAATACTAATTGGCATAAATATTTGAATATACAATAAATAATAAATGGGTAAGGATATATACATGCATAGCTTCTGGACTTCATTCCAGGCTCTTTACCATTGGTGGCCATTTGTATGCACATACTGTATTTCTTTAAAATGTAACAAAAAATTGTCTGATGTATTCACTCTCCTTAGGGTATATGTATATGTTGTTGTCTCTGTATGACTATAGGTTCTAAGGCCAAGCGTATGTGTATATCTATGTGCATGTTTGTGTGTATACATACATGAAGTTCTCATGTGGAAAGATACAAACAGGTTCCCTCGGTTTATGTGTAAATAAATCTAATCAGGTTGCTGCATATACATTGCATCTGCATATTTGCAGATGCTTCTCTATCCTCATGTTGCATCTGTGTGTATTGGTGCAGTGAACTACATATGCTCCACTTGAGGTCACATGACCAGGAGGGAAGATGAATGGAGTAGTTAGCAGCATTCCACTAATATTGTTTAGATTTGTTTTAGGCTGACCAGAATGATACGTTTGTGAGAAGGGCAACTATATTAGATAGACAGATGAGGGATGGATGGATGGATAGGATAGGATAGGATAGGATAGGATAGGATAGGATAGGATAGGATAGGATAGGATAGGATAGGATAGGATAGGATAGGATAGGATAGGATAGGATAGACAGAGACTGACTGACTGGCTCGCTTGCTCGCTCAACTTTTTCTTTGATATGTGGCACTGTTTTAAAAAAATTATAAAATCTTTTTCTCCACAGCTTCCTGGACGATCCAGCTTATTTCAACACTGGTCCTTCTTTTGTCAACTTCTGCTCTCCCAAATCTCTGCTATTTCCAGTTATTCTGCTGATAGACTGACAGATGGATAGAGTCCTAAGCCTCTTCACACTGTTTCTTTCCAACATTTTATTGGGTTGAACAGAATCAAATGACATTTACATAATGCAAAAACTAGGAAGCAACTAAAAATAATGACTTTCATATTATTAAAGCCTTACCACGTATCTAAGATTTAAATTTTCTATTTTGCCATAACAAACATCCAAAAGGGTTATCGGCTGGGCAACAAGATTCCCTCCAGATGTCCAAGGCAATGCAAGTTTTGACAGATCAGAAATCTGAAAGAAACACATACCATAGTAGGATATTTTAAAACAAGCTGAATTAAATAAACTACGATGATTTAGACTGGCTGAATTAAATTAAATTAAATTAAATTAAAAACTTAAATTTTAAGTTTATAAATATGTACAGGCTCTAAGAAAATTTCCTTCTTTTAATTATCAAAATGCTTTACTTCATTAATGTAAAAAAAAATTAAAGTTAAATTTGCATCTAGATTTTTTAATCAAAACACCAAAAGCAATTATTCTAACAGAGGTGTACCAATTAACCACTTCCACTTATCTAATTTCTTATTAATTTCTAATTACGCCCATTTCAAAGTAATCAATCTGAAGCAGACCTAAATTGTTCCTCAGAATTTTCTGCTTCATTATTAGTTTTTTAATAAGGAGAATATTAGCACTAGTTCAGGAAATCATGTTTTCCTTTTATCCCAACTGTTTTTTCCCCTTTTATGTGCAAGACTTAGCTTTCTCGAAACTAAATAATAGGAAGCATATTCTGGAAGTCCTTGAATACACTTGCAAATATTAAGAAAGATAAAAACTCAACTGGAAAAGATAATATAATACATTTGCCCTTTATGGAATATTATCTTGGATCACTTCTTTCTAATGTTTGATTGTCATGTCTAATTAATGAATTTTATTGTTTGATTGAAGGCTTTCTGATACATCACATATACTGAATTTAGTATTTTTTAAATCTTATATTAAGACTTCACACACACACATACACACACAAATATACACCATCTCAGTAAGTATTTTTCAATTTGCCTGAAGTATTCATGATTTGTGCTATTGGGAGGGGCAAAAAGGTCACTTTATTTATTCTTATTATTCTTTATTAGTTTTACAATCCATTATTTTATTTTATACTTTGCAGCATTAAATCTCCCTCCCAAATTCGGGAACAAGGTTTTTTTATCAGCTCCATGCCAGCTTCGAGTGCTTGATTTTTAAGGGCAATCACATGAAATTTTGAAAGCCAGCATATTTTTTCTCTTTTATTACTATTTAGAATAGAATAGAATAGAATTTTATTAGCCAAGTGTGATTGGACACACAAGGAATTTGTCTTGGTGCATATGCTCTCAGTGTACATAAAAGAAAAGATATGTTCATCAAGGATTTATATTTTATAAAGATTTATATTTTATACACAGCTTTACTCTTTAGATGTTCAAAACATTAAATGAACATAAAAGGTAAAGACTCCCTTGGTCATGTTCAATTCTAAATAAAAAAAAACATTCTTTTTCAGTACTTGGACAGAAACAAAGATCTAAAAAAAGGCAATATATTCAGATTATTCCTGTACATCAGAGCATGGTTCCACATTATTTATTTATTTATTGTTTCAATTTCTATACCACCCTTCTCCCAAAGTACTCAGGGCGGTTTACAGCCAAAGTAAAGACAGTTAGTACAATTTTTAGGATTTTTTTATGTTAAAAAAATGACATTTTTTTAACAATGACATTACGTGTCATTGCCTGCCAGTTCATTTTGTACTGCAGTTGGTCACTGACTTCCCATTCTTATACTGTAGTAGTACAATTATTTAGAATTTTAAAATGTGTCAAATTAGCAAAAAATACTGCAATTTATTTTAAGAACAAATACTATAATAATTTCAAAACTCCCAAGTATTTGAATACATGGGGAAACAGAAAAAGTTACAAAATATAGAAATGTTGAACGCTAGATCTTTTATAGTAACAATGGCTGCCATTATGTAAAGACTTACTAATGATGATGGCACCAAGGCAATCTGAACATCTAATTCTTACATCTGAGCCCGTTCTTTAATATGCCATTCACTGCTTGAATAAGAAACACTATATGGAACTGTGTATTTCTCAACAAGCAGCAAATTAGTTTTGAATAATCAGTTTTAGTGTAGAAATCAGCACTACTGCTGCATTGATGAGAAGTCATATTAACTAGTGTGTTCTCTATCCTAACAATTATAGAGTTGAAAATGAAATCTGCTGATGCATTAGTTGGTGATGTTAACATGGAAACCAGATCTGCAACAACCCTAGTTGTCTACTTTGCAACACATCTTCACCACGAAATGCTCAGCAAATACACAAGATTATAGCATGAGAGCTATGCAAGGCTATAATGGAACATATACAGTTCTCTGTACTGTATATGAGAGACTATTAGGTTTTAAAATGCGCTGATATGGCAAGCTAGGTGCACCCAAATCTAGTTTATAATGTTGATTTCCAAGCAAAAGCCCAAAGTCATCATCTGAATTTTGAGCACTGCTGCACATAACCTGACATTGCTGTATGTTGTGGCAAGATTAATATCCAATATTAATCCTTTGGATTTGTTGGTTGCTTGTTTATTGGATTCCTGGTCTCAGTCTGTATTAAGCCTATAGTTATGTTTATTGGTCCCATCTTAAGATATTGGTAAAAATGACTCTTTTCTTCCAATACTTCTGCCTGAGTTCACATATTACTGAAATATGGGAGACATCCCCCTTTGTATGTTGCTTGTTTGCAGCCAGCAGTGCCAGCCCAGAAAAATGTTTCTTGATATTTTACACTGTCACTAGTACCTAGATTGGCATTTACATCTTCTATAGCTTGGCTAAGGCATTCACTTTAGGCAGAAGTATCCACATAGATTTCATGAAAATGTGTTTCTCAGCTTCCTGAAGAGATATGACAATGAACCATAGACAAACCATTACTATGACAGCTTGATACCACAGCTTTGGCAAAGGTTTATGAACTGATCAGGTTATACAATACAATAATAGGAAATTTCTCCCAGCATGAATAAAATCTGCGTTCTTACACAGTATGAACATTTTTAAACTTCTGAAAAAGCAAAATAGTTATTTGCAGTTAAAATATATAATTTTTCAGTGTATTCTTCTAGTTGTCTTTCCCGCTGCCTTGAAAGAGGCGGTGGTGAGACCTCTCCTCAAGAAGCCTTCCCTGGACCCAGCTGTTTTAGGAAATTACCGCCCAGTCTCCAATCTTTGCTTCACGGCGAAGGTTGTAGAGAGTGCGGTGGCATGTCAGCTACCCCAGTACCTGGATGAAACTGTCTATCTAGACCCGTTCCAGTCTGGCTTTCGGCCCGGATACAGTACGGAGACAGCTTTGGTCGCATTGGTGGATGAACTCTGGAGGGCCAGGGATAAGGGTTATTCCTTTGCCCTGGTCCTATTAGACCTCTCAGCGGCTTTTGATACCATTGACCATGGTATCCTGCTGTGCCGGTTGGAGGGGTTGGGAGTGGGAGGCACCGTTTATCAGTGGTTCTCCTCCTACCTCTCTGACTGGACGCAGACGGTGTTGACAGGGGGGCAGAGATCGACTCCAAGGTGCCTCATGTGTGGGGTGCCGCAGGGATCGATTCTCTCACCCCTCCTGTTCAACATCTATATGAAGCCGCTGGGTGAGATCATCAGTGGTTTTGGGGTGAGATACCAACTGTACGCTGATGACATGCAGTTGTACTTTTCCACCCCAGGCCACCCCAGCGAAGCTGTCGAAGTGCTGTCCCGGTGTTTGGAAGCCGTACAGGTCTGGATGGGGAGGAACAGGCTCAAACTTAATCCCTCCAAGACGGAGTGGCTGTGGATGCCGGCACCCCGGTACAGTCAGCTGCAGATGGGGCTGTCTGTCGGGGGCGAGTCGTTGGCCCCGATGGAGAGGGTGCGCAACTTGGGCGTGCTCCTGGATGGGCAGTTGTCCTTTGAAGAACATTTGATGACCGTCTCCAGGAGAGCTTTTTATCAGGTTCGCCTGATCCGCCAGTTGCGTCCCTTCCTGGACCGGGATGCCCTATGCACGGTCACTCATGCTCTCGTTACCTCTCACTTGGACTATTTCAATGCTCTCTACATGGGGCTCCCCTTGAAGAGCACTCGGAGACTTCAGCTAGTCCAGAATGCGGCTGCGCGGGTTATTGAGGGAGCGGTTCGGAGCTCCCACATAACACCTATCCTGCGCAGACTGCACTGGCTACCTATTGTCTTCCGTGTGCGCTTCAAGGTATTGGTTACCACCTTCAAAGCGCTCCATGGCTTAGGACCGGGATACTTACGGGACCGTCTACTGCCGTCTTCTATCTCCCAGCATCTGGTGCGTTCCCACAGAGAGGGACTCCTCAGGGTGCCGTCAGCCAAACAATGTCGACTAGCGGCCCCCAGGGGGAGGGCCTTCCTGTGGGGGCTCCTACCCTGTGGAACGAGCTTCCCCTTGGGCTTCGACAATTACCTGACCTTAGGACCTTTCACCGCTAACTTAAAACCTATTTATTTCGTATGGCTGGACTGGCCTGATTTTTAAATTTTAATTGAATTTAATGGGTTTTAAATTTTTGTAATTTTATAGGGTGAAATATTATTTTAAATTTTTTGGCTAATTGAAATAAGTTTCTTAAGGGTTGTTTTTAATATTGTGTATGTTTCTGTTTGTATTTTATTTGGCTGTTCACCGCCCTGAGTCCTTCGGGAGAAGGGCGGTATACAAATTAAAATATTATTATTATTATTATTATTATTATTATTATTATTATTATTATTATTATTATTATTATTGTCTTATTCATAACCTTTTAATCAGCGGAGTAAAGTCAAATGGCAGCCTTGACCACATGGGTGAAGAACCGACTTCTTTTTACATCAATGCAATGTGTTGCACATATATAAAAAAAGATTAGGACTTTGATCACACAAACTCAACCGCCATCTTGACTTTTTTGACAAACGTAACGGATGGTCCTGGTCCATTAACTGAAAACAATTCTTCATATAGATAGATCCCTCATGCTATCAAAACTCACCTGCTGATGTCTCTGCAGTTTGTACCTCATTGTCTGGCACATCTCAAGTATTTGAAGAAGTTCTGGATGTGGAATGATTACTTTTGATGCACTTCCTTCTATGCTAAGGAAAGAGCTATAAATATTTGTATTGCATTAGAACTCTTAAGGACCGCTTAATTCATTTTCATGTCATATTTTTCATAGTTAGATAGCATAAATCTGTACTTCATTTCTAAAATTTCAGAGATCAAATACAATGTTTTTATTATAAAGCTGATTTTGCAGTAAAGAAGTTATTCATTAAAAACAGTTGAAAGTTCCATGTATCTGTTACCAGAGTAAAGCCAAAACAAATACAGATTATGAAAACTTACTTGAAAACACACCATTTAAACTTCTCTTTGATTCACTGTAATAATTAGGAATCAGTATGTTCCTTTTAAATAATAGGCATGTTTTCCAACCATATAATGAAAAATATACTAACTAGCTAGAAAAGGACTTGGACAAGAGATTACACATTAATTGAAGGGAGTGGGAGAAGGGAACTCAAAATAACCCCATCTTGATTTTGTTTAACATTGAGATGAAACAGAGAGAAATTTGAATAAGCTTTCATTTCTGTTATTATATCCTACAACAATAAAGTAGCATTCTTGGAATTCTGCAATGTCTGCTTCTTGACTTGGTGATTCTGACAGAGCTTACAATAGCAACAATAGACTTTAATGTCTGAAGAGTTTAACCATGGAACCCAAGAGCTTTGGAGAGAATGTCTACACAATATATTGGTGTTACTAATTTTCATTCTACAGCTCAATGCAAATTATCCTGGTCCCATGGTAAAGGCATTTCAGAAAACAAGAACTTATCAAATTTCAGTCCACAAACACATTTCCATAAACAGTGATCTATACCTGTCAACCCAGATATAAATCACTACATCCCAGAAAGGTCATCCCAGAAAGGTTTTCTCAAAACTCATACCAAACCGAAATGAGTTTGAAAATAAATGAAATTTACTAAACAGCAAGCAGGGCTGTGAATATTTTTTATTATATAAATCAATTCACTGTATCATAGCCTAAAACTGAATTCTTCTTTCTCTTTCCCTTTCTCTTTTCCATTAACTTTCTTGAAACAGTTTCTGATGTAGCCAGGGCAACATTGGCATTGTTAAGATATGAACTATCTTCTCTCACATAAGCTTACTCATTTCTTTTGATTACCAGGTAAATGCCCTTTTCAACATCCCCATTCCCTTCTGGAGTGTTAGTATACATTCTGCACCCACAGTCAATCAGATAAACTATTACATATTATTATTTAGTCTTATTAATAATAAGCATGTTATACAATTAATCTAATAGTTGAGTATATATATTCAAAACAGAAGAGAGGAAAGAAGGGTTTTTTCTAACTGCTTCTACAAAGTAAATATGTAAAGCTCCATAAATATTTTCTGAATCATAATTAATGGTTCATACACTGCCTGAGCCATAGCTATTGTTTATTATGACCAAAGTTAACTAATAATTTATGAATCCAACCAGTGAATTTAAAAATTATTTCACAAGATGGTAAATGGCAGATAAACACCTTTGATGGGAACATTCTAAGGGCTGGATTCCATTTCTACTTAGTTAAAAGGATAAATATAATAACCTACTAAAAGGATAATAATGAACAAAGGGTTAAACAGATGACCATGAACCACAAACTGCAAAAAAGCAAGCGCAATCTCAGACTTTATCAGCAACAATACAGTGTCAAGGTCAAGAAAAATCCTTCCTTTATCTTGTATTCATCGAATCACACTTTGTATCCATTTCTGAGCATTTTATTTTAGGAAGGATATATACAGTAGCAGGTTAGGAGAGCAACCAAGATGAGGAGAATATTAGAAGAAAAACTTAGTTAAGTTCTTGTTCCCCACACAAAACACAAATCTTACACATGGAACCAGTATCTAAAACCAGCCTGCATGGAACGAATTGCATGATCATTAGCATTCTATTTTGTTTCTTGCAAATCTATACTTAATTTAATAACTATTACTGGTAATAGCTGAAAAATTATTTAGGAAAGTCTTTATACAACTTTACATTAGCAGTGGATAATCAGTTCTTGTGCATGACTTCATTCTTGTTTGCACTAAAAATTCCAATCTATTTGAGCGATGTCTGAAAGTGTTTAGCCAAGTCAAGCTGGGGTCAAGCTTACTTGTGTAATGTTAGTAAATTTATGATTTATTGCTAGGCCCTGATCTGGTAACCTGACACCTGCGAGAAGAAAGAACACATATCAGCAAATTACTAAATAAATGATGAATGGATTCCATTAGTCCTTTCTGTTTTAGGACACAACATAAAATGTATGAACCTCTATAATATGTTACCTACTGTGTTTATTTTCTACCTACTAAGATAAACATGCATGTCTACTTCTTTAAAAGGGGCCTGTCCCCTTCTTTTAATGTTTAATATACATAAGCCTGTGACAATCACTTTCATATCTACTTCATTTCAAATAGTGGTGATATATATAGTGTCTTTCCACTGCTTACCTAACCTTGTCAATAAGAGCTTCTAAAGATGTGTTTAACTCCAACATAAGAACAGCTCGGGAATTTAATCCTTCTGTAAGCAGCACCACCTGAAAGCGAAATAAAAAACATCAGAGAATCATTCCTAAAAGCATTTCTGCTTTCTTGTCTCTGAGCAAACATTTTTTTTTCCTGTAAGAAACTGAAAAGAACATTCCCTCGTGACATCTGTAAATAAAAAAAAAACCATGAGGTTTAAATGGGCACAGTGCTGCATCGGTCATACAATCTCAAGAATAAAAACTATCTGTGGTGGTGCAGTGGTTAGAATGCAGTGCTGCAGGCTAACTCACTACTCACTCCAGGAGTTCGATTCTGAATGGTTCAAGGTTGACTCAGCCTTCCACCCTTTTGAGGTCAGTAAAATGAGGACCCAGATTGAATATCTATAAACCATTTAGAGAGGGCTATAAAGCACTATGAAGTGATATATAAGTCTAAGTGCTATTGCTATCTTCGGCTCTGGATCCCTCCACGTGTCCAGACTTTACTTCCCCAATTTCCCAGCTAGGATGGCTGTTGCTGGCACTGTGGGCATTTTTAAATACATGCTGAAACTTGGCACAGTCACAGGGCACTGGTGCATACAGTGTACATATACACCAAAGATCAACACTGAGCTACTGTAATAGTTTTTGCATTTATACAATCTCTATAGCATTAACAAGGCATTTGTATGCTTCATACATTGCAGTTCATCTTTGACTTATGTTCATAATTGAGCTGGGAATTTTGGTTGTATGTCATTGAAGTCATTGAGTGAGGTGCCCACATGACTGCTTTGCTCAATGACTGCAATTCTAGCTCTCCCCATCGCAATAGTTAAACAACCATGTAAGTTTTTAAATGACTATGCGAAGGTACCTCAAGGGATGGCGAGGTCCTGCCACTATTGGCACCTGTAGTACATATGAACACCCTCTGCATAAAGCACAACTTAACACATTTATTTATTTACTTACAGTATTTATATTTCCTATCTCATCCGTCCATACTATCTATTCGTAGATCCATATAAATGCTAATTTCCCCATAAGAGCTGTTTTTAAAAAACAGCAGCTTGTTTACAGATATAGTTGTAAACATATAGTTGCTTTATCATGTGCTTAATCACTTTGCTTCCCTCAACGCCCAGAACCTCATTACATTCAATGTAAACTTATAGCAGCAATGACCCAACACAGCCCTGCTGTTGTATTGATTAGGTGGAAGAAATGCTGATGATGAGGTATTAAAAAGCTGAAAAGCAGCACTTAGAAGATGTGGAATACAAAACTAAGTTTTGCTCCAAGATCAGAAAACTCTGATAATGTGCCTTTTGTTCAGAGTTTAAAATTCTCCAAACACTCATTCCATGATTAGAATATGCTGAGATTACAATATTTTATCTACCTCTATTTAAATAATTCAAAACACAATTTCAGAAAAGTGCTTATACTTGGCAGCTTACAAATATTTTAACTAAAATTAAATGCAGTTTAATTTTAATTTAATTTAAAGGTATATAGTATTACCTGCCTTTCCAGCTGTAGTGCTTGAGCCTTTAAAAAACTGACCCGTCTTTCATCAAAACATTTATTCTTTCCTTCTTCTATAAGCTGTTCATATTGGCTTCTAAAATATAAAATATCTTTTTTAAAATAATTTCAAAACTCACATAAGGCTGTACTGACCTTTAGTACTTTAGTATTATAATTACATTTTTTGGATCAATTTTGATGTGTTAAAAGTAATGTAAAAAGCATTACTTTTAACACATCCATTAAAATTGATCCAAAAATTGTAGTTAAAGTACATGTTTATTGTTGGGTCTCCTTTGAGCTGATCATTCAAAAATCCTACTACTTTTTTTCTGAAAATTGTCTACCTTTTATTGTACTAAAAATAAGTTGTTATTGTCTTGTGGAACCTACACTTTTTCAAAAAGCCTGCTAGTTTCTTACCATTTCCTAGTGGAAGTAAACTTCCTGTCTTTCAAGGGAAGACATAAGCTACCATACGGAAGATAAGTTTGAAGGTTCAAGGAGATTATATCAGCTTTGTCCTAGAACTGGAGAACTGAAGTTCTGTAGGGTATATACTGAGTGTTAGACATTCTCCAAACAGAAATGCCAATTACATCAACAATTAATTGCTATTTAATTATCAGTTTTGAGAATTGCTAGACATTTGTTTAGCTACGGGAAAGATAGGAAAAAAACTGTACCAGATTAAATTGCAATGATTGTTAAGAATGAACTGCATCCCCATGTTGATAGAAAAGATCCCCATATTCTTTAAACAGCTTCAGTCTAATGTGTAGTAAAGATTCTTATCAGTCTTTTTAAGTATCATGTGTAAACAAAGCCTAGTTCAAACTAGGCAACCTGACAATCTCATTCTGTTGAACTCTCAGAATTTTCTACCTAATTTCAACATCTACAGTTTTCAATATATCAAATCAGTTTTGATTTATATATAGCCAATATGTAGCAGTACCTTAAATCTTCCAATTCATTCTTTATTTTTATATTTTCTTCTTGCAGTTTCTAAAAAAACAAACGCCAAAGAAGTATAAATTAAAACTGATGAAAACAGAACTCTATTTATCAAACTTTTAATTTTTCTCCTCAGACTCTAATGTTTCACAAATCTAGGCATGCTGAATTATAATATCACCTTGAAGTACAATCATAAGCAAGCATATTTCATCAAAAAGAAATACTCAAAAATAGAAATACAGTCTTAGAAGTCATTTGTCTTCTTGATGCTTGTTAAATATAATTTGCAATTCCTAGTAAGATGCTTATTAGAGAAACCTTAGTTAATATCATAAATTATTCCCTCAGAAATTATAGGATGCCTCCTTCTTTGACAGAGGCAATTCTTAGACCTCAGGCAAATAGACAAATGTCTAACTCCCCATAGTTGGATAAAATGATTGAAAAGTGCTCACTATCTCAATTGACATAGATTATCATGATCAATTTAAAATTAACTTCAAAGTGAGCTAGAGAGTTAAGATTGGTTAGGTATAAATAAACAATTTGTTTTTTTCTTGACCTTTCAACATCTTTTGCTAACATAATTTCTAGACTTTTTTTGCAGTGTTCAATTCCATGTTTTCAGATATATTCAGAAAGTATTGGCTTAGATAATACATGAAACAGCAGCTATTCCATGGTCTCCAATTCTGTATTCAGTACTTTTTAATATCTACAGGAAATCAGAGGGACATCATCAGGCTATTCTGATGACATGCAAATCTATTACTCTTTAAAATCATCAAGCCCTAGCGACTCCACTGCTCCTTTGATAATGGACTGATATAAATTTAAATGAAAGATAAGAACGACAAGTTTATTTAGGAGGTCACAAATACAAGAAGCAGATCATCCATCATTCTTTGCAGAGTTACACATGACAGGAATAAATATGTTGTTTGGGTGTTTTTGAATCCAAAACTCTGTCTAAATTGAGGGAATGATTCTTATTAAAAGAGTCTTGCTCTTTTTCTTTTTAAAAAGCCTTACAATACGTGTTTATAAGAATTTTTAGTTATAGTTTTTACTGTTTTTCTCCTGTTCTCCTTTTGTTTAATTGTATCCAGTTCTCAGAGACTGCCTGGCAAGGCTTTTCAGAAATTGTTTGCCATTGCCTCCTTTGCAGGGTTGAGAGACAGTAATTGGCACAAGGTCATCCAGCTGGCTTTGTGCTTGACTGGGACTAGAACCCACAGTCTCCAGGTTGCTAGCCTGATGCCTTTATCACTATGCCAAACCGGCTCTCCCATTTTTAAAATGTATAATTAATTTATTGCAATTTTATATTTGTACTGTAACCCATCAACTGATATTTCAAAGAATTAAAAAGATAAAAAGAAATAAGGAAATAGCTGCTTTTTAATGTTAAAGAAGGTTTTATAAATTCAAATCCTTCAGAGAGCACATATATTTTCTTGTTTTAAAAAACAATACTACTTGTGTAATCAGATGGATTTCTGAACAATTGCAATGGTCTGACTATTTTACCCTTATCTCAAATTCTGTAGTGCTAAAATACTGTATTTAGAAGTAGAAAGTTCCAAGAATGAAAAATAAAGATGTCAGTTCCTATGTTCAATATAAAAATAGCACAGTAACTTGCTCGAATAGCAAGTCTTATTGTAATCCCTTTTAAACTCTGTACACAAGTAAATAATATTTTTTAAACCTTGTAGTCATTCAGGTTCTTATAGAGGATGTAATGTTCATTGTTGTGCTCATCTTCTCTAAGCAGCCAATTATCATGATATACTGAACACAGAGGTAGATGATTGCTTGCAGGGTCCTTCGGTTTGGGCTTTCCAACCTATAGCACAAGAAAAAAATGAATTTACACAAGCAGACATTAAGGAAAAAGGGCAATTTAAAAAGCAGGCAAGATGGAATAACACAACCATTAATGGTTTTTATAATTTTTAAATTCTCCAGACTTCAAATTAATCTCATGCCTCAGATTAAAAGGAACTGCTTATAACTAAGTGGTTTCTTATTTCTCCTTATAACATCTTTAAGACCTTTAAGAAATATGCAAAGATTGTTTGTTACCACACTGCATCAATTAAGCAGCTAGTAATAGCAATAGCAGTTAGACTTATATACTGTTCTATAATGCTTTACAGCATTCTCTGACCAGTTTACAAATGTCAGCATATTGCCCCCAACAATCTGGGTCCTCATTTTACTGACCTTGGAAAGATGGAAGGCTGAGTCAACCCTGAACCGGTCAGGATCAAACTCCTGGCTGTGGGCAGAATTAGTCTGCAACATTGCATTCTAACCACTGTGCCACCATGGCTCATTAAAGTATATATGTCCATTATTCTGAATGCATGTATTGTAGTCCTCAAGTTATGGGTGTAATGGGTAGGCTCCATTCCATTCGTACCTTGAGGATTCATAGGAGTGAATCTCGTACCTTGAAAGAAATCATCCCTTGCTTTCCACCCACACATTCACTGATCAAATGTGTGGTTCGTTAAGTGCCCATGAGGTATCTCAGGGTAGGGAAGGCCGGTGGGAGGGGCTAGTGATGGAACAGGCCTCCAAGGGCTCCCAACCCATTGATACCTCATGCTTCCCCCTCCCTTCCTGCCGTACCAGACTCACTTACCTTACAAGATCTATCTCCTCTGTGCTGGGGTTTCTATGCCTTTGAGGGAGAGTAGAGTTGATGGAAGCTCTTGGGTGCCGTAATATCACACAAGTTCAGACACCTATCCTCTTTTGTAGATACTGGGTGCCTGAACTCTCACAAGATCACAGACCCCAGAAACTTTCATTTTAGGTGTGAAAAGTGTTTGCGGTGTCTTTCTCCTGCTCCTCCCCCCCCCCAACTCCGTTTTGCCACCACTGGGACACTTTTCACCAGGAAAAGTGAAAAACCATCTGCTCCATTTTTAAGTGCCTCTTTTGCAAGAAAACGAAGCTTCCGATCCGCATCAGTTCTCCATTCAGGTGAAAAGTGTTTGGGTGCCTATGGAACACTTAGAAACAGATCCATCCGCTCCATATCCAAGCATCCCATAGGTGCCCAAACACGTTTTGGCCAGACAGAGAACTGACACAGGCTGCAAGCTCCGTTTCCTTGCAAAAGGGATGCTTAAAAACGGAGCAGATGGCTTTTCACTTTTCCGGGTAAAAAGTGTTCCAGTAGTGGCAAAAAGGAGTTGGGGGGGGGGAGAAGCAGGAAAAGTCACCACAAATAGTCTCCATGCCCAGAATGAAAGTTTCTGGGGTCTGTGATCTCATGAGAGTTCAAGCACCCAGCCTCTGCAAGAGGATAGGTGCCTGAATTCATGCAATATTACGGCACCCAAGAGCTTCCATCTACTCTCCTCTCACTGAAAGGCAAAGAAACGGCGGAATTACATTTGTAATTTCAGGAGTTATTCATAAACACTAGGGGGCGCTTCTCTCGTAACTTCGAATGGGTGCTAAATGAACAGTCGTATCCCAGGGATTAATGGTAATAGCCATTGTTTGCTTAAAATACACCAAAAAGGGTTTTTTCCTGAAATGCCATGGTTACACTTTATCTGACCAATGGTTAAAATGTGTTTAGTAGTGAGTAAACATAGTATGGAGATAGATTTGGCCCTGGGGAAACTTCTTTATTTTTAGCTGCATCAAGATATATTTCATTTTGTGCCTTTGCAATGATTTCTCAAGGCACAAAATAAAATGTAATTTTATATTTCTTAAGTCAAGAAATGAAGCTCTAGTTTACTATGGATAAAAGTAAAAATCCAAAACAGTTCACATTTTCACTATCAATTTGTAATTCTTTTATATGGCTCAATTCTAATTTTAAAAACTGTGGCAGTTGCAATGATTCTTAATAATCAAACAAGGATGTATGTATACATTATTCTAATGTAGACACATTTTCAGAAATATAGCAAGTCAATCCAGCTTCTCCAATATCCAAAAACTATTAGGCTTTTAAAGGTTTCAGGTTTAAGCAATAAATTTTAGCAGGAATTGAATTTTCTTTGATATGGCAAGTATCAAGTCTATAATTTCATTTTTCTATTAAAACTGTTCAAATTTTATAAGGACCTTTAGTAGTATAATTTAGAAAACATAAATGAATGGTTTTGTGCTGAGATTTTTAAGCTGCTGAACATTTATAAAAGTGAACAGAAATGCCACTGATTTTAGCAAGAAGTCTCACAGATACATCACATTCATTACCAAAAAAATCAATAACAAGGCCTTAGGTTTCTGTGCAGAATAGATCAAGCAATATCCAAAGCATCCATGTAATCTGAGAACAAAAATGCATTGCTTTAACATATGCTGAAATAACCAAAACAGGGACCAAAGAGTAAAACTATATATAACTTGATAAAGAGCAAGAAAAAAAGTATTAAATGGAAGAATATTCAATTCTTCGCTTTTTCTTTTGTTATTGCAAGGATTATTTTTTTATTCTGGTGTCTCTTCAATTTGTGTAAATCTTTCAT
The DNA here is from genome assembly GCF_028640845.1 of Ahaetulla prasina. NCBI lineage: Eukaryota > Metazoa > Chordata > Lepidosauria > Squamata > Colubridae > Ahaetulla > Ahaetulla prasina. The sequence goes on from NC_080540.1 coordinate 259,376,195, forward strand.
CTTTTACAGTTCCAATATCCAATACTCATCAAAAAGACAAGGGCAGGTGTGTTCCAATAAGCATATGAAACTCATAATAATTTTATGTAAATATACATAAATTGTTTTACAAAGCAAAATACACTTTAGTGTAAATTTGACAATTTAAAGCATTTTCCCCAGTAGTAACCTCATTTGATATTTTTAAAAAATATCATAGTATTTGAACTTGCAGTATTTTTTTTAAATTATTTCTTCTAACAAAATCCCAGATCTATTTTGTCTGTTGTATTATCATCTTTTATAGAAAAGTAATATGCTGCCCTCTAGAGGCATAAAAAACTTTTATTGATTCTGAAAAGCTTGTAAAATGACCAATTCTTCTTTCCTAAAAAATGAAGGTAACACCTAGTAATTGAGTGTGTTATTTTTTCTAAACACCAGTCTCCTTCAGTAGGAAAGAGGTCAACTGAATTAAAATTCTTTTTCAAATATAATTATGTTACTGCATTTGTTTTCTTCTACAAAATATAAGAAAAGCAAACCTATGACAAAGTAATTATTTTAGACAGAACGTTTTGCATTTATATGGAATTCTGACTTTTGGAAGCAAATTTTGAAAGCTGGTAAAATATCAAGGACCCATCAGTATAATAAATGCCACAAACCTTGCTTACTCATATAAGGGCAGAGATTGCTTTCAGGAAGAGATAACACAGATTGATAAAGTTGCTAAAAAAAATTTTTACTGCCAACCTATTTAAAGCAACATAAATGTAAACTCTACACATGGACATCACTGAATGGATAATATTGGAATGAAACAGGTTGTCTAATCCAATATAGAAAACTGCAGTCAGTTAGGATATTCTAAAGTACAAATTTTGGAAGCCTATGAATTATTTCTGTCAAATATCCTAGTTAAGGTTGCAGTCTGTAAGCCATCCAAATTTGACATACTGGGAAGATGGATGGATGGATGGATGGATGGATGGATGGATGGATGGATGGATGGATGGATGGATAGATGGATGGATGGATGGATGGATGGATGGATGGATAGATAAGCAAGCAAGCAAGCAAGCAAGATGGCATCTGGACAGCATAAAGTCAGAATATAAAATATATTTTAAAAATATTTAGTTTGTTTATCAGAATTTTACATAATAGATGGATTACAAAAACAGGCAAGACTGTTTTTTCTACTATAAATTTAGATGCAGATTAAATGGACCTAAGATTCAGGCATGTACATTTCATCTGATCATTAGCTAAGATGCTGGTTTAGAAACTAGGAGACTAAGTTCTGGAGCTCTCCTAAGCTTGAAAACTGGGTAGGTAACTTTGAGCTAAGCAGTCTCTGTCACAGCCCAACCTACTTCACAGAATTGTGTTAATGGGGAAATGGGAATAGTTAATTCTAAATTCGCGCATACACACATATATAACAAATCTGAAAATCTTCAAGCACAGGCAATATAATTAATATGAGAATCCTTTGTAACACATAGAATGCTTATTTATTTTACAACATCTATAACCCATGCCAATCAAAAAACTCGAGTATAAGAAAGGTGGACTCTAAACTTGCCTTTGAAGATACCTAGGCACTATTATACATTCCTACTAAAAACACCTGTAACTGCACCACACCACAAACCACAATGTTGTCAAAAAGATAACATGCTTGGAGAGTCATAACCTAAGTACCATACCCATACCTGAAAGGCACTTTCCTTTTTTTCTTTTGATGAAGGTATTTTTTTTCTCTTTTTCTTTTATGTACACTGAGAGCATATGCACCAAAACAAATTCCTTGTGTGTCCAATCACACTTGGCCAATAAATTCTATTCTATTCTATTCTATTCTATTCTATTCTATTCTATTCTATTCTATTCTATTCTATTCTATTCTATTCTATTCTATTCTTTAATTGATCTAGAATATCTTTTCACCATTTTTTCACCATATATATTTTTTCTTTTAATACAAACATTCCATCTTGCATTAAACTGTGTCATCTGGGTATAAGATTCTTTGTGTCTTAACAATTAAACTTACCATCATATTCATTTCTTACATTCATTCTTATATTAATACTTAAATAATAATAATACTGATAAAATAACATAAACCTAACATTTCTCTTCTTTACTTATCTATTTTTACAATACATTGCTTTCATATTTATTCTCTAACCATTGATAAAATAACTCCCATATATTAGAATAATCTGATTCTTCCTTTTCTTGAATTACAAGTGTTAATCTGTTCATTCTAATATTTTCTTAATCACTTTTTCATCTATAGGGATCTCTTTGCTTTTCCAATTTTGTGTAAATACAATTCTAGCTGCGGTTATTACATGAATGATCAAATATATAGTTTCTTTACTATAAATTCCCGGTAAAATCCCCAACAGGAACAATTCCTGTTTTAAATCAATGTTGTTGCATCATCTTCTCCAGCCACATACAAATTTTTGCCCAGTATCTTTTTGCTTCCCATGTCCACCACATATGATAATATGACCTCGATGTCTGTTGGCATTTCCAACATTTAGTTGATTTATCTTTATAAACATTTTTGCCAGTTTTTCGGGTGCTAAGTGCCATCTGTAAAACATCTTATATAAGTTTTCCTTGTATCCAGTTGACAATGTTAATTCGTAATTCCTATCCCATAGTTGCTGCCATTTATCTAGCTCTATGGTGTGACCAAAGTTTTTCATGCTATCATTGTTTCTTTGACTTTTTCTTCTAATTTAATGCTTAATAAGTAACTGTACAATTTTTTATCCTTCTCTCTTCTATTCCTGTTAATATTTTATCCAATTCTGTCAGTTCCATATAAAAACCATAAAGTTTAGCATCCTTTTCATATCTAGATTGTATTTGCAACTGTGTATACCAATCCATATCAATCCCCTGCTTTTCCAGTTCACAGAACATATTTTCACCTTAATATGCATCGCTTAACCTGATAGGCTTCAGATGCCCCAAGAACTGTTATAAATCCCCCAAAAGCATAGCTGAAAACTGCAGGTGGGAATCATAGGAACTGAAGCATCATCCAGTACCTGGAGGGAACCAAATGGGGGGAGGAACTATTCTCATTTGGGGTAGGAGAAAAATGGGTCCACAAACCGCTAAAAAGTGTAAAAATCAGTTTTCTGCACCTGCCCAGAACTTTTCTTCTTATATTCTTATTTCTATTTTTTCCAGCCATTTGCAAGAAAGGCTCCAACGGAACCAGCCCCTATTCCTTGGCCCAAATGCATCTTTCCAGATTTTAATGTTTTGTTTTTTTTAAGTCTTGAAAAACACCCCTCGGCTTCAACATTTCCCTAAACCTAAACTCCCCCCCCCCTCTCCCAGCACAGTTCACACGTGCTGATGAACGCGGGACAGAAGAGGGAGGGAGGATGGCACAGCGACGGAAGCAAGGCTCCAACGGAATCTACTCCATCATCTGCCGGCCCACAGTCGGGAGGCAACGTGGGATGGGTTGGGGGAGAAGGGCACCGTCTTCCTGCAGCCGTTACCTTGGCTGCTGTCCGAGGCAAAGGAACCGGCCGCTCACTTCGGCTGTTCATGATGAGCCGCAGGGGGCGACCCTGCTTTTCCAGTTCACAGAACATATTTTCACCTTAATATGCATCGCTTAACCTGATAGGCTTCAGATGCCCCAAGAACTGTTATAAATCCCCCAAAAGCATAGCTGAAAACTGCAGGTGGGAATCATAGGAACTGAAGCATCATCCAGTACCTGGAGGGAACCAAATGGGGGGAGGAACTATTCTCATTTGGGGTAGGAGAAAAATGGGTCCACAAACCGCTAAAAAGTGTAAAAATCAGTTCTCTGCACCTGCCCAGAACTTTTCTTCTTATATTCTTATTTCTATTTTTTCCAGCCATTTGCAAGAAAGGCTCCAACGGAACCAGCCCCTATTCCTTGGCCCAAATGCATCTTTCCAGATTTTAATGTTGGTTTTTTTAAGTCTTGAAAAACACCCCTCGGCTTCAACATTTCCCTAAACCTAAACTTCCCCCCCCCCTCTCCCAGCACAGTTCACACGTGCTGATGAACGCGGGACAGAAGAGGGAGGGAGGATGGCACAGCGACGGAAGCAAGGCTCCAACGGAATCTACTCCATCATCTGCCGGCCCACAGTCGGGAGGCAACGTGGGATGGGTTGGGGGAGAAGGGCACCGTCTTCCTGCAGCCGTTACCTTGGCTGCTGTCCGAGGCAAAGGAATCGGCCGCTCACTTCGGCTGTTCATGATGAGCCGCAGGGGGCGACCCTGCTTTCCAGTGCTTCCCCTCGCGCGACGCGTTTCCCCGGCAACGGACCCTGTCAGATGGATACGACAAGAACCCTCAAATCTGAAGAAACCCAAGATTTCCTAGGGAGGTGTAAATATTTCCCTACCAATGTTTTAACTCTTCGCATTGTGACCCAAATTATATTGCTTTGCTACAAACACCGAGGAACGCTTCACTGGCGCGTTTACACAGCTGCCAGGATCCGCAAGGAAGAACGGGCTCGAAATATGTCCCCAACACGGAGAGGAGGAGGAGGAGGAGGAGGAGAAGAAGGAGGCGTGTGCGTTTTGGCGCGTGCGCATTAGACGGACAGGAACATGAGCGCGCATGCGTATCCCAAATAAACGAAACGAGACTGGTATCTTGGGCGAGATTGAGGCGTCGCTTTTCTTTAGCCTGCTGGCGAGTATCTGGACTGCGCCATGGGGAAATTGAATGTAGTTTTACTGCGATACCTTTCCCGGGATCATTTTAGAGTCCTCACTGCGGTAAGACAGGGTTAGCGGATTCGATTTATATAATCCAGCGGACGGTTTGAGATCTGAATTGGTCGGGACGGCCACGTGTCTCTTGCAAGAGATTTAGGATGGCTCTGGGTAAAAGCGCTGCGGCCGGAGTGGAGTCGTGCCGACCCTCCAGATGTTCTTAAACTTCCAGAACCCTTCGCTTTTAGGCATGCTGACTGAAATCGTTGGGGGTTCAGGAACATCTGGGGCTTCCACATGTGTTTACGGATGAGCTGCCGTTTGTTTTTGCTTTTTTAAAGTAAATAATGATAGAATACTTTGTCACTTTGAATGTAGACGAATCGGCATACATTAAAATGAAATTTCGTTGAATACAGCTCTCAAAAGGGTCATCCCCTCCAATATACACTACATAAACATGACAAAATAAATAAATACAAAATTTTGCATATACCCAGATGTATTATATGACACAGAGAAACAACACAATCTGTAATTCGGATGTATACATGTACATGGCAAGTTTACCAAGTTATGTTGACTTACCTTAAATCTGACTTTTGGAAAGATGATCGAAAGCAGAACCCCCCAAATACTGAAATGCCAAAAGAAGAAAAATACTGTTCTTGTGTGTATACACATTATATGTATGTGTGTGTGTTTGTATATATACACACACACATACACAAACACACACAGGATATTTACCCGTGTAATAGGGCTGTATTACTATTGTCCTTTTATCTTTCCTATTAACCTATATTGGTATCTATGATTATCACTTTGTTGTTTTGTATGTACATTGAGAGCTTATGCATCGAAGATAAATTCCTTGTGTGCCCATTCTATTCTATTAAACTTTAACCCAGACTTTCCAAGGATGCTGCAGTCTATGAAATGCAGTTCATTTTCTCCAATTATGCTAAATAGTTGGTGTGAATTACATGCTTTTGGAAGATACAGAGTTGGGATTAATCTGGACTCGAATTAAGGTCTGCCAAGAATTGTTCTATCGTTCATTTGCCTTGAGAATGCCATTTCAAAACTAAACGATCTATATTTTATCAGATTATAAATGTTAGGAGAAATGCATGCATTCAAAATATACATATAAATACATTTAAAAGAATAGGAAAGATATCAAGTTAGGCATCATAATACATTGTATTTTTATTCTTTCTCTTTGTTATTATAGGTAGAAATGGGCATGAAGAATCATGAAATAGTCCCTCCTAGTTTGATTGCCTCCATTGCCAGTCTTAAACATGGAGGTTGTAATAAAATTCTGAAAGAATTAACAAAACACAGACTTATAGCTTATGAACGAACTAAAAGTAAGTAATTTTTTTTTATTCTTCTTTGCATGTCTATATCTACCAACTAAGGTTAATTTTGTATTAATGCATTTTACTATCGTGTTTCAAATTATATAAATAATAAAAAACAGAGGACATTACATCATTTTATATACATGCAGTCCCCTTTACACTTAAGTACATAGCATGAGCTGTACCTTAGTATGTGCGAGGTTTCTTTCAAATTGAATACACAGTTATGAGGTTGTTCTGAAATGAACTATTTTGAATCCTTTCAGTGATTTAAAATGGTTTTTCCCAACTTTTTGTTCACGCGTTGCCTTGGGCTACAATGCCTAACACATTCAATAAAATAGAATATATGTTGCTTGGGGTTGAACTGTGCAGTTTGTTCTATCTGAGATCGGTTATCACAATCAACTTGGTTGATCAAACCAAACTCCAAAAATAACAAGGCCTCCATAATCAACATTACTGTTATATACTGAAATAATATATGCTACATGTCAGGAAAGATGACAAACTCATATTATTACAATAGCTATCGGAACAAATCCCTAGGTCTCCTGGAAAGCTAACTTTTCATAGTTCTACAAAAAAAGTCGCATCAAAAACTGGGTGGATCCTGTTTCACAGGGTAAGCTCATTTACAGAAAATATGTATCTTGGAGTGTCCATAGGTTATTCTATTAGCATCCTTCAGGCTCAAAAGACTATGGTATCGTGCTCTGGAAACAGCATCTAGTGTGGCTAAAAAGGACAATTTGAGATGGCAATCTCTTCCACACTGAGGGCAGATACATTCTGTCCCCTGCCCAGCCCCCAGATTTTGCTGGTTCCAGGACTGCCTCTTTGCCTCAGCCTGCTGAACAAATGTCTCTTCAAATTGGAGAAGGCCATCTGCGTCTTTAGCCTCCAAGCTGAATGATCAGAGGTCAAGGTTTCCCAGTAGTTAATGTCCATTCCCAGGGCCTTTAGGTCCCTCTTGCAGATACCCTTATATCGCAGGTGTGGTTTCCCTCTGAGGCACTTTCCCTACACTAATTCTCCATACAGGAGATCTTTCAGAATCTGACCATCAGCCATTCTCACGACATGCCCAAGCCAGCGTAGACATTGCTGTTTCAGTAGTGTATACATGCTAGAAATTCCAGCACGTTCCAAGACTGCGCTGTTTGGAATTTTGTCCTGCCAGGTGATGTTAAAAATACGTCAGAGACAGTGCATATGAAAGATGTTCAACTTTCTCTCCTGCCGTACGTAAAGGGTCCAAGACTCACTGCAGTACAAGAGTGTGCTCAGGACGCAAGCTCTATAGACCTAGATCTTTGTATGTTCCACAGGTAGACAGTTTTTTATACCCAAGACCTGGAGCATGTCAGTCCTTCCAGGTTGTATTCATCAAGCAGAAACAACAGGATGATTTGTGATGTTACTAACTATAGTTCAATATAATTGCAGGGTTATATCATCAGAAGGATAATCATATTAAGTTATTAACGTACGCACACTGTTGTCATATTTTAATTTTTCAGCTGTCTATGGTTATCGATTAACTAATGGAGGGTATGATTACCTTGCCTTGAAAACATTGACTTCCCGAGATGTGATCTGTTCTGTTGGGAACCAAATGGGTGTTGGAAAAGAATCAGGTATTTTAAACACTAGTTTAATTGGCAAGGAGAACTTGGGAAAGTTATCATAACCTTTGTTTGTAAATTCCCTCCCCCCCCAAAAAAATGCTGACTGTTGAAACTATCCGCTTAGTGATAATGTGCATATAAATGAATGAAATTTTGTTTTAAAGATATTTACATTGTTGCAAATGAAAAAGAAGAGCAACTTGTATTAAAATTGCATAGACTTGGGAGGACCTCCTTTCGGAACTTGAAAAACAAGCGTGATTACCACAAACACAGACACAAGATGTCATGGCTCTATCTCTCACGTCTTGCTGCAATGAAAGAATTTGCCTATATGAAGGTACTACTTATATATCCCTGACTGATGACCCAGGGTAGTTGTAATTGAGAATAAGATACATCCAAGGTTCAGTTGCCTTCTTGTAATTTCCTTTTCACTCATTAAAATGATGGTTTGATTTGGAATGCCCAGGCTTTTTTAAAAAAAATCTCTAATATGCTCCTGATAAATCTTGTAAGAATCATCACGAGTGCTTTGAGTTCATTTAGTTCATCCATGAAGAGGGGTGCCATGGCGCAGTCGCTAAGATGCTGAGCTTGTCGATTAGAAAGTGGGCAGTTAGTTCAGCGGTTCGAATCCCTAGCGCTGCCTAATGGGGTGAGCTCCTGTTACTTGTCCCAGCTTCTGCCAACCTAGCAGTTCAAAAGCATGTAAAAATGCAAGTAAAAAAATAAGGACCACTTTGGTGGGAAGGTAACAGCACTCTAGGCGTCTTCAGCATTGAGTCATGCTGGCCTCATAACCACGGAGATGTCTTTGGACAGCGCTGGTTCTTTGGCTTAGAAACGGAGATGAGCACTGCCCCTGCAGCCAGAAAACAACTAGCACACATGTACCCGGGGGAACCTTTACCGTTACCTTTTAGCTCATCCATGATTGTGATTCACAACTAGGTTTACAAATAACTTGTTATGTTATTTTTATCTTTCCCTTATTTTTTTCTTATACTATTATTTTGTTTTTGTTGTTTTCTATTTTATTAAATAAAAGCAAAAAAATAGATTTTACCACTAAGTGGTAGCAGAGTGATAATTAAATTTTATAATAATGTCTATTAAATATGGCTGACAGATTAGAATTTCCATAACTTTCATAGAAACTAAATCTGGAAATCCTTTATTGTGTTCTGGCCATTTTCATTTATATAAAGAATGCTATAAAGAGAAAAATGCAGAGAATGCAACCAAAACAAGATAGAAATTGGAGCATATGCCAAAAGAGAGACAAATAAAAAATACTAGGTTTATAGCATTTTGGGATATGAATAAACAATTTTCTTCTATGATATAACCATAGATCTTGAGATCATTCAAATCAGGAAAATTAGGCACAAAAAAAAATCCAACGTAGATATTTGCTGTCACAGGATTGTGGTGGACATCTTTGAAAAAGGATCAGTCAAACTCTTTTCTGGATGTTGTGACTAGTAATGGCTGCCAATTACTATGTTTAATACCACATTTAAAAATATTGTACATGCTAGCAGACAAGCCTATCCACTGATAAGTTGATCCTTGAGTTTTTAATCAAAATACCATGAAAAATGTCCTTCCCACACATAAACCAACCTGCATTTTTCATGGCTTAGAAACGGAGATATATATTGCCAAATATACTGTTTTGTAAGCTTATTCACAGTTGAGCCAAACTCAATTTTAGGGGTGTAGTTTGGCATCTAAAATTCTTAGGTTATCCACCAGTATATATAATAGTTTATTTTAATATCATTTGTTGAAGAAGTCCAGACATTTCCTGCAGTCAATACTTTTTGAGTGGCCACCTTAAGAAATGAGTGAGATCTTTGGCCTGATATAGCACTGCCACTCATATTAACGCATAATTTGCACAAATGTATTTGGGCTATTCACAAAAGTTAATTTAATAGATTAGAACAATTTGTTCTTCAAAAGGAAATTTATCTGTGTGTATTTCTTTGATTGTTATTTCCTCCTTGACCAGGCTTTGTATGACAGACAGTTTCCTGTTCCAAAACCATATGACTACAACAGACATGCAGTAGTAATGGAACTTGTCAATGGCTACCCACTGTAAGTATCGGTGCTTGCCTGGTACAGTTCTATTAAGCCTCCTTTACTTCCAATGTGGTAAACTGATAAGCTGCCAGTCACTGCTATTTGAAAAAAAACAACAAATAGTTTCTCTTCAGGACACATTTCGGAAGGAATAAGCCAAAATATGTCACTTCAATTACATGTGAACTGCCCTCATTTAAGGTAACCGATTATACTATGAGGTCTCCCAACTAGATCAGGGGTCTGGCTGGGGAATTCTGGGAGTTGAAGTCCACCAGGCTTAAAGTTGCTAAGGTTGGAGACCCCCAAACTAGATAGTATTGGCATAAATAGCTCTTTTCCCCACATTTTATAGTTGGCTTATGCTAGAAATTGTTGTTAAGTTTAAGAAACATTGTATTTTTTTCTGATATGTTGTTTTTAATTTTTTTAAAAAAAATATTTATGTACGTACACATACACACACATAATTGCACATTTAACGCTTATTAATAGCTGGGTGACTGGTATAATTTGTAGGGTTTATTGCAGCTGAGTGGACCGCCTTGAGTTGACCTGGCAGGGAAACTAACCAGTGCATATTTTGTCTCGATTTATATTTTTTTTCTGCTTTCCTTTGTTGTTCTAGTGATTTTTTTTTCTCTTCAGCCGATTGTATTCTAGGCAGTGTAATGTGATAGTGTTTTTCTCTATAGCTAAATGGTGCTTTTATCTTTTTAATTTTTTATGTAGGTGTCAGGTGCGTCATCTTGAAGACCCTGCCTCCTTATATAATGAGTTAATGGAATTAATTGTAAAACTTGCCAACCACGGCTTGATCCATGGTGATTTTAATGAATTCAATCTCATGTTAGATGATAAAGACCAGGTTACAATGATTGATTTCCCACAGATGGTATCAACCTCTCACCCAAATGCTGAATGGTGAGTAATTTCTTCATGTCTATGTGGCTCAACAAAGTTGCCTTGGTTTAAATTTCAACTAAAATCTTGCATTATTGCAACTCAGCTTTGCTGAATAATGGCTTGTTCACATAAGGACTACATTTTAACCCATAGCTTACAAGCCAGTATATCAGAATCATGGTAAACTAGAACCAAAGGGCTTTATGCATCAATCACTATGTAAAATAATTTATTCTAGGGAAGCTTCAATAATTACCTTTGTAATTTGATATTTTAAAGATTAATGTGAATTTGTATTGGAATAGTTTCCAAGAGCTTTTTCCTAATTTAATAATGCCATCTTGAATTTGTGTTTTCATTCTTGAGCTTGATAATTGGTTTTTAATTGTTCTCATTGTAAACTTTGTACCATGGATATTTTAATTCTTTTATTCTAATTAAGCCATGAAGAGTCTTATAGATTGTAGCCAGAAATAAATGAGAATCTTCTAATTATATTTTAATTCAGGTATTTTGACAGAGATGTGAAATGTATCCGTGATTTCTTCATGAAGCGCTTCAGCTATGAAAGTGAACTATATCCAACTTTTAAGGATGTTAGGTAAGTTGTATGGCATATTAATACATGAACATGTATTTCATTCTCCTTAGTCTTCTTCCATAGTACTGAATATACAATATACATTGAGACTTCACTTGTAGGTATATTTGTTATAGTAAAATTTAACTACCGGTATGAACCATGCCTCCCATAAGAAGCAATGCAACTTGTTAGCTTTTTCATCAGCCCTGTAGGATTTTGTTATAACCATTACATTAAATTGTATCTGCTAAGGACTCAAATCATGCACTGTACTTCACATGTAAATGTAAATTTTTATTAATCATGTAGGGCAGGGCTGTCAAACTCACAGCCGGCACCCAGTTTAGCGAAGGGGGAAAAAGTCACAATACATCATGTGATGAGGCAAGTTTGACACTCCTGATGTAGGGGATTGACTTAACACAAGGTTCAAAGTAACTATTCTGTAATAAATGGATGTTATTAATCTATTCCTTTCATTTATCTACAGTATGTTCTGCCATTTCAAGATGTTTATTTTTAAACATTTTGGGCATGTTATTAAAATCAATAACTATGGATTAAATTCTTCTTAGAAAGCAATGTATCCAAACAAGCGTTCTCTTTTGTATAAATAGACCTCAGTAACTTTGTTCTTACTGTGTTATGAAGGGAAGCCATTGTTCCCATTTACTTCTAGTTCCTACTATCATTTTTACTTATATTTAGACTTTTTGTTGATCTAAATGGGAATCTCCCTCTGTTTTTCTTTATAATCATTATCTAACACAGATTCATCTTCTCTTCATCCATCCCCATTTTTAAAAAACAAAAGATTGACTCCATTATATACAGCTAAACATTCTTTTGGTAATTTCTAGAATTCCATCTCAAGATCACAATTCTTTTTTCCTCCCCTCCTTTTGGAAAGCACTGGCACATTATAAATTAGCAATGTTTTTCGTTGGCGCGGGGGTCGGGAATATTATTATTTGAGTGTTATTTGAGAAATGATTTTTGTTTCACTTTATTTCAATGTTACCAGGAAAGAGTGTTCTCTTGATATTGAAATTTCAGCCAGTGGCTACACCAAAGAAATGCAGGAAGATGATGAATTACTTTACCTGGATTGTCCTGAGACATTTTCTGATATGCAAGATCCAGAAGGAGAGATTGCTTCATGTAACAGCGTAGATCCAATGACTGACGGGAACTTCATACATGAGGTTAAAAAACCTTCAGGAGATTTGTTGCAGACCCCTGAGGAAGATAGTGCAGATGAAGATGAAGACAGCTTAGATTTGCAGGGATTCAGCTGTGCCTTACAGCAGATTGAAGGACAGGTGATGACTGAAGAGAAGTCTGACCCTGAAAGCTCTGTCATTGATTTTCCTGGTGATAAGAAGAGCCTTGAAAAAACCACCCAGTTGGAAGACAAAGAGGTTCATGGAGAAGATGCTGCTGACAAAGAATATGAAGATGAATGCTCCGGTCTGGTTGATCTGTCTACATTAAACAGGGAATTTAGACCTTTCAGGTAGAGAGCTATATTTATCATTTAGAAGCCTTCTGTGTGTTGTTTCTGTGTTTTGCCTTTCCAGAAGGTGAGCTGCTCTCAACATCCTCAAGTATTAAGTATACAGTATATTGTTTGCAGATAGTGTTTTTAATGGTGAGTTTGTTTCAAATGTTGGCACATACTATGAGCTTTATTTTAACTTCCTTAAATTTAATATACTGTTTGGCGGGCTACAAAGTCCACCAGATTGTATTGCTATTTCTTAATTGACCCTGACATAAAAATATTAAAAATGCAGATTTCCCATTAATATCTACTAATCATTTAAATGGCATCTTGCATTGGATCAGTTCATGATAGAGGAACATGGGTTCTTTTACTTTGACATGAACTGTTATTTCTTATTTCCAAGAGCAACAAAAGATCTAATAAGTAGGGGGGTTTTTTGTTCGTTTGTTTTGAAATAAGGAGCTAAGCACAAAATAAATCAGATGGACCTAGAAAAATACCTATTTATTCATGTTTTTATTTTAAAAAAAAACACTACCAGAATTTCTTGCTGCTAAACATGGACAGCTTGATATTGGATCAATATAAGGGGAATGTTCTTATCCGGGAAAACAGTTGTTATTTAGCCAAAACACTTATCTGGTAGTTTGTTACTATGATAGAGACTAGCATAGTCATTCATGCCCTCGTCACTTCCCGCCTGGACTATTGCAATGCTCTCTACATGGGGCTCCCTTGAAGAGCACCCGGAGGCTCCAGTTAGTCCAGAATGCGGCCGTGCGGGTGATAGAGGGAGCACCGCGTTGCTCCCATATAACACCCATCCTGCGCAGTCTACACTGGCTACCGGTAGCCTTCCGGGTGCAATTCAAGGTTTTGGTTACCATCTTTAAAGCGCTCCATGGCTTAGGACCGGGATACCTTCGAGACCGCCTTCTGCCGCCGATTGCCTCCCAACGACCCGTGCGCTCCCACAGAGTGGGCCTCCTCAGGGTGCCGTCGACCAAACAATGTAGGTTGGCGACCCCCAGGGGGAGGGCCTTCTCTGTGGCGGCACCAGCCCTGTGGAACGAGCTTCCTCCGGGATTACGACAACTCCCCGACCTCCGGACCTTCAGACGTGAACTGAAGACTTTATTATTTCAGCGCGCTGGACTAGCCTAAGAATAAAATGTTTTAACTAAATTTTAAGGGTTTTTTAATTGGTTTTTACCGTTTTTAGTGATTTGGCTATGATAATATTTAGTTTTAATTGGATTTTTAATGCTTATTTATTATATTGTTTTTTAATATGCCTGTGAACCGCCCTGAGTCCTACGGGAGATGGTGCGGTATAAAAATATGATTAATAAATAAAATAAATGAATAAATAAATAAAGCATTCAAGGGTGGCAGAAATGCAGGCAGAGAGACTAGGTGGGCCACAAGCTGCCTGTCTTGCTTTATTCCATCCAATGTTTACTATTTGTTTCAGGTTTTCAGAATTTGTTCTGTGTACAGCAAATAGCTTTACTGAGTACTAATCAGCTTGCTTGTCTTACGTAGATAGAGAAGTGGGTTCTCCAACATAGGCTTCCATGTGTAAATAATGCCTGCAGTGGAGATAAATAGATGGTGTGGGTAGCAAGACAAAGGATAAATACTTACGTAGCTGCAAGATGAAGAGGTCAGGCTAAGTCAATCTCCTGCCAGTTCACAAGCAATTAAAAACAACTTGTAAGAACATTGGGAAGGCAAGTGTGAATAACCCTTATATAGGTGGTCCTCGACTTAACAACAGTTCATTTAGTGACCATTCAAAGTTACAACATCACTGAAAAATGTGACTTATGATCGTATTTCACAATTGCCACCTTTGCAGCATCCCAGTGATCATGTGATCAAAATTCTGATGCATGGCAACTGGATTATATTTATGACCATTGCTGAGTCCCAGGGTCACTTGATCCCCTTTTGTGACCTGGCAAGCAAAATTAATGGGGAAGCCAGATTCACTTAACCGAGTTACTCACTTTATCAACTGCAATGATTCACTTAAACAACTGAGGCAAGAAATGTAAAATGGGACAAAACTCACTTAACAAATGTCTCACTTAATGACAGAAATATAGGGCTCAATTGTGGTCATAAGTTGAGGACTGCCTGTACTCAATAAACCAGATTACTTTAAGGAACTCAAACAACGTCCGCCATCACTTCAGCAACTTTTGTGTGTGAATTCCTTAGTGCATTATATCCATTAACAAAATTGGGATTGTGGAAACAGCCCTTGTGAATGTCACTGTTCCAGTTTGTTTGCATTGGAAAAGTTTTGCATTAGGAAAACATGGATTAAAAGTGAGTGATTAAAAATATTTCTTATTTCAGGGATGAAGAGAGCCTGTTTCATGTCAATCAGCACAGGACAAGAACGACTAGTATGACTTCAGTATGGAGCACTACAAGTCAGTCAACAATTCCTCCTGTAAGCTTTTACATAATGGGTCTCAGGATCTCTCCTCCCATCGTCTACTGCCAAGCCTGACTGCATTTTCAGTAAAAGTTGTTTGGTATAATTTCACATGCATTAGATCTTTGCTAGGGAATAGAAATTTAATATTATTATATTGGTAATATTTTTTCAGCTATTGCCATTAAATAGATTGGTTTTAAACTTCAAGTAAAGAATGGATAAAACCAATTTAGCGGGATCCAGAATATTCAGTTTCTTTATTCTTAAGTTTCGATCATTTAAACAGTTTATTGTTTTAAAATGATTTTTATTGAAGGACAATTGAGATCTAAACCATTACCTTTAATTTTAAATTGTAAAAAAAAAACCTCTTAAAGATGCTTGTTTTGAATGGAATAGATATGACTTCTAATTAAATCATAACACAGATACCTCTTTTGAACCTTAAGGGGTTGATGGGATTATTGAGTTTTTCTAGTTATTTTTATCCTCAAATTAGAATTACGATGAAATTATTTAAAAATACACATTTTCTGTTGCTGTAGTATAATTTTGCAAATACATTGAATACAAATTTCCGAGCACAGCTTTCCAAACTAGCACAGATGGGGAGGTATGAATTCCTCCTTTGTTTTGGTGGGTTACCAAATGAATGCGGTGTACCCCTTTTCCCCACCCATAACACGGTCAACAAGATTAAAAGCAATCTACTTCACAAAAGGCCCTCTTGCTTCTTTCAAAGAGATTTTCAGAATGAAGTTTGAAAGGCCAAAAAATTGTCTCCCTGGAATCCAGAAATCCCCAAACAAAAGAGATGGACGGAAAAAACAATAGCATCTTTGTCTTCTAGGTGCTTTAAATTCCTTACAAATTACTGATGGTAAAGTAATTAAAAGAAGAACAGTATTGTATCTTCAGCATAGTATTCTTCAGGATCCTTCACTGAAGAATCCTGAGATGCAAAGCAAGTTGAAGAAAAGAGCTGGTATTTTTTGCAGGAAAAAGAGTATGGAAAAATGAAATTGGAGGGAGAAAAAAGAGAGAAGAGGTTATAATCTAGTTCCTACAACCTCTTTCTTTTCCTTGATTATGATTACTGGGATTCCTTCTTTTAGTCTTATCTTCAGAGTATTGAAAACCCTGCCTTGAAATAGATTTGACCCAGTGGTAAAAAGCCATTTTTGTATCGTGCCGATGTCATACATGAAATTTATTTTTTATGATACCTCCATTAAGCAAAGGCTTCAAATTTCATTAGATTTGTTTTAATTGGTCATTCTGTATAGATCCCTAATGTTTTGTATCAGTACTAATCGTATATTTTTAACTTTGTTTTTTATAATGTCCCAGGCTCCTTTTGGAGAAGTAACTTGGAGCAATGCAGGGGTGGGCTTCAAAAAATTTTCAGGGGATTCTCTGTCCAGTTGCTGGGTGCGTGTGGTCATGGTGGGCGTGGCTAGTTCCTGTCCTGTTCCACGGTGGGGGGGTA